>NW_005841863.1:1377653-1384220 GCF_000455745.1 Alligator sinensis
TAAAGGGCAGTGTTAAGCATGCCTTTGTCAGCACTGCAACGCTGATGCTGCATTTCTCTTTGGCTCTTCAGTATGGAGTTGCTTGATCACTTAACCTAGCGATTCTTGGACACTGAATGCTTGCCTAGTTCCACCATTCTGTCATCCCACAAATGTGGCAAAACATCAATGGCTATAGTAAGGCTAAGTAGAAAGAAATACAAACTTAGGCCCTGTCATGCAAACACTGGGCTCATGAATAAAAAATAACATATCTGGAATTCTAACAGAAGTAATATTTGCTATGTGACCAATGTCCGAGTAAGTCAGATTATTTAAATAAGAAATTTGATGATATCCCTAGATGATTCATCTCACATTCAAGTGGCATTGTTCTAGTCTCTTGGGATTCTCAGGGCAGAAAGAAGAGAGAATAATGATCATTTTCAGTGTGAAATATATAAATAGGAATAAATGCTGTATCCATCAGCAAACCTGTGGCAGTTATTTACCATCAAGTAGCTATTAGCTGAGTTATCCTTCTGGCAAGTAATGGCGACAAGGAAAAATGTTTAAGCATTAAAATCTAAAAGAATCTCCTTAAAGGGTTAATATGTGCCTCATTAGGAGTGCTAAAATCAGAATGAAATTAAGATTCAGAGTGAAGCTGATGACCCGTGACCCGTTTTCTGTCTTACAACAGCTTTAACACTGAGTTTTGGGTTCTTCATTCCAGCTACAGTGTAGCCTTTCATAAACTGTCCATTGAAAGTGCAAAGCTAGGATTCAGTCATCAGTGCAGAAAATATGTCCTAATTTGGAGAAGAAATGGCATATGCTCAGCCGTCATGGTTAAAGAAACATGAAACCTTGGAGTCAGGTTTGGTCCCAAGGAACACCATTCTAGCCTCTATGTTCTGTATTGTGGCGTTCAGGCTGAGCTTTTCCTAGACTGAGGCAGTGTCAGCGGCTGGCCTTAGAAGTTGACGAGCAGAAATGGCCATTCACCATTGAGGTTTGTTCCTGATAGGTTATATCTGGTCATGAGAAGATACAGGGAGCACTTCCTATAGGAAATCATAAACTCCTCACCTCACTTTCCTATAGCATTCTCTTCTAGCCTCCTCAGTGCCCTCAGTTAATTAAAATGTGACTGCTCCTTATTGATTTGATTGTGTAGCACTGAGGATGCAGTAAATTGGTTATGGCCTTGCAGTATGGCTGTCCACATGAGGACTGAGGTAACTCAGAAACAGGTCATCCAAGTTTATTTGACAGTGAAGACACCTTGATGCACATTAATAACTTTATCTGCTGACACTGCTCATATTATATAAAGTTACTGTTATTATCACTCATATCTGACCATGTGCATCTCTTTGCAAGATCAGGGTCTAATTTTATAATGTGCGAAGAAAGGTCTGTAAAAGACCTTGCTTCTCCTTATGGAAGCCAATGTGATCATGTGAGTTATGACTCTTGACAACATTTGGTTCCAATTTGATGCAAAAGGTTGTGAAGGAATTCTTCAGTGGTCCATGAGTAGGGACCTACACAAACCATGATTGTGTGGACTTTCCAGAAATAATGAAATTGGGTTATCTCTGCAAAAACCATATGGAAAAAAAAATTACTAAAGATAAAATGCTGGTTCCCCAATGCTAGCCAGCAGTCCTCCTGGCTGTGCAGCCCATCCCAGGGAAGGGCAGAGGGAGGCTGCCAGCCCGAAGACTGGCAGGCAATGTTTGCTGCTCCCATCCCTTGCTGCTGATTAGCTGAGAGGGCTGGCTGTCATGGAGTCCTGCCCCTCCCCACCAATCAGTGATGAGGGGTGGGGCCACATGATGGCCCTCTCAGCCAATCAGCAGTGAGGGGCGGGGGCCATATAATGGACACCTCCTCCACCAATCAGTGGTGGGGGTAGAGCCACCAGGGCTCCTTGGCTATTCAGAGGCATGGGGAGGGGCCCTGCCATGATAAGCCCTTGAAAATGGCAGCCAGCCCTGCAATCTGCCCACAAAATCAGCTGGCTGCCTCCTCGAGTTGGGTAGACCCCTAGCCATGAGAGCATTCAAAGCTCCCGTGTGTCAATTCAGTTTCTCTGCTTCATAAATTGGTCCCTGGGCTGCTACTGCATGGATTTTACCCCAATCTGCTCAGAGTATCATTGGGGGAAACACAAATCACTGAGAGATTTAATATGAGAAACAAGTCACTTAAATTCTGCAATTAAAGGGCCAGATTCTGATCTGACTTGTATGATATCCATGCAAGTCCATCAATGACTATGGTTTTGCTCAGGTTATCAGTCCAGACAGAATTTGGCCAAGAGTCGCTTCTTGTTCTTCTTTGGCAAATGATGCATACCATCTGCTTGTCGCTATTAGAACATTTTTATTTGGCAGATGAAATGCAAAATGTGCAGCAAAGCCCAGTAAACTACCCAATATTATAGATGGTAAAACTGCACCTATTATGGTTACTAGTCTAATAAACGATGGGCCCTTTTAATTGGGCCAATTGCCAATAATATTCACCGTGATACAATCTGGTGACTAATCAATGGATTAAAGGCATGCTAAATGGTGAAAAGTCTGTATAACTGACACACAGGACCTGCTTGCGTGCTTTTTCACTTTACTTAACGGATGTAAAACAGTGGCTTGTGGCATACGATTCCCACTTTGTGGCTCCCCTGTTTGCTTCATGGTGATTTTAGACTTTTATGTCAGCTGAAAGATTCAAATTTTAAATTGAAAAATATTTTAATACTGCATACTCAGGTTGTCTTCAGATTCATTTGTGAAACAAAATGGGATCTTTCCAAAAAAATTATAAATCCATATCCATAGTATCTCACTACCATGCATCAGTGAGCCTCTGATGATAAGGTTAATTACTTAATTGGACTATTTCTAATAATGTTCAAGAGAGCTACTAAGCAGACTGAAAGAAAGCTATTGAGTATGAGTATTTAGAAAGAATGCAAGATTTGCTTAAAATATTTAAAGTAAGAAAGAATGGTCTTTTTGCTAATCAGCTGCTTTCTGTAGGATATGTGTGTAGGTATCATGTTCATTCAAAGGGCCTCAAGAAATTGTTGTACGTGTACGGATGCCTCATGTACACTATAAACTCCAGCATAAATCTCAAGAGCTCTTAATCCTCTTTTAGAAGTCTGACTACAAATGTAAACTTACACTTGAAGATCAGTATAAGGCTGGGATAAAAACTGGGGCCTCCATCTTTCAAAACTTAAAAAAAAATATTTGTATATTCTTCATGTACAGAACAAGGAAAATGTTGATCTGTATCCTTGGGAATAATCTGGTGTGTAACTACATGTCCATAAAGTATTTGGAGATGAGGGTAGCACATTTCTTTTCACCTGGTTCTATATCATCTGTCTTTTTGACAAGTAAGAACAATTTATATTTCAGAACCTCCTTCCAATCTAGATATATTAAAAAAAAGGGATGATTGCAGCTCCCCGTTGAGAACCTACAGCCTAGCATATGCTGGATACTATAGTCATCTAAATGGGTAAAATGTAGCATAAACAAGCAAAAAACATATTTTAGAAATATGCTCCCTTTTTGTTTTTCCATCGTTAGGTCTGTTCTTGAAATGTCATCTTGGTGTTTCCAAACTCCTTGTTGCATGACAACATTCAAAGTCAAAGGAGAGGTATAATTTTTGAAGGAAAAGAGGGCTACAAAAATTACATAAATGCTTTACTATGCTGTGGAAGTTAAACCCTGCAAAAGCTCAAACGCCATATAAAGGTTGTATTGGTTCCAGGAAACACTGCAAAATGTAGGTTTTTAAAAAAGAAGCCAAGGAAATTAAGAACTAAAAGTACATTTATGGTCAAATTTAACACCACCAAGAACAAGGACACTGAAAGATAAATAAGATAAACTTTACTGACTATGCAGCATTTTTAGCTGAGAATTTATAGGTATTTTATTTAAAAAGTAAACAAAAAAGATGTAGCATAATTAATCTGGTGAATCTGTAATCTGAGACCCAATGGAGCTTTTATGTAATATAAAAGACTCTGCTGATTTGAAATGAAATATTGGGGATTTAAAATCTACTGAAGCTGTTGTGTGGACTCTTGTTAATTTTGTTATTCAGTACTTGTCTGATATACAATCTAGTGTGTTTGAAATACAGTGTGGTTGTGATCTGGAATCTCACAGCTCTGTCGTGTGGGTCTGGTGGACCTGATGGATCTGCTATCTGGAATACAGGAGATGTGAGTCTGCTCTGACTTGGAGATTTTGGGATAAAACGTGTTTGGTGGCTCTTTATTTTGACAGCCATGGGGCACGACACCAGGAGGGCTTTTTGAATCTGATGGGCTCTACATTTGGGTGCAACAGCAGTAGAACCCAAAAAGATCTGTGCTGTGCACATATCAAAGGATCCTGTGCTTTCAGCTCTCTTAACCATCAGATGGAGTTGACCCAGGCTTAGTGATTGATGGCCAAAGGATCCAGTGGTTTTGTGGTTTATGATCTGATGGCTAGAAGATCTAATGGCTGAGGCTTGGGAGTTGGGATCCAATGACTCAATCTCCTCGCTGGACCAGGACTTTTCAGCCTTCTTAGACTCAAGCCCCCCCCCGCCCCGCAACATTATTTACTTGGTCAGACCATAGGGCCATTTGGCCCAGTGTCACACAGGTCCAGGAGGACCCTTGGTGACTGTGGAGCCATTTCCCTACCCCTTGTCTGCTCATGTCTCTGGGCAATTTCACTGTGTCTTTGGATGCCTTCAAGGGCCAGCGGGAGCTTGTCCAGTGTGCTCTGCTCAGTGTTCCCCCTTGGCACTCTTGTTATGAACCTTTGACCTCCACTCCTGTCCCTATTTTCTTGTCACTAGTGACCCCCAAGACTAAAGGGGTTTATAGTTTCTATGGCACGCCTGACCTGCGACTTTCCCTGATGTGTTAAAAAGTTTTGCATCACACGGCCCAGGACGCCTAGCGACTGCGAGGCCATTTTCCTGTCCCTTGTCTGCTCACGTCTCCGGGCAGTTTTATTAGCTCCTTGGATACAGCCTTGGGGTGAACTCTGGGCAGCTGCAGCAAGAAGGGCCTAGCAGTGGTGACTGGGAAGGGGCTGTTTTCCCCCCGGTGCTGAGTAGCAGCTTCTGCCTGGCCACTGACATTGATCAGCGTGGGCAGGTGAGTCTGGAGCAAGTGTGCGGCAGGCCTGTGCACATGGGGTCTGTCTAGTCTGGAGCTTGCCCGCTCCACTGGTCAAAACAATGTGCGATTAATGTGATTTAAACAAAAAAAAGTGTTAATTTTATTTTTGTGTTAATTGTGTAAGTTAACTGCAAGTAACTGATGGCCCTATTTTAAGCCTCTGACTATCACTCCCATCCCTTTTATGTCTTTAGTTGTCCCAAGGCAACAATTGATTGCTATCTAGGGGCCTCCCTTTCTAAGGCAGGCTTGTAGCTTTTCCTTGTGGGCATTGGCCCAGGGCCCCTCGGCAAGAAATAGGCCCATGGCGCACAGCGCCAAGGGCCTCCATGATTGTGGGGCTGTTCTCCTGTCCTGCCTGCTCACGCCTCTGGGTGGTTTCACTGGCTCCTTGGATGCAAGCAAGGGCCAGCGCGTGCTGGGTGATGTGCTCTGCTCCATGTCCCCCCCTTGGAGCACTTGTTTTGAACCTTCGACTTTCACTCCCCTCCTGGTTTTCTTTTGTTGTTGTCAGTGATATGTCCTTAGTGGCCCGCATCACTAACCTGGGCTTATAGCTCTACTTGGTGGGCTTTGGCTCAGTCACAGAACAGCAGATCAAAAGACCTGTTGTTGCACAGGCCTGGGAAGACCCCTGTGACCGTGGAGCCGTTTTCCTGTCCCTTGTTTGCTGACGTCTCTGGGCAGTTTCACTGGCTTCTGGGAGGCATTTGAGGGCCCGTGTGCCCTGCTCCATGTCCACCCTTGGAGGACTTGTTTTAAGGCTTTGACCCTCAGTCCTGTCCCTGGTTTGCATTTTATTTGTCCCAACCAATCACCAATACACCCTTAGTTATGAAGGCAGTTGTACAGTTTCGGGCAGGCACTGAGCTAGGATCCGTGGCACGTCCAATGGCCTGTCACAGGGAGCAGGTTCGTTTTCTTTTTTAAAGACATTTTTCCTGTTCCAAGCCAAATCCAGTCCAAACCCGTGAGTCAGTCCAGAGCCATTAGTGGCCCTACAACCAGCAAACATCCTCCACCCCCACCAGGGGCTGCAGATATTTCCAAAGTCTTTTGGCCAGCATCCTACGTGCCCAGAGGCTTGGGGTTCGGGGACTAAACCACGCCAGAAGAACGGGGGCACCCGGGAAACGCTTCATGCTCCCAGATACACGGCAAATATTAGGGAGACGCAATTTTTAATTTTTTTTTTGTGGTGGGGGGGGATGTTTTTGCCAGGAAACGGCTGTACTTCCCGACTGTTGATGTCATTCCCCCCCCCAGCCAAGAACAGTACGAAGTCCCACGCTACAAGTGCGGTGCGGTGATCTTTACCTGAGCGCATCTTTCTGGGGCCCCACGCTCTCTGCCTCGCGGCCTGCCAGGCC
>NW_005841863.1:1384738-1408645 GCF_000455745.1 Alligator sinensis
TTGGGCAGCTGCGCGAGAACGTCACGTGACCGCCCCCCCTCCGCGGGCACTTCCGGCCCCGCCCCCATGAGGCCCCCAGTGTGGTGGCTGGGCCCTGGTGGCCCTCTGAGCGCAGCCTGTTGTGGGGGGCTGCGGGGACTCTGCTGAAGCCCCACTGCTGCGTCACACCAGGGGCTCTCGCTGTCGTCTGCCTTTTGCATCCAAAAAATCAATGGTGTTTGTGCCCGGCAGGGACGTTTCCCAACTTGCAAAAGGCCCCTTGTCCCCTTGTGTGAGGCGCAGTGGTGTCCATGCCCATTGGGTTCGTTTCCCAACTTGCAAAAGGCCCCTCGTCCCCTTGTGTGAGGCGCAGTGGTGTCTGTGCCCAGTGGAGACGTTTCTTGACTTGCAAAAGGCCCCTCGTCCTCTTAGGGCGGTGGTACCAAATCGCTGCCTTGGTTCTTGGTCTGGGTTGAGACCCTTCGATGGGCCCTTAGGCACTGCAGGGGGCTTCGTGGAATTTGTGGACTAAAGAGGTGTGGAGGGTCGGTCTCCATGGATCTGATCGATGTGAGCACGCGCCCGCACCCACCCGGAATCGCTGTCGCTTTAGAGGTTGTCTGCGTGGTGACCGCTGAAGGCGAAGGATCTTGGGCCTGCCTTTGGAGTAGTTCCAGACTCCACCTGACATCTAACGGTTGCTACCTCATACGGTGCTGTCATTTTAACTAAGGGTAAGGAAGTGGTGTGACGCACACGATGTAGATCACACACCTCCTCTGCAATAATGCGCACAAATGAGGTGTCGTCTTGGAGTAACAGGTTTACCTAATTGGTCATTAATGCAGATGGAAATTAGAATCACCGAGTGGGATATTCTGTATTGTCCATTCTTATAGATGACGGTAAACTGTTCCCTTCTCCACCCCCACAGTTATTTTTCTGGGTAGATGATTGTGATACAGAATAACTTTACTGTAATGCATTAGTGTCAATTGGGTATTAAAGTATAAGTGGATGTCTGTCATGAACATGTAGAATTATTCTCAGTTCATGGCAAGGCTCTTTTTTCTGTAAGCAAGTTTAAGGCTTTTCTTATACAGATCTGCTCCACTGCAGAAGAGACCCAAGAGACCATTAATTAAGCCTCGGTTAGGCTGCTGTACCAAAATTATATTTTATCTTAGGGAAACTTTACATAATTTCTGCAAACTGGCTAAAAAAAATTGAACACTTCAGCTTGGATATGAAATTATCCTGAAGAACTAAATATCTTGCTTACAATGGACTTTCATGATGAAGATATAATAGACTCTCCATTTGTGCAATGGAGAGTTGGAGGCTACATGTAATTACATCACAACTGAATGTTCATTTATGGAAATAATATATTTTAAAGCTGAGGAGGCGTTTCATTTTAAATCCCCTTTTTCAGATATGCATTGTTTTCACCAAAAATCATTCTTGGCGTGCAACTTCACATTTTGGTCCCAGCACAGAGGTCTAGTGATGAACTTGAAATAATGTGCTCCTGTTTTTCTATGTACTTTAACTTCACATTTTTAGCTAGTGAATGGTCCCACTCAATGTTATCATGCTATTTAATTACTGAATATGTTTTGAGAATGTGTTCCTAATGCCATTAGACATTTTTGTTTTTTTTCTCAGTGAAGTGATCAACATGTCTGTAAAATAAATTTCAATTTGTTATTTTTAGCGAATATGTATAATATATAATTTTTCATTTTTCACCCAGCTCTGACTTATTCTGATGAAACTGTGATTGATGCAAACACATACACAACACTTTTCATCAAGATGACAGCATGCCCCTTACGACTGAGCCTTGGTTGAATAAAAAGAAATCACTTCAATCCCATTCGTATGAAGTTCATACTGTACTGTGTGTTTTCTCAGTGGTTGGAAATAATGAGATGCATCATTAACTACCTGTAGGCTTTAAAATCTTATGTTTTGGCATTGTGATTAATCTTTATATTGCACAATGCTCGGCTAAAGTTGCAAGTTCCTTTTCTTTACTGTTGTAGCAATCGGTTGGAGTTTTTAAAGTGTCACGATCAACTGAGAACTTATACTTAGCCCAGGAATCCCCTTCCATCTAGCCAGACTGCCTTCCTATATAGCAATATGCAAAGTGAAGGATATTAATGTATCTTTTACCCAGTTAGGAGTGCACCTTCTTGGTGGAGGACTCCTGGTGCAGAAGAATTTTGATTCTTGGTTGGAAAGGCCAGTTGCCTGTTTGAGAGACTTCAATCTTGTTAATTTGCAGTGCTAGTAAGACCAAACTGTTAAAAGCAACTTTCAGTACCTTCTGTTAAGATATTTTGTAGAAAAATATGACTTAGAAATTGTATTTTGGGGATAAATTAAAAAAATCTATCTAGCATTTTTCATGATAAAGACTATCACTGAAAACACTGTATCTGCTTAAAGTTTTTAATGTTTTTTGTAAAGAAAGTAGTGTCACAGATATCTTGAAGATATCTATGTTAGCTGGAAATGTTAAGTTAACCTGCTTATAAGTACAGGAAGTACAATATGAATGAATATTTAAAGAGTCAGGATAACATGCTGTAGAGTAAGAATTTAAACAAAATAGTATTATATATGTGGTTCTCAGTGACTAATGTATCTTTACTGAGTAGTGAGTATGTTGTACTCTCAGGAGTTGTACATGCAGTTAATTTGCAATGGACCGATTTGTGACGTGTTCTTGTTGTATGTAAAATGTGCAAGAGTTGAACAAGATCTTACAAAATGGGAGATGTTTACAGAACCAATTGGAATCGAGGGACTTGAGTGTAAACACATTTTAGGGCAATCTAATAATCCATTGCAGTCTGATAGTGTGAAATTTTATTTAGTAGGATTAGATTTTAATGTTTGTTGATAAGCACATTTGTTTCCCCTCTCTGATTTAGGAAGGATAAGGAAAGAAAGACTTCTCAGTCATGATGGCATCTAAATATTACTTTTAGTGCACCTACTACAGGAACTAGCTGGTTGCTTTGAGTTGCGTATCTCTGGCAGATAGATTCGTAATTGTCCTATGACTTTAACTGACATAGAGTGTTATTATCTTCAAATCCAAATGTTATATTTAAGGTCTTGTCAATAGTTACAGTATTTAAGCAGTTAAGAAAAACAATTGAAAATAGTTTATGCAGCTTGTATCTTCTGTCTCCCAGACTCAGCCTCTGTTTTTGTTTTGTCTTCTTACTCTGTGAACAGCTTTCTGGTACAAAGTCTTTCCCAAGCAGTATCTGCAGTATGAAATCAGCTAGATGCTTAGAAGCTTTTTAGAGCCCTTGCCCACAATTCTAAGAATAGTGAGGAAACTGCTGTACTTTTTACTGTATTGTAGGGACAGCAGAGGCATTGGAGCTGTGTGTCTGCAGACTCAGAAAGAGGACATTTCATGGTTTTACGCTTAATTAGTTTATTTACACTTTTTTGGAAGGATATCTTTGGAGCCATAAGACAAAGGAAATGCATATGCCTATCACCTGTTATACATATCTTATATCTTGCTCTTGAGAGCATGCATTCTTTTGGGCATTTAGATGATGTAATCCCTGGTAGTAAATATAGAAATATATAAAAGGAAATGATACTATATTATACTGTAATTTATACTAGGAAACTAGCATTGGTGTCTATTTTACATGTTTTGAATATGTGATGTGTATGTGTGTGTATGTACACTTGTACACTCTACATAAAATAGAACTATAGAAAGGGGCTGGAAAGAGTTTCAGGAGGTCTTCCTATTCAAGGCTGGATTATTCTTGTGTAAGCCATTCTTGAGAAATGTTTGTCTAACCTGCTCTTAAAAATGTTCAAGAATAGCTATTCCACAACCTCACTGGGCAGTCTGTTCTAATCCTTAACCATCCTCATGGGGAGGAGGTTCTTCGTAATGTTCAACTGGAATTTTCCTTCTTGCCTTTTAAGGTGTTTCTCCTTGTCCTGAAGAGAACCTGCTTATGACAAAATAGTATGCAATATGCAAAAATAATAATAGCAGATCATTAAAACATTGAGAGGCGTCAGGTATTATGCCTGAAGATGGTACAGATAAAAATTTATCTTGTTCAGCAATTATCAGAAATAACTGATACAAATTAAGTGGGATAGTATGGAATTCCCATTGTATTGAAATAGGCTAATATTATTATGCTTTGTTGAAGGGAGAAGAAGCTAGTTGCTTTCTGAATAATCAGCAAATTATAATATTAGTGGTTTCAGAAGTGGGTGAGGGGGACTGGTTTTCTTATATAAAAGCTCATCTTAGAAATATATTCAGTATGGTTAAGCATTGGGGAAGACTACCCAGAGAGGTTACAGAATCTCAATCCTTGAAAGTTTTTAAGAATAGGCAGATGGCAAATGCTTCTTTAGGATGGTTTACAATGGGATTATCCTGCCTCGAGCCACGAGTTGGCCTAGATAACCTCCTAAGGGTCCTTCCAGCCCTGTGTTTTGTGATTCTGTTCCGGTGCAGTACCTTTACAGGTGTGGGTTACTTTCACCCTTATGTTTATGGGTACTACGATGTGGCTAATGTTTAGTTATGGTAGGCCAAAGCAGTCAGCCTTCTCTTTGCAGAATGACTGAGTACTGTTCTTGACCGCTAGTCTGGGTCTAAAGTTGCCTGTGATTGAGTCCATTTAAAAAAAATAATTCTGATTATATTTGTTGAAAAGCTGCATTTTGACTCACTCTACCCTATCAAGTGCTTTCCTGTGTCTAGTTTGCCTGTACATTCTCATATACTGTTCATAAAGAAAATGGAACATGCAGTAGTTATCTGAAACAGTGAAGCTGTCAAGTATGAAGCCTGTTTGATCTTTGAGTATTAGTGGACCAGCTCGCTTACCTAGTTTTACTCAGTGTATTGATTGTCAGATTGTCCTACATTCCCGTGGTGTTTTATAGCATCTGGTATATGGGCTGATTCTACTAGGTGCTTAAAAAGGTTAAACAATAATCATGTAATTTGAGTAAGTGAATTTAAAAAAAATTTCTAATTGGGACAAGGAATTTTTTTTTCTTCTTTCATCTGTTGTTACAAGGGGATACTATTTGTTGTATTATTTCATACATTGAAGCAGAACTGGTTTTCAGAAGGCTAGTGTGGGTTTGTGAAAACAATTTCATACATCTTAAATTATATATCTGGTAATTGAGCTATTTTGTAAACTGCTTAAGTTTATTTTAGAGTGGGCAGGTATTTTAAGTACCCTTCCTAATAAATACAACTAGATATGTGAGATTACTTTCACACAACTCAAGTGGTGACTGTATTGTAGCCACTTACAGGTTGCACCAGCAGTTGCAGAGCCCAGAGCCCTGCTTGCGGACTGGTTTTACAGTCCATTACAATAATTTCTATTATTGCATGATTACAGTGTTTATTTCTTTTCAGGTACAATATCAACAGTGCCTTTTTTATTAATAAAGCGAGTGTTTTAATGGGCAAAAAGGTTACATTTATTCAGGTTATGTGGAATTTCTTGTGTGTGCTGGTGAACACTTGACTATTATTTTTCCTAAAAGTCTGGATGACCAGGGGAGTAGAATTCATAGGACCTCTGTGTGCACACAGCGGAACTTGTTAACAGTTACAACATAAATGGAAAGAGCTTACTGCCATTTTCCATCAGTAGTTTGGGTAGCTCATACAGTGTTTGCTTGTTTCACAGTAGCAGCTCATGTACCATGGAACTCTCCTCCTGCACATAGCAGCTGCAGGCCCACTCCTCCTTTTCTCATGGATTGCTAACCAGTCTCTTAGAAAAGCTTGTGGTCCTCTTATCTTCCCAGAGCACCAGCCTAGCTAGATTCTGTTTCTGTAGAGAACCAGTGGAACCTAGAAAGCACCAGCAGCCTTCCTCTAGGATAGTGGTTTTCAACCTTTTTTTCATTTGTGGACCCTTTTGGAAATTTTAAATTGGAGTTGCCAACCCCTTTGAATTTTAAGTGTAGGTATTCACATACTTTTGATTGATCGTAGTTATCTTTTGCAAACCCCTTAGACGTAGTCTGTGGATCCCCAGGGTTCTGCAGACCACAGTTTGAAAGTTACTCTTCTAGGCAGACAAGTAGAAATATATCTCCGGCAGGAGGCAGTATCACAGTCAACCCAGCAGCAAGTTGTACCAGGTTTAAAAACTAAGAAACTAGTAAGGAGTATTTCTCCAGATAACCCAACCAGACTTCTGATACAACAGTATGAGGACGAGTCTTTGTCTTGTGAGAAAAGGGAGAATTGCAAGTTCTTGGGATAAGCTGAGGTTTGTCTGTGAAAGCTTGACCTTTCTGCAGTTTTTGGAAAGCTGGACTAACTGTAGAACATCAGATCACAAATTTAAATAAGAGTATATCTGTGAAACACATATTTCTATGGAATTCCATGTAGGATTGAGTCCTAAGGATCTAGTTTTGTAAGCTACTTCTTGTAGGTAGTCTCCGAAGCCCATGTAGAGCCCCATAAGGATCAGTAGATCTTTGCATCAAGGCTGTATTTAATAAAGCCTAGGAGACTTTGGTTATAACCCCTTCTTGTAACTCAAATGTGGGGCCAGACTCTGGTTTTCTTTTACTGCTGTTGGTGGCATCTAAGTGAAGTTCCAATATCTAGGGATTTTTTAAGCACATAGGGACACCCCATTTTTTTCTTTGGTCATGCGTTTGGAAAAAGTGATGGGATAGGTATGAGGGCTGTGCGAAGCTTCGGTCCCTGATTCAGTTTGGTGGAGATTCAGCCCAATTCGGTGGCCGAATTTTCAAATCTGAATCAAATCAGAGGACCCTTTAATCTCTCCAAATCAAATCTGAACCCTCCGAATTGATTTGGAAACTTGGACATGGAGGCAGCTTTAAATGTTTTTTCTACATACCTTTAGGTAGCAGGGGCTCGTGAGTGCTGTGATGCTGGGGAGCATGGAGTGTCCCACAGAAGCACGGGGGGCTCCCCAGCGCACTTGGCAGCAGACCCGGAAGTGGACCAGAAGCACTTCCATTCCACTTCTGGGTCTGCAGGGGAGTGTGTTGGGGGAGCCCCCCTGTGCCCTTGTGGCTCAGTGATTGGTGCCTCCTGAGTCACCGGGCGGGGTCACTGGGAGGGTCACCCGGGGTCCTCCCACAGCCAATCGCTGAGCCAGGAGGCATGGGGGGTGCTCCCCAGTGCTCTCCCTGCCAGACCCAGAAGTGGACTGGAAGTACTTCCAGTCCACTTCTGAGTTCATCGCCAAGCATGTGGTCCCCCGCACTCCTGTGGGATGCTCCGTGCGCCCCAGCATCGCAGCTTTCACAAGCCACACCTGCTACCTCAAGGTATGTAGAAAAAACTTTTAAAGCTGTGTCTATGTACGAATCACTGATTCTCCAAATCAGCATCGAATCTTCAGATTCGGATTCAGTCGAATCGAATCGGGGACAGTGATCCAAATCAACAAATTGAATTGCTGTCCCCGATTCAGGCCGAATCTGAATCCGAATCAAATAGGGCCTGCTTCGCACACCCCTAATAGGCACCAATGTGGCAGTCCTGCGCCTCCAGGCATTTTTTTGTGCAGCTTTTATAGAATAGCCTGCAGAAGTTAAAACTGAAGGAGCTATACATTTTTCGGTATCCTTGCCACTAACTTGGTATGGTACAACTTATTTCTTTTAGGATTTTTCTGAGTTCAGTAACATTTACACTCAAGTGAATTTTCCCAGACAGAGCATCAATTTACATCTATGTTAGCTTGTGTAAACTTTAAACTAATTCAGTTGCAACTGAATCCTGTAGTCCTTAGAGCATGGAGAACAGCATGGGCTGCAAAATCAGCCCAATGAGCTGGGTAAATGGTACCATGGATATACTGCTTGCACCACCTGAATTAGCTTGGGAGTACATTGTTATGAAGAGAGGATGACTTAACTGGCCTCTGCTTAGTTGTTAAATATCAAGAACTGATATCTTACCCTATCCCAATAACTAATGATTTTATATTCATTTTCCCTAAACCTAATGAAGTTTGTACCTTGTAAGAGCAAGAGACACAAAATCTTTAGATTTCTGCTTTTTGCTATAGACGTAACTAAGAATTTTGATTAGGATTTTTAAAATTCAAGTAAATGTATTAAAAATGTCCTCCAGTATCCCCTTCCCTCAAACACTTATCTTACTGACAGGCATAAAAATCCCCTTTGGGCTAAGATCATTTTACAAATTTTTGAACTGTAATATTTATCAATAACTTGATTTCATAATTGAACATTACATTTCAAGAATGCATTTTGCTTTTCCACTAGATCATATACCATATGATTGAAGAACTTTACCAGCTTTATTTCATGTTTTGCTATTTATTTTGGGAAGTGTCTAAAAGGGAATTATATTTGAAATATTAAGGATGATTGGAATGGGTAGGGAGTTCTAAGACAAGTGGTTTTGTAAATCTTGGTCCTGCCTTTCTCTATCAGTGGTTGCTGTGTTGTAGACTGAAAGCAGAGGGTTTTTCTAAAGTAAAACTGAAAAGTAATTTTAAACATTTATGTTCCATATGGCTTCTTATATCCTGTTATTACTACTAAATACTTGACCACCCATTTTTTTTACTATGATGTAAAATCTTATTATGAACGAATTACAACTTTGTCAGTAAATTCAGTTTCACCATCTGTCTTTTCACTACATATTGTGGCAGAGAAAATCACTCTTGTATGGGCTACATAGCATAGTGGATCTTGAGCCTTTTATGCATGTGGGTAACTCATGCAAGTATCCCACTGAAGGCTGTACTTACATGTACAAAGTTAAGCAATTAAACTCAGGAGACTTGGGATTCTCCTAATTAGGTCAGTAGCGAAAATTAGTTTGGTTTTATCTTGGGCCCTAGTAAACATTGATCTTTCTTGCAGAAAACTTGCAGTTTGATTATGGTAGTTTGTTCATGGGAGGGCCCGAGTGATAGAACCAAGGTCAAGACTAAGGTCTTTTCAAAAATCCCAAATGGCAAGGTCAGTATCCTGGCAGCAGATCATTGGCTTTAGATTTATTGGACCCTTACTTTAATTAACACCTCATTACTTCCCGTTGCCTCTACAAAAAGTACTCTATACCATCAGGTTTTCTTTTCAGTAACTAGAAATGTGATTGAAAGGAAATGCTTATAGTGAGACTAATTCAAGTTTAAACAGTTACAAATTATTTTATTACCACATGTAAACAAATTACTTACATATCTGATCTCATTCAGATTACGTTTCAAGTGGTGAATAATACGACTAAGCACTTATACAGTGCTCCAGATTTTCAAAGTGCTTCTCTGGCATTAATTAATCATCATCAAACCCTGGGGAGCAGGTAAGTCAGTACTGCTTATTCCCATTTCACAGATGAAGTGTAGTCTGAGAGGCTTCATTTTATACAAGACTCCCTAGTAGAAGTCAGTGTCAGAGTTTGGATTGGACTTGGGTTCCTGGCACCTAATGGTGTAATATTTGTCATAATTTTAGAAAGTCAGAACTTAAAACATCCTTATCTGGTAATGTGCCTCGCCTTTCATGCAAATGCATAGTGCACATGTACAAATACCAAATATTTATTGAACATTTCTTGAGTTATAATCTTAATTAGCTATGTGTGTGCATATATATCCAACTGTGCACGCGCACTCAACTTTTGTACATGCCCATGTACAGTGTTGGAAAAATCAGTTCAGCTGCTTACCTACACAGTTGGTATTATCTTTTCTAGAAATTGAGATGTCATCTAAAAAGAAGTAGTTTCTAGCTTGTGAACATAACCATAACAGTATGAATCTAGTGACAGGTTCAGTCAACTGCCAAGAGATGACTCCAGTGCCATCTCTGCCGATTGTAGCTTTTCCCAAGGTGTAGCATAAAGAGAACTGATCAGAGGCTTGACAGTTTGTCCTATTGTTACCCAGAGCCTGTAGGAAATAGATAAGAATTAGCAGATTAGCTTCACTGTGCTGCTATGTGCAATGTGAGGGTAAGATGGGGGGCGGTGAGAGAGGCTCTTTATTGGAGAGGACAGCCTCAGAAAATTGCAAATGACTAGGATTTAGGAAGTAGCACATGTGAGTCAGCCTTCTTTTAAGAAAATAGTCATCAGGGTTATCATATACTGCACTTCACAAAAGTAGTACTTCGTCTTGAAGAACTGCCTGACACTGGGGAAGTATTCGGGATAGATATGCACAGAATTAACAGAAAGAAAAGCATGAATGGGCATACTGTCTTTTTCAAGAAAGAGAGGAAGGGAAGTGAAGCATCTGCACAGGAATGGGAAGTAGATCTGTAATTGATAGGCATGCAGAGGTAAGAACCTGCTCCCATGTTAGATCATTTCTTCTCTTCCCATAATTCAACCCATCTTCATTTCTAAGAAACAGTCTGTTGAGGGAGTTCAGTGCAGTGATTATATCTGATGATCGTGAGTCAGGAGATCTGCCTTTTACTCCTGGCTCTGCTGTGGACTGATGTGTAATCTCAGTTAAGTCACTCAGTTGCCCTGTTAAATCAAGCTAATTTGTCTCCCAAAAGTGTGTTGCAAATTTTAATTAATGCATGTGAAGGGCTTTCAGTTCCTCAGATGGAAGATGGAGAAAAATTATATATATTGATTGGCTGATTGGACAATGAGAAAGGAGTTCAGTGTGGCTGCTGAAGAAGGAATGTTTCTGTCTTTAAGACAGTGAAGAGTGTCTTCTGCTATGCAGCAGAGCAGTGTGTGGCTACTCATGTTTCAACAGCCTGTGAGCTTTGTTAGGCTACCACTGGAACCCTCGGATACTTAGAAAAAGAATCATGATTATGAAATGCATGCTCATTATTTGCCACCACACTTGTATTAGCATTTAATACATGGCATTAAAAATAAGAGTACAATATAAATGTCTATTGTTAAAACCATCTATGTTTACTAGGCAAACCAAAAGCCATTATTTTAATTACATTACCCACCATCCCAATATAGTGCTGTATCTTCATTCTAGTTCATCTTTCAGCTGTGATGTACTACTAATTGGGGATAACAGTTCGCAAGTATAGGAACAAGGGTTAAAACTTAAATTAGCTCCCTAAAACAGAAGTAATGGAAAGGTTCAGTTTAAATAGCTTGAAAAAATGAAAAATAGACCCAGCAATTATTATTTTTTATGCCTGGTTTGTATTCAAGGAGTAATTAAAACTGAAGAGAGGACCACTGGAAAAACTGCAAAATAATAGTTATTTAAAACCTTGCTTTTGTCCACCATTTTTTTTTTTACTGTGTGCTGTATGTACTTAGCATGGAAACTCATAAGACAATGCCCCCTTGTGGCTACCCACAATGTAAATAGCAGAAAACGAGACAAACATGCAAAAGCTCTTCAAGCAGGTGGCATGCTTGGTGATCCAACTGAAAAAGTAGCAAGCATTTCTGAAATCAGATTTGCATGTATTGAATCAAGATCTGGAGAAATATTAAGTTTGTGGGGGAGAGAGAGGAAACAACATACTTGTCTATTCCCATTTAATTTTGACTAAAGATTTTTTTTTCTAAAAGTAGATTCTTTTTTAATAACTGAACACTTGATTAGCTGATGTTGTTTGCTGCCAGTATAGTTTAATAGCACACTTTAAATATTTTAGATTGCAAATAAACTATTGTTAACCTCATAGATTTGCAAATTCATATATTGTTATGCTTAGAAGGAAAATAAGTTGGAATGCATTGTTATCGTTCTACTGTGTCTTAAAGGTAATATAGTTTGGTAGCATTAGTAGGCCAGAAAAACTCAACTATAACTCACCTATAACTGTAACTCATGCATGTATGTATTTACCTTGTCATCAGCCATTTAAAAATTGTACACAACGGTATATGTTGCTTCTAGCAGCACAGAGTTAAGAGACTCAAAAGAGCTGGATATATTTCTTTGCTGCTTATTTTTGCAGGTATTGTAACAAATTGACTGTCCCATCAAAGAACATAGAAGTAATACGTGATTGACTCCTAGATTTTTAAAATATCTCTTCAGCTAGTATAGTTATTTCTTCAGCCTTGAGATATGAATAAAAGCATATTGAAGCTGGTGATGTTAGCACTTCCGTGAGATCCCTTATTTTATTGTTGCCACAGTAGAGATTGTTATTGGTTCCACCCTTTGGTATTCCTTCATGGAAGATTATATCAAAGAAGAAGAATTAAATTAAAATTGATTGGTCTTATTGATTGTTTTTAAGGGGATAAAGGATGGTGGAAACAGCATATATCTATATGCTGTTGTACTGATGGTCCATTTAAAAAGAAATACAAAAAGCATATGCGTCCAATTTACATATTTACTAATTAAAAAAGCTTCCTGGAAACATTAAGTAGACTATCGTCTGTAACCTTTAACATTGTAGCTAATGGATATAGCCTAGAAATTTTCATAGAAGGTCCTCTAAATAATGTAAATGATTATGAATATGTAACTAGTTAATATGCAGCTACGAAAGGATTATCATGTAGAGGTTAATGAACATGCTGCTCTTATGGTTTGCAGGGCTTTTCTTTTTGTGCTTTTAGCTCACTTCATGCATGGAAAGTCATGTATTGGGAATGGAAAGCTTCCTGCCTTTTTTTTTTCCAGCTTCATCTTTAATGGGGCAATTAACCTGGAACTTTCTTAAAGGATTTCATAAACATTTTTTTGTGCACTTAATTATGTTGTGTACTTTGCAGTCACTACCAAATCTGAAACAGTGAAATATGTTGATATAATATTTTCTGTCTTTACTATGTTTTAAAGCGGCCCCTTTTTGTATATTACCACTGTTATGCACTGTTACTATTGAATATGCTTTATACAGGCTAGTAAAGCTTTATTCTAAAGTGGACCTTATATTAATGTAATAGCTTTGTGAATCTATATCCTATAGAAACCTGCTGTTCTGTCTTAGACTTAAAAATAGCAAATTTGTTAGGAGAAATAATTTAATAGGAATTAAAGAGGTTTTTAATTTATAGACTGCTCAGGCATAAGGTTTAACCCTGGAGTGAGATTGATCAACTATGTATTCCACTGTGTATGGTTTTTATGGAGTTGTGAGGCTGTAAATACAGAACTGATCCTTCAACTTTTCTACGTTTGTTAGCTGACACAAGTAGTTTGCTTTATCTACTTGTCTGAGTAAATTTTGTAGAGTCTTCCTGTAATGGGCGCACATGTGCCAAAAAGAAAAAAAGGTGCATTCTGTTGCACTTTTTTTTTTTTTTAAAAGCTCTAATGATTTTGGTGGAAGTTGAAGATGGTGGTTGGGGTTTTTCTGCAAATTATCCCATTAATTATTTTTAACTTGGCAGTTTTGTGGCTATTTGTAAAACAGAATTTTCAAAAATATTTGGAATATGCTTCTATTGAGAACAAGTCTAGACATTTAATTGACTCACAGCTTCATTACATTTTATGTAATTGAGTGAAATTGTCTGTATTATACATTTCAGCGTGTATTATTCAAAATTCAAAATATGTTTTTGAAAAAAAAATGTCCATCCAGTTGTGATACTGCAATCCACTGGAGCAAAAACATATCTTGTCTGCACTTATGCTATTAAACTAAATAACTTTTTGTTTTTAACTTAATGTTTTAAATGCATAGTCTTAAGCATATTATGAAATGGTTAACTTTTGGTCTCTTGGGGGAATCTGTACTTTGAAAAAAAAGTGTGTTGCTTGGGTATATATGTTTTCTATTTAACAAAAGATGTACTAGAGGCAATTTTTTTGCATTTAAACCCAGCAAAATTCATTTGTACTGTTTCAGAATAATATTGTTAGTGAAACCACCATTTGTAGATGTTATGATAAAGGCAGTCCTGAAAATATTTTCCTTTTTTTTTTTTTTTAAATGAACAAGCATGGATGTTACATTGGTTTTTGTTATAATTTATATTGTTTGCTTTTTTTACAAAACATGTAACATTGAAAATAGATCTGTAGATTATACAAAATACTGCTTATCTTATATCATATGTCACGTAATAGTTATGGAGCAGACACTGTACCAAAATATGAATTGGAAAGCTGTAATTTGTTCTGCAGTTATCAGTTTGCATTAGTATTGTGATAAAGCGTGCTCCTTAAGAAGTAACATTCACATGCCTTTGCACTGACAAATAAAAATGTATATAGAGATGCTACCAAATCTGTAAAGCTACTGTTCTAGTTTCTGATACATTGATATTGCAGCTGTGTGCTTAGCCTTGTTTTTTCATGAGCAGTTATCTGTTTTAATGACAGGTGGTCACTAGCTGCCAAGAAAAAATCCAGCACTGGTAAGTGAAAAATGTTTGATTACATGCCTAAAATACTGATGGGAGAACCTGCTTGTGTTTTAGTAAAGTACCCTACAGTTATTATAATAATGTTAGCTAAACTCTACTAGGATATGTTAGGGTTTATAGTTTGAGATAGGTCTGATTTATTGCAGTGCTCCTTCTTTCAAATGTATATTTTTCCCTGTGATATCACTGTCTTCCCAAATATGTTGGAACTTCAGTGTGTATAATTATTTTAAGTCTCCTTCTTCCTCTTAATTTTCCCCAAGTAACTTGTGGAAAGAACACTGCTAAATAGGTGTCCCAAATATGGAGGAGTTGTTGTTTTTTAAGTGCAGCTGCTTAATTAACTTTTTTTTAAAATGTAGAGCATTTATAACATTTAGCATTTTTACAGCTAACTGTTTTTGATAAACCTTAATATTTAATGGTTAGAGAAAATGGGTTGTCCTTTAAAATGGCACTTTTTTTCTCTGCTGCTTTTAATATGGTAATCTATAGTTAATGGAAAACATGCTTAGTAAATAACAGTTTCATGTGGCATTGGAGGAAAATGTACATTTAATGGTGAATAGAATCTTATGTTATGAGTTACTGTGAGATATAACAGTTGATCTTACAGATATCAAATTACAATATATCCATGCTGTGTTTACCATGATTTTACTGAGAGAACAACAGGAGCTGTCTTGATTATTGTCTGCAGGGTTATTGCAGAATCACAGCAACTGCCCCTTTTAGTGCTGAGATTAAACCTTTGGTTATACACCATCAAGCATATAATATTTTAAATTTATTTTAAGAGGCTTTTTCTTCATGCCTGAAAGATCTCCAAGCAAATAATTTATAGTTAGTGTGTATCAAATGTTTTTATTTTAAATGCATATAAGCTGCAAACAGTGGATAAGAGTAAAAAAAAATCGGTGCAATCTATACACATCATCATATTAAATTCTGACTACTGGCTTGCAGAAAATAATCTAAAACTCATATGTTTCACTTATGTTTAAAATTCAGAGACTGTCTTAATTTTCAATAAAAGCAACATTATAGAGGTGCCCACTGGTGCTGTTGTAGTTAAGCCACTATTGCCATAATGTACTTCTATTTTCAGGGGTTTTAAAATTGTCCATACACATTTAGGCCAGTATGGTTATATATACTGCTACTAGGAATTATCTCTGCCTACCCTCCACTCCCCTGTCCCCCCAAAAACCTTTTTGAAGCTCTGATGCATCATTTTCAAACAAAAGTTGACAACGTTTAAATTGTTTTCTTTTACCTCTCTATATAAATGTCTGTTTTTCGAAGGGTAGGTATGAAGGATGTGTTTTTAAAACAATAAGCTACTAGTATTGGTCCATAACTAATTTTGGGGTGTTTACACAAAGAATTAAAAATCTGGGATGACAGATTTTATGTAGAAGAGTAGTTACATAGCATGTACACAGCTTTTTATGACAAAAATGTTGTTGTTTTTAGATCCTGATTGTGCAAGAACTAAATATCCATTCATTTCAGCTGGATGATTTGTTTCAGTAGCTAATGGTACAGAAGGCTGCTAAAAAGAATTGAATGAGAAATAAAGTTTTAGATGCTCAAATTTTAATACATTTCTCTTAAAATGTTCCACTTATAAGTCTAGTTTGCTTTTTTAAGTGTAAGTTTATACACATAAATAACTGTTCAAATATGAAAGAGTATGTATAAGTCAAAGAATTTTCATGCAGAGAGGCATTTTCATAAGTGAAATCCAGTTGTAAATAAGTCTCTCTGATGCACAGGTGTTTATTTTAATTTCTTTGTTATATGTTCAGTCAGTAGACCAAAGTGTTCATTTCATAAATGTGCCAGTAGGTGGAAAGGGAGGATGATTCCTCCCATATGCAAGACTGTTTTAAATCAACTAGTTGTATTGATTCATCCTTTTTCTTGTTGTTGTTTCTTGTCTTTTCATTATGATGGTCTGGAAATTATGCAAGGGACAAGGATTTCTCTAAGGTGATAGCTTTTATTGGACCAACTATATAGTTGGGATGGAGTTGGACAAGCTTTTGAATCCAAGGTGACCTGATGAAGAATGTTTTGCATTTGAAAGGTTGTCTAATTCTATCTCCACTGTACAGTTGGTCAAACAAAAAGATCATAACTTGGCTGTATTTTCAGACTTGCACAGTACAAATTTTATTGGCAAGGTACGGTAGTTTTTTTGAAAAACCGTTCTTTTGTTCATTCTTAAGTGTTCTTTCCCCTAAACTCTCTCCTTCATAAGGGTAAGTAACCACATCAGAAAGTTAGCTTCCAAGTATCACTAATATAGAACATGTGGTGTATTAATGCAGTAGAATCTTTCTGGCTTTGACTAGAGCAGTTCCTCTAGCACTTGCATGTGGTTAATTGGTAGTGTCTAATCCTAAAGGATACCTTCTTTCCAGGCAAACAGAAAAATTGTTAAATTGGGAAGTGTTTGAGGCCTAAAATCATCAGAGAGCTAATCCTTTCCTTGTAGGAAGAAAAGCACTTATTTTCCATGCTCCTCTTTTCTTGTTTCTTAAGGATACTCCTCTTTGCATGTCAAAAAACAATAGAAGGACTTGCCCTTGTTTTGTTTTGTTTTTGGTTCTATGCATCTTTAAAGATTATTCTCTCATTTTGGAATCTGAATTGTCATCACCATGTCATAACACAGTTAAGGTTTGTGAAGATGAGCCCTTGGAAGGAGTATATCCGGAGTCCTCAATGTTATTTCCTGTACTATGTGTTCCATTATGGACTCTTAGTACTTGGTCTTTAAGTTTGGCACCTTTCCTGGGAGGCCCTTCAACAGCAGGTGTTGACATCATGCTACTTAACCAGCTGGCCATCCCTTGTAAAGGGCTTTCAGATATTTAATAGGATAGCAACACAAACAAAGGCACATTGAAATAAATGCTTTGAGTTTCAGGCTCTCACAGACTTGATATACAAGCCAACTGCAAACTGTCAAGTCACTTTAACAAGTAGCTGAAAAGGTGCTATATGAATCTTGTTACCATCATGTCCAGATTCCTTATTGGATAGTTATTTAAAAAAGGAAAGGAAGGGGGTAAAAAACCCCAAACCAAACTAACTTCTAGATCTGATTCAGGGAGCAAAAGTGCTAGCATCATCTTTATTATTTTTACATTGCTTCCAGTTTTCTAGTCAGCGTATTAGCCAAGCAGGCAGTAGGCAGTAAGAAGAGCCCTCTGTTTCCTTTCGTGGCTTATGCACATTGCCTAAGATTTGCTTGATCAGCCTTCGCTTCTGTGAAAGAATCTTTTAAAGAAGGCAGATGGGGTAATTAAAATAGAATTTTACATTCCTTATACAAAGCTATCATTTATTTTCTTTCACAAAAGGAAAGGATGACAGATCTTCAGTCAGTTTTCTCAAGGATCCCAGTTCCATGAAACCTAGTTATAAGAAGAAACTCATGTTCCCTTCATCCGCAGTCCCTCCCAGCTCTTACAAAGTTTTCTCTTCCTAAAAAGAAACTGAAACACAAGCTCATATCCATGAAAACAGGAATTCTTTTGGGGCAGAGAATGGGATATGCAAAGTCTTATCAATTTATCTCACAGGTTAGCATCTTAGACATGTATTTTTTAGCTTGGGCTAGACGGCAGGAACCATCCTAAGTGTTTTAATAGCTTTATGTGGCAACATTAGCTGTTACTAACAGTGACAGCTGTAATCATCCAAAAATTAAATGAGACAAAACTTCACGGTATCATTAGAATATGTTTTGCGGTCCCAAAATGATCAAGAACAGTGGTGGTGTTCCTGAAGTGACTGGACCTAGTCCATAACGTGATGTATCAGTGGCAAGCAGTTTGGCCTGGTGCATCCCCTTCCTTGCTCTGTGCTGTGCTGCTGCTAGCTCTGCTGCCTTCCTTGCTGTCTCCCCCTCCAGTCCTCTATGCCAAACACTACTTTTTTCCTCCGCTTCTCCTTTTGGCCCTCCCTTAGACAGGTGCTGCTTACTAGGGGTGTCGCTCCTCATCTCTCTCCTTCCCCTTCCTCTGACATTAGCAGCCCCCTCCTTTCCGCCCTCCCCTGCCAGAGGGGTGGAGCAAGCACCCAGTCTTCCACTTTAAAAGTCTGAACTCAACTGATCAAGAGGATTCAACTCTATTTTGGAAACTAAGGCTATGGAGAATAATAATTTTAAAGGATCCATTAAGAGCCCTGCTTTTCTTTATCCACAAATCAAACAAGTTGCCCACTTCTGTTCAACTTTTTTTTTTTTTAAATCTGTTTCAATGGAATCTGAATGTAGTGCAGAATATATCCAGGCTTAGACTTAATATACTATCCTAAGAACATTTGAATAAAAAATGAATATGTGAATCTACTAGCCTCTATTAGAAAGTTTGAGTTACATGATATCCTTTTTCTCTGTAAAAGATGAATTGGGAAACTTAACATCAAGCTTTATTAATGTAGTGCAGCAGATCATGTACTATATTGAGGACTTGATCCTGTGGAGGACACGCAACCAACAGATCACCCACCATTTTCTAAAAAATAAAGAATTAAAATTAATAAGAATCTGAAAATATTAGGCTATGTAATTACATAAGTAACTACACATAGTTCTAGAGTATTTTCCAAGCTAACCAAAAAGTATCACATCTAGTGTAAAGCCTCTATTTAGTTGTAAATCTGCATGTTTTAATAGTTATACCAATGAGAATGCACCTTTCTTTAGAAAACAAGTGCAGTACACATGAAAAGTTGATTAAAATTGATGATTAAATCGAGGCTTTCACTGTGGTGATTTAAATTCCCTTGATTTGAATCAGTCCACCCTGCAATTTAGGATAGATTGTCCAAAATGGCATAGAAGGTTATGTGTCTAAAAAATCCTTCATGATTACCTCATGCAGTAGAAAGTTTGTAAGAAACTTGAGAGAAATGCTAGCTACATCTAGACTTCTGTTTTCTATTGAGATACTCATCTGATAGCTTCCTAGAAAGTTGCAATTAGCCAGAATGCTCAGGGCTGAAAGGTCTTTCTTAATTTGTGTTATAGGTTTCTGGGTTTTCAGGACTATTTTTCCTTTACCTGTTATTTGCTTCTACATGCTGATGTTAATTTTATGAACTAGATAGGTGCTATTAACCAGGCAACTTATAGATAAGAAACTTCTTGGGAAGTATAAAAAATGAGCCTCTTTCTTTTGCAAAATAAATTCCTAAGATCTTTTTTAACATAAACTTCTCACTGCAGTAATCGATGAATTTTCAGCTTAGAAGATGGGAATTTAGGATCCTGTTTGATATTGTTGAAATGATGCTGTAGCTGTGATGATCCAGAAATTATGAGAGGCAAGGATTGTTGTGGGCAATATCTTTTATTGGACCAACTGCATGGTTAGGATAGACGTAGACAACCTTTCAAATGAAGTGTATTCTTCATTAACATATTGCATTCAAAAGCCCCACTCTATCCCAACCATGTTGTCGGTCTGATAGAAGACATTACCTTCAACAATCCTTGCCTCTTGTATAATCCTGTTTGGACACTTTAAAGATGTTGGCTTCAACAAAATCATGAATGAGAAACTATAATACGAAAGCTATATTATAGAAAACAATAATAAAATGCTTGTCTAAGTTGATGGGGAAAAATATATATGCTAGTTCTTCAGAAATGTATAGGAAAATATTCTCTGGAAGAAAACATTCCCATGTGGAATGGTGTTAAATTCCCAAAAGTATGCAAATGTGTAACATTTGAGAAGTACTTATACTGTCCTGGTAAGGGGAACAGGAGAAAGTGTTCCACATCTACAGTGCTTGTTGATACTTCAAGAAGTTACACATTCCCAGTGGTCAAATCATCATCTTGAAGGACTGTTGACTGTTTTTGGGGATAGAAATTTCAGCCAGAAATCATATTTAACTATAAAATATTCTTTTTAAAGTATTCACAAGAGGTACTGTTGGTTTATTGTAAATCATGTTCTGAAGAATCTGAAGATACCATGTCTCTGCTAAAATATAAATTGGGATTTCAGTGTTTCTTCTAAATTATGATGGTGGTTTAACTGCTGAACTTGTGAGAGAGCTACAAAAGCAGGGAGGAGAACACTTTCCCTCCCTCCCCACTTTGGAATTTTACAGCTCAACAAAAGGAGTATAGCAGCGTCATCATAAATTTTTTTAAAATCTAAATTACTTTATACACATGTGTTCATATGCACATGTGCATGCACCAGTGGCTGATGATTATGATGTGTGGGGATTTTTTTTTACTCTAACATTTTAAATTTATCACAAAATAAAATCTACATTTTATGAGTTAAAACAGTTAGTTCTCACATATCTTTCAGTGGAGCACTGATACTATATTATCAGAAGATCATTCTTTATTTTATATATAAATGAGATTAAATGCACTTAAATTTGTCAACAGGAAGAAGGTAGAGAGTGATTATGAGGCTCTTCAAGAACGACTCAGTACATTGCCGGATAAACTGTCTTATGATATCATGGTATGTACAGTATGGTTCACTCAAAATAATGGACTAACAGTTTTTAGTATCTCAGGTTTCTTTTGTGACTATGAGGTATATTATCTTGGTTTACCATATAGTTCTTAGTAATGATACATTAATTATAGTAATAGTTAAACCTTTGCTTCTTTTTCTTTCCTCCTCTTCTTTCAAATTCATTAGAAATTGTTACTGACAATTGAGAACTGATGACATAAATGCTAGCACAAAATCTGACATACTTGATATGCAAATTTATTATATAGAAAACTATAATTATGACTCAAATATGGTACTTAGCCATTTCCTGTTAGCCAGAGAAGAAACAGGCCATCATATTCTCTGATTCACAGAATTAAACTCTGGGACATCGATTTTTATATAAAAAGGTGCTGCTAATTTTTGTTTTAATGATCTTCCCATTGACACAGTGCTCTATTCTCATGCTTTGAGTCTTTCATAGTAAGTGTACAGCTCCCCATAAACTTTAGTCTTAGTGGATCAGACCTACCAGATCTTATACCTGACCTTATAAACGCACTGCTGTAGGTTTAACTCATCTATTTTATGCCCAGTTCAAACTATATCTTTGAAAAGCCTGAATTTAATTAGTTATTTGTTAATGGGATATAGTCTCATTTATCTCTAGGGCATTACTTCAGAACTCTTGAACTGTCTTTATAAGACAGTGTTGGGAAGTATATGTCTTGGTTTGGGGAAAAAAAAGATTTATATTTTTGATGTTGAGAGTTCAGCACTTTTTATAGATCTTAGTGAGGAGATATATTTATACTTGTGTATTGCTCTTATCTTCAGCTATCGAAAAGATAAGTGATCTTATTGCAAAACGCTGAAAAATTTTACCAGATTCATTTTCCACATATTGTATCATTTATTCTGATCTTTAAAATAAAGTTAATTCAAGCCTACCATGTTAAACTTATATTAACAGTCTCTATTTCACTATTCTGCTACCTGCATATGTGAATTTTGCTGCTTGTGCTTTTTGGAGGCATATAAATGTTTCAGAATGGTGTTCTGAAGACTCCTGTACATTCACTTTGGGGTGCAGGGTACATATGAAAAATATGTTCTATACGAATGGTTCCCAAACTGTGGGCCACCAGTGATGTGCAGATGGTACCTTCATGTTGAGGAATGAGAGCAGGAAGTATGTCAGTCAGTAAACTCTCCCACTCTGCAGAGCTACTGGCAGCTGAAGAAAAACAGATTTGATTTAAGGTTCCTAAGTAGATATTAGGCACACAAATAAAAGAGCAATTGAAATTTGATTTGGTAGGGGCTTTTTAAATATTACAGGTCTAAAAAATGTTAAACTTACTGGAAAATAATAAATTGTGTGTATTTTATATATAATAAATATTTTACTAATCTAAATGAGATGCAATATTTTTATGTAAGGATCCAAGTAATAATATAGCAGGACTCTGTTTTCCTGTCAGATCCATGGGTATGTCTCAAAAAGATTCTACAGCTCAAAAAGTTTTTCTAATTAAATATTAACTTCTTGTGATGAATATAAATACCACATTAAATTCAGACTGTACTTGAGATTCTGATCTGGCAGTGTGAATACTTACCAGGTGTTTATCATAAATAACAGTTCTATGGAGTTTTGAGATAGCTTTGTCCCATATTATGTCTTAATTCTTCTGTTCTGTGCAAGTTGTCATGATTAACCACCTGGTTTCGTTCTAATAGTGTGTTTTTTGCTGGTTCTTCTGTGCTGTTCACAGGTACCTTTTGGTCCCCTTGCCTTCATGCCAGGAAAACTTGTCCATACCAATGAGGTCACTGTTCTGCTTGGGGATAACTGGTTTTCCAAATGCTCAGCCAAGCAAGCTGTTGGCCTAGTTGAGCACAGAAAAAAACGTATGTATATTTATAAATATAAATAATATTACTTTCCTTTATTACTTAAAATGATGTATGTCTATATTAAGATACATACAAATGGAAGGCGTAATATACCCAAAGTGCCTTCTGTAATTGCATTTCTTTAAAATATATAGGTTGGTGATATGATTTAATAAGAGGAGTAGAGGGGATTAGACAACTTTAAAAGCCTTGGTGAATTGGCTTATGGAAACGCAGAATTGACAAGGAAATAGGGTTTGGAGTGATGTTCTCATAATATTGCATGGGAAACGCAGTATCTAGAGCTCTATGCAGTCTAAAATGTCAGTTTTGGTAACAGTGTGTATAATATTCCAAACCCAGTTGGTGGCATATGCATTAGTAAGCCATCCACAAAAGCAGTGAAGAATTATAAAGTTTTAGATTTAAAAATGTTTGAAAACAAACACATTAATGCTGTTAGATTCAGGGATTCACAAGCTTTTCAGAGTAGTACTTGTCCCCACACCTGTTTCATAGACCAGACAGAAATGTCCTGGTTGGGGTCACACAGATATCCTGCTTTTCACCTTTCACATATAATGGATGTGACAATATTTACAACTGTAGCAATTGCTGGCATGACAAAGTAACAGTAAGCATTTTTCTCTTTTAACTTTGTTTAATGTAATAAACCAGGAATTTATTGGGTAGGGGGTGGAATGAACTGCATAGTCTACTTTTGCTTTTCATTTAAGTTCTTCTGACTTCTGTTTTGTCCATGTCTCTCTCCCTGCTGCTTCTTTGCTTCCTGGTCCTGTTTATGCATACATACCTATTTCCCAGCCCCGTCCTTTTCCCCCCGATATGTTTCCCCCTCACTTGGTTTGTTCTGTCTCATTCCTTTGGATGTGTAGGTCAGTTGCTTTGCTCAGTTCTCCTCTGCACAACTTTTCCATTGGTCTGGAGAGGTTTAAGTGCTCTGGGTATGACCCTTTTTTGTTTCCCCCTTCTAGTGGGAGAACCAGGCAGAGGGAGATTGGCATTTTCTGTTTGTTTGCAGCTACTTTTACTTGATACTAAGGTCCTGGCTTTGAAGAGCTTGGAGGCCTTCAAAGAAGAGTATGGAAAGTGGGAGAATCCATCAACTTTCTGTTTCACTTAGTGCCTTAGTTTAGAGCTTACTTTGTTTAGAAAGAG
>NW_005841863.1:1408747-1417202 GCF_000455745.1 Alligator sinensis
TGTGATTCTTTAAGTGTCAAGGAAAGGGAAAAAAAGTAGAATTTAACTGAAAATTGATACCTTTTAGCCTTTGCTGTGGACTCCTAAAATTTTATGAGAGAACATTTGAGTTATTTTTTTAGCACCACTTTTACTTCAGAAAGTTGTGTAATCTTTTATCTTTGAATGACTAGTTCTTGTAGTTTAACTCTGTGTATGTGACAGCTGTCATAGTTATGTACATTGGGTTATTTTGTTTATAAATTCTGCTATCGTTGCTGCTGCCTGTAACAGAAAACCTCAGGTGCTTTCCCTCTGAAAATATTCTGTTCACTTGTTTATAATGGACTGGCATATACAAAAGAATAATAACTTTGTATAAGTAACATATTTTTGCAGGTTTATTTCTGTTTTGATTTTTTACAAAAGTTTTTAACAAAGCCATTTAGTTTGTTTTCATCTTGTTCTGTTGTAATTTTTAAATCTTGTTTTCTTGCAATAATTAGCAATAATTATAATATCTTAAAATGTTCTTCTTAGTCATCATTATCTACGGTATTTAAAATAGCTTCTAGATTTGAGACCCATTTCTTTTCTCTTGGTCCTGCTCTTTTCAGTGTTGAGGAATATTTTTATCACCATTAAACTCAGTGAAACTCATTTGACTTTGCATAGTAGATGCCTGAAAACTGAGTAGTCTGCCAGGGCACATGGAGTAAATGCTGGATTATTTTCTTTTATGATCTTATAAATTATCATTAAAATGTGAACTCAGAATTATTAGGTTCTTTTAAAGCAAGATAGTTAATGATGTCTGGATATGAGTCCTCCATTCTGTTGATGTCTCGCATATCACTTTTAAGCTGTGTGATGGCTGCCAGTGGGAGGCTCCATAACACTGATATTAACTAAAAACTTGTATGTCAAATATTGTGTGCAGTTTCAGTATAAGAGCCATATTAATGTACATGATTCCAAGGAAAATGGTGTTCTTTTCATTGATACTCAGTAAAACTCACACATTGGACTAAAGTCTTTTCAAGTAAAATGACGGAAACTAACATAGACTCTTGGATTGTTAGTTTTTGTTTGTTTTTCTAATTACAAGGATGCACATACTCTCTTATCATGATCTCAAACAGGAAATGGCAATACAGTATTTCATAGAGATTTTTAAAAGCCCAGTTTTTCAGTGTAGTTGTATGAATATGAAAGCTTTCTGATCCTAGTGGTGTTCAGCCTCTTGAAGGCTCAGATCAAGTGTAATAGTGGCTTCATAATTTACAGTGTGGTACACATTGTTATCATTATACATCATTATATTGATTCAGCATTGCTGGATTCTAGGATTCGGTTCTTTAGTTTTGAGCATAAATTTTATAAGGAGCACATCACCCCATTGGAAAAGAGGACAAGCTTACTTCAAGTTATCAAATTTAAGAAGACCCCCAAATTAAGTGTAGCTGTATTAAGTCCCCAGTTTAGCAAAGTATTTAATTGTGTACGTAAGGCAAGCATAAGTCTAACCACTTTGGTGAATATGAATTATTGCATAAAAAACAATAGCATGGAATAGGATCAAGGTGAAAACCTTTCATGTTCTTAAAACATGAGGATTTTTATGGATGTATTTCTTCTTCCTCTAGAGCAGTGGTTCTCAATGTTTTTAGACTCACGGCACCTCTCAGAAAATGCCAACTCTTAATTTTCACTTGTCTCTTGACTACAGAAAAATAATAAACTATTTCTTGTATTGCAAAGAACTCCAAAAGACCGCAGCAGGGCAGAATGTTTTTTAACTTTATGAATTCCAATTAGAAATCTTTGCTTTCTCTATAACTAGAAATATCTTATGAATCATCTAACAGTGATAACATTGCAAGGCGCTCTGCAGCACCCGTGAAAGGACCTCAAGGCACCCTAGTGTGCTGTAGCACCCTGATTGAAAATCAGTTCTACAGCTTAACTGTATTATATCACATTATTATATTTTATTTCCGAACAATAAGGTTTTCTGTATTACTATGTTACTCTTTTTAAATTTAAAATAAATAGAATTATCAACCATGCACTGTGTTTCTTTTGGCTTTTTTTTTTTCAATTAAGTAGTATCAAAGGTATATCAAATGATAGAAGGAGGGGCACAGAAGTCTGGGATAACAATATGTGATGTATGTACTAATTCTTTAAGTTATTTATTAGTAATCACTTCATTCTTTTTCTCTTTTGCAATATCCTTTAAGCTAACTCTTCAAAGGAAAGGGCATGCAAAATTTACCATTCCTTCAGGCTCATCCTTTGTGTCTCCCAAATAAGGAAATGGCCAGATACAACAGAAGCATTTGTCAATTGAAATTTATTTAAACGAATAATTAAAGGACGACTCTGCAGAGTTTTTAAATTAAAATCTTTTTATAGTGACAGCTTTAGAAAACACTAATTTCAGTGTGGGAATTCTTTTTTGTCCCCGTTTTTTTTCACTTAGAGCCTGAGCTACCCAGCAGTTTCATTGGTTAGGAGAGACTTTGATTGGTATAACTTAAGACAGTCACTCTTGTCAAATATTACTCTTTTCATAAAATATTGATCATGTCTACTTGTATAGCATTTATGTGGATTGCAATAAATCCCTCATTTATTGTTAGCTTTAATTGCATCCCTATATGTTCAGATAGTTCTAGAACTCTATACAAAGTAAAAAATAGATCCAGTAAAGTTTGTAGAATGGACAAGTGTATTTTAAAATTATTTTTAATTAAAATTAAATAACAAGTAGTAGTTTATTAGTAATACTGGTAATGGGAACTACCTTGCACACACACACTTGTATATAAATTTGAAGAAAAATTGAAGTAGATTAAAGGATACAAACATATGAAATTCCATTATAATAAAAGAAATTAGCTTTTTAAGTATGTCACAGTTTAGCACAACAATAATGCAATTGTAGGTTTTTTTCTCTTACAATTATCTTGCTTAAGGTACTTCATAATATTTCTGGTCTCCTCAAGGCATACTGTATTGTTTCACAATTCAAAGAGGGAATAAATATTCTTTTTGTGAATATGGGATTATACCCTTTACATGTTTGTGATGATATAAATTACATTTCTTCCCCATATCAGTAATCGCATTAATTCTTTAAGATGGGAAATTTTTCATTACAATGGTCCCTGTGGTAGTTACTATAGAAAGAAATTAAATAGTTTTTTGGGTAAATATTTGTGGATTAATTTAGTATGTTAGGTAGGTGTCTGAACACTTTAAAAGGTGGGAAATTAAAATACATACATACAACTAGGAGTGGTTTTATGATGTTAAAACCTATCAAATAAAAAGAAACTATCTAAAAGAGAATGGTTGAACTACTAAGTAATTGTGCCTAGAGTATATGTAAGTATACCCTTGCAGTGTCATATTGCAAATGAATTCATGAAATGAAAATACTGATTACATTAACATACAGTATTGTGATAGTATCTATTTGTAAATTGCAGTATGTAACCTTTAATACAAATATTTGTGTCAATCAAAATTGACCGATGCTTTAGATTGCACTATTATACAGTGTTTTAAAAAATAATAATTGTTTTTAATAAATAAGGTAAAACTGGGCAGATAAGGGGAAAAGCTGAATTAGTTTATTATCACTATTACATGAAAGAGAGAGATTAGATTGTCTCTGAAAATATAAAAAGAAAGTTTTCAGTTTTCTGTACGAGAATACGGACTTTTTGGAGGTCTGGAATACCTTTTTTCATATTTGATGTAGGGGTGTGAAAATATGTTCTTCAGAATGTACACTTGCCAGCAAGCTTTTTGGAAAGGAGCAGGGCAGTGTAGAGAAGAGATGCTGAAGAAGACTGGATCTTGCTTTTCTTTATTATTGAAACTAAATGCATTGATATTTCTTTTTAATTGTTACTTCTTGGTTTAGAACATCCAATTCACTGTAGAAATATGTTCATGCTAGGGTTCAAACAAATATAGTATTTAAAAAATATTATTGGTTGCTTTTGTCATAATCCCCATCAGTTTCTCATTTATTTTCATCATATCCAGAACTAAGTCTGTGAGATGCTAAGTGTCCTAATTTGCTCAGCAATACCCAGGAGGCATTTAACTCCTTACCAGATCACAGCCTGGGAACTGTAACCCACGTAAAGAGGAAGAGAGCAAGAACAGGCATTTGCAATTGGTACTTTGTTTCCTGATTTTCTAAAAAAAATAGTTTCTGTAAGTCTTGCTAACTTAGTAAAAAAAATTGTTGAATGGCTCGTCTTCACTCAGTTCTGTACCAATTTAACTGTATTAGTTTAGTGAGGTGATTCAGTTCGATTCTTATATGGGTCTAACAAACAAATTCTGTAGTCCTTATTTAGTAATCACTGGGTGCACCTATATGTGTTTTACTGTGGAGTTGACTAATTAGCTCCTCAGTAAAGCGTCACAATTTGCATGTGTACTGGTATTAAGGCACAGTAAATTAATCAGCTCCCCTGTAAGATAGTACTGTCAAGAACTGTACTGTCTTATGGCGGAACAATTAAGTGTGACAAAATGTATGTGTAGACATTGACGGGCTGGCTGGGGCATGAGGATGCTGAAGTGTGGGAGACCTAGCCACACAGCTCCGCAGGTTCTGCACCTTCATGCCCCAGCCAGCCCCACTTCTGCCACCCAGAGCCAAGGGCTGATCCCTTGAGCCTGCTGCCAACCTGGGGCTGTTTCACTCTGGCTGCTCAAACTGCTGCTGTCCCAGGAACAGTTGAATCCAGCTCAAACAGCTCCGGAGTTTATTGCGTTGCATTATTTGAACTTGTAGATGCATCCACTGAGGCAAAAATGAAATTATTGGGAGTTGTGATTGAGTGAGAATTAGGGTCGATATAAAATAAGTAAAACAGAACTGTGTTATGAAAAGCTGGATAAAGCAGCCACCCAGGTAATTGTATGAAAAATTTTCTCATATTAAAGAATTCAATTCCTGGCATAAAGAAAAAAATAGAATTTATGTCAGAACAAGCATGAAAAGAGCTTAATTCATATATGTTAAAAAAAAATATTTAGTACCCTTTTTAAATCTTGAAACAATACAACCCTAAGAGAATGGGCAGAATAGAAGTGAGTTTTGAGGAGGAAAAACCCCATATAGCAGATACCTTTTTCAGAGCTACATATTTCAGGTGTTTTTGGTGACCAGTGATAGTTGTTGGCTAAATACTGGTATTAAAATTTTTCAAATGCATTTTAACCCCCAACAAAAACTTTATTAAAATCCAGTTGAGGTTTAAGTGCTAAATCTACCCACATAGTCCCTTCAATGCAAGGAAATAACCAGTTACAGGAATCTTTACTATGTCTTACCACCCACTCATCACATTAATCATTCTCACTGACGATTCTGGACTCTGCAAGGAAATACCTTCTTTCTTCAGTGTGTTAAGAAAGTGAAAGTGTATATGAAATTGCATTAAACATTATGTTAAATCTCCATAATATTAACATATATTTAGGGTATATGTTTGCACTAGTTAAGCGTATGCTACAATATAGTGTTTGTTCATGAGATCAGTCATCATAGATGATGAAGGGAATCATACCTATAAATATCAATTGAACAGGGAATTATGCATTTGTCACACTAAGAATAAATCCACGCTGATATTTCAAAATGAGCTAAATTTCTTACATTTTCCTTGTGTTAAGCAGGGCTTTGCTTTGCTTTGTTTTTAATATAAATTTGTTCATAGAAAGGGTTTGTGTATTCTTGATGCACACTAAAGGATGAACTGGAGAAGATGAAGCAAACCAGTTCCTGTAGTTTAAATAGATTTTTACTTTTTCCCTTTTCACAGAAGGTAACATTTTGAAATAGATCAACCTGTTCTCATTATTTTTGTCTTCTGCTATTTAAATTCCAGTGTAACTACCTGACACGATCAGGTAGTATCCAAAATAGTGTCTGTGGTTCCCCAAATCCATATAGACAACATTCTGAGGACATTAACCTCAAACACAGATAATTAAAATTTGTATCCAGCCAAGCTAATTAACCCATTAAAACCAAAATGCATAGATGAGCATTCATGCAACTTCGGCATTAGTATGTTGTCATGTTTTCTAAACCTGGCTTTAGAGGGCTCTGTTTCCTCAAGATGAAATACAGTCTCCTGTTAAATTATAATTTGTTCTTGTATTAAAATGTGTAATGGAACACAAGTGTCTCAGACTGGTAAGGAAAGCCAGACAAGGGGCATAGGCTCCAAATTCCCTTCAGACTGATACGAAAGCTAAAGATGGTGGCCTAAACAAAGCAGGAACTTCATTAGCAATTGCTTTCTGTAAATATTTATGGATTATCCATAAGAATTTAGCATCTAATGTTTTATAATCAAACACCTTTACCTTCCTTTTGCCAATCCTAAAAATCAGTCCCAGAAATTCTACCTTGTCTATAATGTTAAACTAACTTTTAAAAGCTATTTAGTAAAGAAATGCAAATAGAAACTATTAGGGTTCACCTGAAAGCCATATCAGCCTTCCCTAAGATTATTGAATGTGACAAAGTTGGACAACAGTTGCTAGTTCAATCCGTCTTAAAAGGCTTTAAGGAGCTTAAATCATAGGGGAGGAGCAGGAGGAAAGTATGAAGCCTCCTTCACTTTAAGGATATGTTTTCTGTGAGGTCTCGTTTCAGAAGGAACTACAACTTCTTAAAAGAGATTGTTTCTTTTTAAGTCTAAAGAATTTTTAAACTCATTATTATGCCATGACCTGTCCAGAGACCTCTTAAAGGTGCTTGTAAGAGGTTGGCTGTCTATGGCATAAAATCCTACACTTATCTCTGAGTTACGTGCACCCAGCCTAATGCCCTAAGACAGAGGCTACTTAACGAACGCACTCAAAAAAGGAAAGGGCTTTTCTTTGAGCTAATGGAAGATCTCTATCTTCTTTCTAAAAGTAGGCAGCATGTTCTAGAAGACTGACCGTGGGACTAGAAGCTAGGAACTTCTGTATAATCCCAGCTATCTTGCTGACTTGCAGTGTGGCCTAGGGCAAATCATTTAAATTGTCTATTTCGTTATCCTGTAAAAAAAGGAGAGAATGTAATACCTACTTCACAGGCGTTTTGCATGGATTAGTTGATGCTTGTACAGCATTTTAACATGTAAAGCATTATATAAGTGCTAAGTATTATGTAATAGGGTATACTCTTTACAGTTCGAGACCAGGCTTAAAAAAAAGATGATCTAGATTACTCTGTTGAACAATACTTTGATGTCGAGGCAATGACTGAGAAACCTAGTGGTGTTTAAGAAGCAGCTGAGCATCACATTGATTATGAATGAAAAATAAAAGCCTGAGGAAAATTGGTCTCAGGCTAGACGTTTATGTGTAGTGGGACTACCTTCAGGAAGTGAAAGCACAGATGGGAGCATTTAGTACAAAAGCTACTGCCACCTTTCTTTAATTTGGATTTTGGAGGGTATGTTACATACTGAAAAAGTAGAATTAAAGAGCTAAAATAGATGTGAGAGGTGATTGTTGCTGTGTCTGGCACAGAGGAAAATGAGGCTCTCAGAGGAGTTCTGTGAGGACAATCAGTTCCTTAACTGATTCCAGTCACTGACAGTCCAGCACGTGTGAAGAAGCTGTGTCTTTTAAAGAGAGAAATTACTGAAGAATATGTGTTGGCACCGCTCTTGTTCAGCTAGATTTAGAATACTTTTTGGGAATAATGTTTCAGCCAGATGTGAGCTGCAGAAAATATGAATGTAATCCAATTATTGGAAAAGGACAGCAAGCATTGATTGCCCAACAATGGTTTGGCCAACTGAGGTAATTAAAATATTTGACTGATTGTTTGTTGCTTGCTTTAAAAGGCCAAATTTTTTTAAATACATTTTTTTTTAATATCAGTTCTATAATCTAGTGAAAGTTGCATCTTCTAGGCAGAACAGGTTTCTACATGGTTTCAGAACAATGTAGCTGTTGTGTGAGATTGTGGTCACTAAAAGATAAAGGTAGTGGCAGTTTCATCAAAGCCTGTTGAATATCAGGACAGCTATTGAGATCTACTTTGTGTTGAGCGGGAGTCTGTGCAAGGAACAGAACAGTGGAATTCACCATCAACCAACTGTGTTGTAAAGCAGATGTATAGGTCCATTTTATACTAGTTGGAAATGTGCTAAAGATTTGTTCATAAGTAGGAGTTGCATTAAACCTAGATTGCTGTAACTTGGCTCGACTAAGAGGATAGAATGCATTTTCTGATGTAAGTGGGTGTTTTTAGTTTCATGGCTAGATGATAATCAGTAGGAAGGAAAGTCCAGTGGTTTCATGCTAACCTAGCATTTGTTTTGCTACCGACTGCCTGCTTGACATTTGCTTTAGTTTCCCCATCTGTAAAATGAAGATACTTATACCTCCCTATAATGCAGGCATATTGTGTAGATAAATACATGAAAGAGTG
>NW_005841863.1:1417233-1419733 GCF_000455745.1 Alligator sinensis
TAAAGTTCTCACATATAACAGTAATGGTAGCCAGATAAGTAGCATAGATATAAACACCACTGTTTACTCACTCAGCCTTCTAGGCTTGAGTCGAGGCAGTCTGGATTTATTGTCCAGAGAGGTTCTGCAGAATATGACTTTGTTGTTCTAATGGCAGAACAGGAGCATCCCTTTGCCTCCTTCAAGGCATCAGGTAAGATAGCATCTATTTTTATTGCTCTTAGTGATTTCAAAAGAGAAATGTTAAGATGGAAAAATCAGCTTACCTTTCCATACAAGGTCATTACTCCTTCAGGGCATGTAGGACCAGTCTAAGGTTTCAGAGAACTTCTGTTTTGAATCAATTTGTATGGTAAGACTTCCCTTCTAAAAATTAGCATTTGTATTAATTTTTGAGATTAACAAAGAGTGTAAGTCTATTAATATTATTAGTATAAGTCTTTAATTGTGCCCTTTACCCCCCATTCCTGTTTCTGCAAAGCTTTATTTCCTTTTCAGCTAGTTATGACCTGCTTCTGCAAATTAGTTTGTATTTTAAAATAATTCAAGATAAAACTAAACTTAAGTTTTTAATATTTTCTAAATTGCAATTGAAAAGTATCATTGGTTGGCAAAGCTATATAAAAAACAGTACCTCAAATGAGCTAGTTCTTTAAACAGATTTTCAAAATTGCCATGAAAAAATACTAGTCCATGCCAAAAATTGTCTGCCTTTTACCATGGGAATGGTGATGACTAAAGCACTAGTGATGTAAAAATGTTTGACCTGAGCACAATAGGAGTAAAGTTTTGCAGGATTTTCTGAAAGATGTTTTAACTAACCACCTTACTCTATTGGTATTAAAGGGAGTCTCTACCCGGACTTTTTTTTCATTAAAAAAAATTGTTACCCAAAAGACATTTTTAGCTTTTCTTGCCAGTTTTCTTTTTCATATAGAAGTTTGCTTTTTGGGTTGCATGGTATAGATTATTTTAGACGTATGTCAGGCATCTCCCTGTTTAACTTGTATGGGATATTGCAAGAAACCTTAAAAGGTAGGGTCCATGACAGTCATTAGTGTAAAAGATTATATGCATAGTTTCCCCAATAAAAGTGGTGCAGTCACACTGAAAAGAAAGGAGGGTATTCTTCAATTTTGGATATAATGGGTGTTGAACTCAGTCCATGAAGCATTGTGGCTGGGTAGGCCCATTTTTCTTCTTTAATGGTTCAAACAGTTTGTATTCAAAATTACACACAAAAGATCTGCAACTTCTTCCTAATGAATCAAACAGTTAATTTATGTCTTTTATAAAGATTTTTCCATTCTAGTTTAAGTAATTACCGGCCTGTGCCGTTATCTGTGAGCATAGGAGTCTCTTCATACCACGATCTGCCAATGTTAGCAACCATCTTTTTCAGTTTTCAGTGAAACTGACTTTCTAATCTTTTTATACCATATTTTTACTTTGTAAATCCTTTTCTGTACTACTCTGTAGGCCTCTGCAAATAGGGTAATATTCAATTTAGATTTGGCCAATTCGGAAGACAGTGATTTGATTCAGAGATTAGGATCGCTGTCCCAAATCAATTTGGCTGAATTGGCTTTGGAAGATTTGGTGCTGATTCGGAGATTTGGATGGAAACAGCAGGGATGCTAGCTTTTTCTGAGAGCACAAAGCCTGCCAAGTTTCAAGGAGATAGGTGCAGGGGTTTCTGGAAAACCGCACCTCAAACGGCTGAAAGCAAAATGCATGTCACGTGTATATTAAGGAAGATTTGCGTGAAAACAGCAGGGATGGTAGCCTGTAACAGGGGGCCTTCCAGTTAGATTTCTGCCTGCCCATCTGTTTCTGGGCCAGCTGCCCACCTCTCTTTTGCTCAGGCAGAAGCAGCTCACAAAAGGGACAGAAAGGCTGCAGATAGAGGGTTATATGCTGTTTCTATGTCCCTCCCCCAGAGCACTGTGATTGGAAGGGAACTCAGGGAAAAATGACAGTCACTGGCTGGCTACAGATGTCAGTCTTTCCTTCCCTGCTCCCCCTCCCTCTTCTCAGTTTCTGTTCTCCTGAAAGACTGCCTTCCAATCTCCAAATCTTTCTCCGAATCTTTTCTGAATGGATCTGGAGGCTCTGAATTGAGTCAGAGGTTTTTTTTTGGTCTCCTGATTTGATTCAGATTCGATGATTTGGGCCGAATCTTCTCTGAATCGAATCGGCAATGGAAGCTTCGTACACCCCTACTACTCTGGGCTTCCTTTCTTTTTTTTGGTTAAATTCTATTAGCTACAAAATGTTATTTTGTTATTCTTTTGCATGGTTTGTCTTAATGTTCGTGTTGTCTTACTATGGTTTTCTGTGCTTTGCTTTCTTAATTTAAGAGTTTTAAAAAAGTTTTCCTTTCCTGCCCTAGACATTGTTCTGCCCCTTAGTTCTTGCTTTCCAGTTGAACTTAAAATGTACTATGTTGTTTCTAAATGTTAAGGTTTAAAACCTTTGGATATGACTGTTCAAATCTTAC
>NW_005841863.1:1421622-1436034 GCF_000455745.1 Alligator sinensis
AAAACAGTAGGAAATCAAAGTATCTCTGGTGTGGGGGTAATATTGTCACTCTATTTTTCTCTGCTTATTGGCATGTGACCCAAGCAATTTCCAGTTTAGCAGGGCGAAATAAAACTTATTTCACCCACTGCCATGGTTAAGAAATGTGTGTTCAGATCCAGTGTAATAATAGTGTACATCAGATGCACTTCTCTACTTTAATAAATTTTGAACTTGTTGCATTTGCTTGTAGCATCAGTCTGAGGCATGATAATAAGTCATTTTAAAATTAATATTGAAATTTTAGATACTGAACTACTAAATTTAGATGCTGAGCACCATGATATCTGAAGTAGAGGTGAGAGAATACATGCATGACATGTAGCTGAGATTTTTTCTTAAACTTCTGTTATTTGATTCATTGGAAACTACAAAACAGTACCTCTTAGAAGTACCTCTTAGAAGCAAACTGCATTTTTTTCACTCACTAAATCACGGTCTAGCTCAGAAATATAACCAATAAAAAACAGACTAATTTGTTTTGTATGCACTATCCATCCACTTGTTGTCCAGCTGGACTAAAATTATCTATGCAAACTGCTGTGAAATATTGCTTTATGTATGATAACACAAACGAACAAGACAGTTGCTCTGTAGGAATTTGGTAACATCATGCAACATCTGGAACCTAGTTCTGTGGCCTATATTGAGAAAAATGTTAGTAGTCCTAAATTTTATTAGTGGCAAAGTAACAGGCATTATACATAGATCACAGAAAAATTGTAAGAGAGCATATTTTAAAGCAGTACATTTAAAAGGAAAAAATAAAACAGAATGAGGAAAAATTAGGTTCTTCTTAAAGCTAGATTATAAATCATTACATTTTCAGTGTGAAATTACTACAGTTAAAATGTTAATGTCGCTCTTACATGTGCCATGTTGTGCATAGTGATTGTGTTTGTTTCAGACGTAAGGAAAGCACTGGATGATTTCCAAAAAGTCATGAAGAATTTTGAATCCAGAGTTGAATTCACAGAAGATTTGCAGAAAATGAGTGATGTAAGTGTCAACTGTTTTATGCTGTAGCTGAATGGTGTTTTTTGAAATCTAGAAAAATATGGATATTGCAATTGAGTTTTAAAAGTGTATAGAAGTAATGCATCCAGTCTCTTCTAGGACTGAATGCTACTTCTGTTGTTAAGTGCATTCTTTTAAAATACTTATACTGTTAATAAACACATGATTGCAAAATGTGCTGTTTTAACTTTACATTTTTCTCCATAGGCCGCAGGTGATATTGTTGATATAAGAGAAGAAACTGAAAATGATGCTACTGAAACAAAAGGTGACTGAGTTTGTTTGCTCTTTCAAATACTAGCCAGTAAAATATTGGCTCTTTATGCTGATTTTGAATAACATTCACATTAATTTATTTCACTTTTATTACAGATTTAAGATAAGCACATATGTTTCTACTGAGGATAAGAAAACTATACTGGAAGGAGTAGGGGTTTAAGTCCGCTTTTATCCATAGAACAGTGTAATTTAACATCAGTGGAGGCTTCCCACATATGTCTCTGCCATTATGCTTCCTGACTTGGATTTGGTAGAAACAGGTAGTTCAAGAACCAGATTGTAGGATCTTCAGAGAAACAGCTCTCAAAGGGAAATACAGAAAGGAGCTGTCCAGAAGAGAAGAGGGGAGGTGAAAAATTGTCCTGGACAGACGCTTTTTGGAGAAAAAGCCAGTGGCACTATAGAGATGGATGCTTAGTCTTGCCAACATTGGAATAGTAGTAAAACTGGAAAAAATAGGTTACACACTCCATCTCTTAGTCAGGAAGAATGTCGGCAAGAAGCCTGAGGAGAGTGAGTTGAGGCTGATATGGGATAGTGTGAAAGCTGAGCTTAGCTGGGCTATTTTTATTCTTGTGGAAGGGGAAGAAAGTCTAAACTAAAGATTCTTTACAGCAGTTTTTGGAAATATAGTGAAATATCAGCAGAAAAGTTACTTATTGCAAGACTTACAAAAAATTATTAGCAGTAAAAAGGCAGGTTATAAAGAGACACTGGGGAGGTGAGTGGTGAATAGTGATTGATTCCTGTAGTATCTGAAACAGAGTTTGAGAGTCAAAAACTGAAAATAAATAAGAGTTGGAGAAACACACTGAAAATATGGCATCTCTAGATCATGAAGTGATCAGAATGGGCTATAAACTGTAGATGGCTTAAGATGGCCAGTATAATGAATTTTTTGTGGAATGCATCTTTAAGTACCTTATAGCTGAAGCTGGAGGCAGGGAGAACAGTTCTTTGGATGGAATGGGTCACCAGTGCCTTTTTCAGTTGTGGTCGCATAATAAGGTTTTTAGCATTCTGGGAGATGTGCCCTGTTCTAACATTTGTACATACTTTTAATACTGAAGTGTTAGGAATGGTCATTCAGAATTCATTTGAGTCTCTTTTGTACCCTAGACCTTTGTTATCACTGTGCTCTGAGTCACCTTAATTTTTGCGATAAAGCAAGAACAAAATCTACTATATTATCATTGCTGTTGCATTCATTGATCATTCATTCTATGAGATTGTGATATAAGTATCCAGAAGACTTGCACTGGTGCAAGCTTGGGTTTCTTAGGTTCTTAAGCTGACGATCTTTCTCAGCAATAGGGAAAATAGTTTATTTTTGAGGAAACCCAAAAAAGTAGCCAAAGCTATCTTATTGATGCATCTCTTTCTCTTTAGACTTCTTTATTTTGGTTACTCTGTGAGTTTATTGTTCTTGTTTTAATGGCATATAAGCCTTGCAGCACAATTTTTATGCTGTTGGTAATAAATATTTTAAGCCCTGCTCTGCTTCAGGATGTCTTGAAATTAGTTTCTTAACAATCATAGAAAATTAGGGTTGGAAGGGACCTCAGGAGGTCATCTAGTCCACCCCACTGCTAAAAGCATGACCATCTCCAAACAGTTCATTCCAGTGAAGGCTTTGTTAAGCTGGGCCTTAAAAATCTCCAAGGATGGAGATTCCACCACTTCGGTAGGTAACTTATTCCAGTGCTTCACTAACCTCCTGGTGAGAGAGTTTTTCCTAATATCCAACCTAAACTTCCCTTGCTACAATCAATTCAGTTGTTTATACTGAAGGATAACATAAGGAAATCATATGTCAAGAGGACAAAAAACTAAAATTGAATTAGATTGCTAAATAATCTTTCCAAATTTTATTTACAGTAAAGAACACTAAATTAAGCTGTAACTTTGTCTTATAGCAAATGAAATTGGTGGGAGAGGCTGTTTTCTTGATGGCTTACTTCAATTTATATTTAAGTCTCAAAACATAAATTTCAAGGGCAGCCATAAAATGCTGCCCCTTTAGGAAAGGTGTAGATCTATAGGATCTACAAATCCCAACTTGCTACTTGAAGGCTTTGTATGAATTGAATATCTATAGTTGCTTTTGAAATGTTTATGTCTAATGATGAAAATATAAGCAGACTTATGAGCAATGATATCTTTCATTAGAAAGTCCTTAAACTTTAGAAGTTGCTTCAAATAACTGATGCATAAAAAGACTGGACTTACAGGCAATTCTACTTGGTTGCTGTTAAACCCTGTAAGTTAGGTTATTTCATGAAAAAATGTAAAAATAAAATAATTAAAATTCCCACTGATTTGCATTTGTTTTTCAGTACATTTAAGAGACCCTATTGTGTCATGGTGTATGTGGACACCAGTTAGGTGATGCTCCCTGCCCCACAAGTTTATAATCACAAGGGAAAAGACGAGACAAGGGTAAAAGAAATGAAGTAGTGATATCCTAATATTACAGATAGGGGGCTGATTCATTAATGCCTTTTTAGTATTACTTGTTTGATGATATTGCCCACAATGTGCCAGGCACTATCAAAAGGAATAGTAGAGGTAGTCTCTACTCTAGAAAGTTTAGAATGTGGGTAAGGACATGAATGGGTGTGCTTTTCTAATAAATAATAGACTTTAAATGACCATAAACTCGTCTGTCATTAGCAGATGAATCACTGAGGAGCAATTTTCTCTAGCTACTTCTGAAACTTTTGAGTTTCATTTATATTGTTTCAGAAATTCAATCCAAAGTTTAAAAATGCTAAACTTTTCTGTTTTTCTGCAAACCATCTGGAATTTTCATGTAGCAGTACTATACTTTGTAAAACAAAATAAAATAAAACCATCTACTTGTCTAGATAACTTGGAGCTAAACTGGAAAGTTGTTAATGGTATGGCAAGGTACTGTTACAATAGTGTGCCACAATATTGGATGAAATCCAAGTCAACTGTTTGGCACAATAGACATAAAATCAGAGGACTAGAAGTGCCACAAGATCAGTGCCTCTGCTTTGTAAATGAATATTTCTGCTTTGCTTGGGCATTGATCTTGTGTCAGGAGATTATTATCCTGTGTAAGAGCTCTGGTTCATTGACATTATCACCTAAACAATCCAGAAGTAAGTTGAGATGGAATATATTTTGTCCAAATACTTCATTTGTTATAATTGTCTTGGTGATTTATCTTGTAATTTTTGTTGCATAGGCAAACGCAGAACTGCTCACAAACCTCATTCAAAGCCCAAAGTGTCAGATGTTTTTGAAGTCAATTTTCAAGAAAATGGAACTGATGCAAAATCCAGAGGCTGTTTTGAATCTGAGGAAGACCTGTGGGCTCGACTGGAAGAGCTTGAGAGACAAGAAGAAATGCTGGGTGAACTAGATAGGTATATTAGTGTTGCAACTGTGGAGAATTTTCCCCTTTGAATTTGAAGGACCTGTTTAAAATCCTTACAAGTATGAATAAATAGGTGCTTCTAACAGGTGTCTTGCTTAAATGAGCAAGTATTCCAAAATAAGTAAAAAGTTTAAAAGTGCATGGTAGTTAATTTGTTTGGGGTTTTTCCTGTTTGTTTTTATAATGGAAATGAAGCTATAAACTCTAATTCAAAGCTCCAGATACTTTTCAGTATCTTAAATCTTACAGTAATAAAATAAAAATAAGCTGCTTGTAATAAAGGAAGGTCTGGATTCAAAGTCTGCCACAGACTTTCTGTCTAATTGTGGCAAGTCACTTAATTTCAAAATGCCTCTGCTCTCATCTATAAAATGAGGTTAATAACATTTTCCAACCCCAGAGGTGGGTTGTAAGTATAAATATAATTAATGTTTATGAATTGCTTGAATATTACAGTGATTGAGCTGTGTTAATACTTAGATATGTAGAGCTAAAAGAATTAGCATTGATTATGGGGGTAGGTTGAAAGTAGAACATAAGGGATCACATACTATATTTAATATGCAGCCAACTTGTAACATAAATGAGCTGAGATCTGGCTGTCAGTGGCCTGCAAGGAATCACCTGGTATAAGGAAATTACTCATTGATAGAGGCAGCACCTGCTTCAGCCCCTTCTTGCCTACAAGGGTACATCCTGAGGCATATAGTGGGATGGTCAAGTATTGTAGTAAAATAAGTCTATAAGTAACCTTCATTGGCAGGACAAGTCATTTAAAATCCTCGGCTAGGGATAAAGCCTGCATACAAACATTCATATAATTTGGGAGAATTCTCCCAGGTTTGTTCTCATGGTAGAAAACCTTCCTAACGTGATGTGTACAAGCATTCAAATACTGATGTCATGAAGAGTGGAGAGCTTGCAGTGCTGACACTGCAGCTGGGAGGGTGCCCTGTCACACACCTCTGCAGGCTCCCTTAGTTTGCCTGGCAACAGATGACAGCAGTGCATTGGGCAGCCCCGATTGGCTAACCCAAACAGCCTTGATCATCCTGCGTTGTCAGCATGCACAGACATTTGCTGCCGCAGGAGAAACTCTCCTGGAAGTGGTTTAAGCATGGTTGTGCCCATGTTTTCTTCTGGAGTGCCAATTTTTTACTCTTGGGGAAAAAAAGCTTGAACTTCTGTACACTCGTGATTTCTCCTGGGAGAGCAATGACTTCCCCAGGAGAAACTGAATGTCTGTACAAGGCCTAAGTCAAAGCAGTCCCATAGTTGCTTTAACTGGACCCGGGGTTGATAAGGGATCAGAGAGACATAACCAGCTCCATGACACCTTCCTGTCTCTGTTTTGCTGATCAGGGGTTGGATGCAAGGAGGCACTAGCCCAAGGTGCACAATGGGGCAGGGCAGCATAATGGCTAGAATATTTTGCATTTCTGACCTTTTGTGATTTTTATCAGTGCAAACTTCCACCAGTGCTGTATTTTGCCATTAGATGACAGATACTGAGAAAGTAAAATCCTTTTCCCTTGAACCAGAAAATTTACACCCTTAATTTGCAATATAGCAGTGAATGTTCATCCTTGGAACTATTTTGTCCTAAAGTTTAAGTTACAGTATAAGCCAAAATGTGGCACACTTTGACACGCTGATAAGCATTTCTGCATTTCTTTTTGAAGTTGGGCTCATTTGATACTGGAATTACAAGACTAAGTATTTATCAGTATGAGCAAACTCTCCCTAGTCTGCCCATAGAAATAGTCATGTCACATATGACACTGTTCTTCTCCTTCCCCCTGCCAAAATATTCACAGCCTCTAAATATAGGAAATAGTTCATATTTTCCTGCTTAGATTATGAACTGTATTGCTTTTTCTTTTCTTTCTTATATATTTTTCATTTTTTAGAACACCTGATGCAGTAGATGCAAATGGAGAAGATTCAGCTTCCTCTGAAGAGGAGAAGGAAGATAAGACAGATCTGAATGTGGTACATAGAGTTGAAGACTGTGTTACTCAGGGCAACTTCCAGAAAGAAGTAACAAATTCAGAATTGTTCAGTGGCCAAGTTAATGGCTCAAGTCATTATCACAGTGATGATGAAGATGATTTAGGAGTTGGAGATAACAGTGTACCTACCATATTTTTCTCTCATACTGTTGAACTTAAAAGGGTTTGTACTATTACTTTTTATTTATTCTATCTATCTATCTATCTATCTGTACTGTATTGAAAATAGTTAACCTCATGGCCACAGACAATAAAGTCTACTGTTCCTTTAGTTAATTAATTGGATAAAATAATTAGGTCATGGAGGAGTTACATGGTCACAGTTTCGAGCAGAACCCAGTTTTTTGATTCCTGGGTCTAGAGGGACTTGGGACCACAGTAAAAACTGAATCCTTGTTCTTTGGGAAGAGATGTTTTGTTATTTAGAGCAGGTAAAGCAGCAGTAGTGAACTCTTCAGGGAGGCATCCAGCCTGCCTCAAGTTTAATTCTGTGTGTGTAAGTGAGAGCTTATGGAGAAACAAATCAGAAATGTCTGAACAGTTTTGTAAGCAAAATGGTGGAAGAGATTGGCAAATAGTGGTCAAAATTAGGGATGCACCGATAAAGATTTTTGCAGCCAATACTGATAGCTAATTCTTAACGAGCCATGTCAGCCGATACCAATTTGATTTCCAATACCTAGCCCGGCAGCGTTGAGACCTACCTCCAGCTGGTAAGTCTGTGGTGGAAGGAGTGGGGGAGAGGAGAGGGTGCAGATCAAGACCTCTGCGGTGAGGGAGTCATGGGGAGGGGCTGGGGCAAGCGCTGTCCACCTGGGGCGGGGTGGGCACAGGACAGTGCTGCAATTCATCCAGGGAGTGCGGGGGTGGGCAGCTCCCGCTGCTGTGCACTGCTTGTGTGGGAGCCACTGGTTTAGCAGCTCATACGGCACTCACCTGCTCGTCTGGTGGCTTCCACCGCTTGTCTGGGAGGGCTTGTGGGGGAGGGGCCCGTGTGCCCCTGGATCTGCACGGGGCAGTGCGGGCTGGGGCAAGGGCTGTGCCAAGCTCTTCCCAGCAGGGCGGGGCTGCTCTGGGAAGGGGCTACGGTGAATTTTTGACTGCAGCTGCCCCTGTAGTCTCCTTCCCAGCACAGTTCTGCGCCACTGGGAAGAGCATGGTGCAGCCCCGGCCCCAGTCTGCCCTGCACAGATCTGGGGGCACACGACCCTCCCCCCCATTCCCTCCCAGACAATTGGGGGGAGCTGCCAGACTAGCAGGGAGTGCCGGATGAGCCACTGGATCAATGGCTCCTGCATGAGAAGTGCGCAGCAGCGGGAGCTGCCCCTGCACCTCCCAGACAAACCGTGGCGCAGTCCTGCGCCTGCCCCACCCCAAATGGGCAGCGTTTGCCCTAGTCCCACACCTCCCTCACTGCAGGGACCTTGATGTGCCCCCCCACGCCCGTTCCCTTCCCTTCCCCCTCCCTTCTCCCTTACACCACACCAGACTAACCAGCTGGAAGCAGCTCTCCACGCTGCCTGGCTGTGCTCCTTGCTGCCTGTCCTGTGCTGCAGCTGCGAGCATGCATGGGCCATTTATTGGCCAAATTATCGGCTCGACATGGCCGATTTTCAGTATAGTAAATTTTCTTTATATTGGTGCTGGTCCCATATTGGACCGATGTATCGGTGCACCTCTGATCAAAACGCTAGCAAATATACAGCATTGCCTGAGTGGTAGGACTAGCTGGCCTGCTAGATCGTTCATTACTGCTGGATTTCCTCAGTTGAAGGATAATTAGTAGTAGTTACATGTATAGCTGTCTTTAGAATCTTACAAAGATTGTACTCCTAATAGGACACCTAAAACTTACCTTCAGAGAAATCTAATAACTATTTATGCTACTTACACTTTCAGGATAAATCAGTTTCCTTCTGGAATGCACTTTTAATTCTAGTCATGACATAGATTACTGTTGAATTTAAGGGTACCAGTCAGACATTTATCTGTAAGACCTTTCTGTTTAAAGTAAATACCATGGCATATCTTGTAGGTAGGGTATTTAACTATAAAGTTTATTTTGGCTTTTCATTTTCAAGTTTATTTTGGCTTCCACCTGTTGAGCCTTACTGATTTCAGTTCATACACATAAATATGATACAGAAAAAGGTAACCTTAAAATTTTCATACATCCTTTTAGAGATATTTGAAACAGTTTTGGTAGCATCCCTTGTCTAGAAGTCTAGAAGTCCTAAAAATGTATCAGATTTGCAAGGAAGCTAAGCTGTAAGTAAAGTTAGTAATTTCAGGTATACTCTGCATATGCAAGTTGTTTATCCTTTCCTCTTGCACCATGAAAGAGGATTTTTTCGTACTTTTTGTGGAAAGTTGATGAGTGTTAATATATCAAGACAATCAGCATGCTATTACTACATATTACTGTTTTAAATCTACCAGTCTATACTTCTGTAGTGCCCTCTTGCTCAGATGGAGAGGATTTATGAATTGACTTGAATCGACCCTGGGGAATTCTGGTTTTATAGTCTGGATAAATTTGTCTTCAATTTTTAGGTAAGAATAAACACAGGAAAAAATACTACTTTGAAATTCAGTGAAAAGAAAGAGGAGGCAAAACGTAAAAGAAAGAATAGCAATGGCAATGGACATTCAGCTCCAGAACTACCTAACATCAAAACACCTGCAGACATTTACCGGTATGTAGTTAAAGCAATGGCTAACATGCTTTTCCCATTGCAAACTTGTAAAAGAAAGTCTTCTTTGAGTCATGCACCTCTTGCATGAACAGTGAAATCCACCCTAAAAGCCAAAACATTTGGTGCTGGACCTACATTTTAGAAATGAAAGTGTCTCCTGCCTGGTGGTCATACTGTTGATTTGTCATGCTGCTTAACTGTGTTGCCCACTGCTTTGAGAATTATATTTTTTTAAACCAGTAATTGAACATAATCAGTGCTTTTAAAATTTACTCCACACCCACGAAACTCTGCATTGTAAAGGAACAAAGCAGAGCTTTGCATATTGCATTTAGTTTAAGATGTTTTTGGTCACTTTTCTATTTTACTTTTTAAAATAGAACTGAACCCTATCTGTCACTTCCATTATACATTCCCTCTAGCTTCACTCTAGCCTTTTTGTTCTCCCTGGTGTAAATTACTCTGGATTGCTATTGCCTCTTTCCTCTTTTCTTCCTCTCTCTCCCCCTAGCACTTTTCAGCACAAGCTCTTTCTTTCTTGCCCTGATCCACTATATGCTTGCTTTCCCTTCATTCCATCCTAGATATATTCAGCTTCTAGCCACTCTTCATCCATGGAACTAGAAAAAAAGATCATAGGGAGAAATAGTTAGAAGATGATACAGAAGTCTTAACTAAAATTAAGGGAGACAGATTTTTAACAGTATTTGGGATCTATTCCTATCCATCTCAAGATGCAGATAGATATTTTATTAAGTTTCAAATCCATGAGAGTTGAGTGGCCAGGTGCTTTTAGAAATCACTCTGCATCTAGCCTGAAAATTTGAAAATCTGGCCTGAACTATCCAGAGGCCAGGTGAAAAATGAAAGCTCTTAGGGCATAAGAATTCTTCTTGAACCCTGTGAAGAAGCTCTATTTTTTCTAGTCTTGCATAACAAGCATGAAGTAGTTGCAGACAAAATCCAGCACCCAAAAAGGCATCACCCATGAACAAAAGCAATCAGTAAATAAAAAAGCCCATCACCCAGTTGTTGAATAGTGACAGTGCACGCTTTCACTTTGAGCCTGCATTTGCTCTCAGTGAAAACTTCCATGAACTTCAGTGCTAGTGTCATAACCCATAGAGCCCTACTTTTTCCCAGATTCGTCAGGACTGATGGGGCAGTATTGTTAGAGGGTTTCTATTCACTTAGTCCATACTCTTTCTTATTGAATACTCCAAAATAGCCCCAGCAGAGCTGGCAGCTTAACCAGATACTTATTATTTTTCACAGCTTACCTACAGAGCTTCTGTAGGCAGCAATGGATATTAACAGACTGGTCAATTAATGGCAGATTGGGAAAGCCATGACGAGCAATTAGAGGCATAGGCACTATGGGTGTTTGAAGCGGGCCATATTTGATTCGGATTCAGATTTGGCCTGATTTGGGGGGCAGCGATTCGATTTGCTGATTCGGATCACTGTCCCAATTCGATTCAGCTGAATCTGAAGTTTCGATTCTGTTTTGGAGAATCTGCGATCTGTCTGTAGACAGCTTTAAATGTTTTTTCTACATACCTTGAGGTACCAGGCATGACTCATGAATGCTGAGATGGTCCACTTTTGGGTCTGCCACCGAGTGCGTGGGGGATCCGCCTGCCCTCCTATGGGATGCTCCACCTGCCCCACCATCTCAGCATTCACGAGCCATACCTGGTACCTAGAGGGATGTAGAAAACACAAAGCTGCGTCTATGGCTGAATCGTTGAATCAGGCTTCCAATTTGATTCAGAGAGATTAATGGGTCTCCTGATTTGATTCGAATTCGGAGATTCGGCTGCTGAATTGGGCCAAATCTCCAAATCGAATCAGCAACCAAAGCTTCACACAGTCCTAATAGGCACTATCTGTAAAATTTGGTAGAGGCCACTGTTTTGGCTGATGCTCTGTTCATGTTAGAAAAGTTTCTTCACGGTCGTATAAGCGAAAAGCTTTTTTTTTTTTTTACTGAAAGCTTAGATTCTACAAAAGATGATGGCCCTTGCTTGAGAAAACTTTCTACTTAACACGTGCAAGTGAATGTTTAATCTATTCTTATATTTAATATTTTAAAAGAACTGCACTCTAGGAAACCTTCCATTTTACAACTCTTCTGTAATTTTAGAAAAACAAACTGAAAATAATCTTATGACTTGTTTACAATTTTTTACATTTTGAAGATGAAGCTGCTGCTGTTCATGAAGTTCTGCAAAAGGCTATGCAATTTCTGCTAAAAAAAAAAGCGTACTAGGTTAGGGGTAGGTAACATGTGGACTGAGTGTCACAAGTGGCATAGGCAGCCTCTGTGAGTAGTACACAATAGATTGGGGAGAGAGGACAAGTAGCACAGTGGCAAATAGGGTAGGGAGCAGAGCAGCCGATTGGGTGTGGAAAGGGGATTAGGGTGGCGCTCCAGGAGGGTACAGGGCTAACTTGTGGCAAAATTTCTGCCAAAAAGGTTTGGCCCTAATGTATTAACTTAATGCTTTAATGAAGGAAAAGGCAGTATTTGGGTGGCAGAATTACTCCTTGTTCGTTGGTAAATAAAATGCTCTATTGTATCTTCTGAAGGTAGTGTCTTGTAATTCTGCAGTTGAGAAGTTGGAAAAGCAAATCATAATTAATTTGTACAAAGACAAAGAGAGATCACTGTAAATTTGTCATCTGATCCTGAAATAGTTTATTAAAGCTAACATTTTCTTTTGCAGAGTCTTTGTTGATGTTGTGAATGGAGAATATGTCCCTCGTAAATCAATTTTGAAGTCTCGAAGCAGAGAGAATAGTGTTTGTAGCGATACCAGTGAGAGCAGTGCTGCTGAGTTTGATGACAGACGAGGAGTTCTGAGGAGTATTAGCTATGATGAAGCTACTCACAGTGACAACAGTGAAGGGATATTGGAGGAGGAAGAGGAGGAGGGACAGGAGCATCTTCCAAAAAAACTTCCACCTTCATCAGGGACATTTGAGGTACAGTTTTTGATTAATTATTGATTGTTGGCATGGATAAAAAGGAAAAAGCTGATTCATGTCTACTGTTATTTTCTTTTTAAATACATTTCCAGTTCTCTCTACCTGTTTCCCCTTCGTAGAAGGATTGCCAGGTAGCCTTTCTTCTCCCTATGTCTCCCTGTTTCCTCTCTCTTTAGGGTAACCAGGAAGCTCCCTCTACAATCATTGTAGCCTAGGGTTCTTCCACAGAGGGCATGTGAGCTGGCTGTTTGCCAGTTTGTACAGTAGTGGGGAGTATCCCCTCTGCTGAGCTTGTTGACTGGGATTTCCCTATAGCTGTAAGTTGTACAGCAGAGTAATCACGTGCTGGATTGTGCAAGATGCGCATTCTGCTCACCTCCCTTGCTATGTGTGTAAGGGAGGAAAGGGAGAATATCGTTTGTACTGCAGCCTCTTAGTGTTCTGGTGCATGGTTTATGGCGATTCTTTGTGGTTTACTTTACATATTAATATTAGCCAGTGTGGTCAGCGGACTCAGTAGAGACAACTGTGTCTAAAAGAATATGCTTTTGCAGGCTAGAAACCTCTGGTGATGCTAACTAAACATTTCCAAGTCTTGGAGTTGTTGTGTGCTCTTATGATAAGTAAAGAGATGGTACATCGCAAGGGAAAACTCATGTGTCCTTAGCTGAAAGTATGAGTGGGAACTGGATGTAGCTGCTGTCCTGGCATCCTGGAATTCAACATTTGGCATCCATTTTTTAAATGGAAAATTATGATAAAATTTTAGAAGTTATATTAAATTGAATTTTCAGACATTTCCAACCTGGTGTCTTGAAAGGAGATGCTTTGAAGTAAATTCAGTAGCAGACAGAGTGGTTTATTCTGCAACCACCTGGTTCTGTTCTTGTAACCCTGTTCATCTTCTAACCTTCACACTCCCTTTATTTTTCTTGTCATGTTGTGTGTTTGATGAGACCTAATCCACTGGCTCTCAACATTTTTAGACTCCAGGCACCCCTCCATAATTTTCTGTGAATTGAGTAACACCTTATTAAAAAAAACTAACTTATTACACTGCTTACCCCCTTGTAGTGAGAACAGCCAGGCAGGGACTGAGCTTGAACCTGCATTTCTGAGCTTATCTCCTCAGACCTCAGGGTACCCTTCCAAAGAACTTGTAGGACCCTGGGTGCACCGGCACCCTGTTTGAGGATCACTGCCCTCACCTTACCTACTTGGAGTCACACTGACTTCACACTGATTTAGTGGGGACATACAGATCTGTCGGTTTGGATTCTATTGCAGTATTAGCATTCAAGATTATAACATTTTGGGGGCAGTGACTGTATCTTTTATCTTTGCCTTTAAAGCACCTAGTACTCTTGGCCATTATAAAACAAAACAATAGCAGGTTGTTTCCCTGGTGGGCCTCTTCCCTGAACATCTCATGACTTGTCTCTATAGCAAAGAAGACCAGTCTTTTGGCAGGTGTGTGACAAATTACAGCCCTGCAACCTCACCAAATCCCCTTTCCCTCCCCAAGCTGCTTTTTCTGTTCCCAGCCCTGTGCTCCCTGCTGCTCTGCTTCTTTCCCTGTGCTGCTTTGCTTTCTGCTTCCTGCCCTATCAGCCCTGTGTCACCTGTTCCCTCCCTGATCTGCTGCTTGCCACATACAGAGGCTGCTGGTGCCACTTGTGGCACCCGAGCTTCAGACTGATCCCCCCCTGCTCTATAGCAGATTTCCTAAGCAACTACAGCACAATGAACAAAACACTTCTGTCAGCATCAAAGGGGGCATTTGCCTTTTCTTAATACTGCAGTTGTTTTCATGGATATTTGAAATATATATTTGTATCCTTTAGCATTTGCCATGCACTGATTTTTTTTTTTTTTTTTTTTTTTTTCTAATTGTAGTAAAAACCTCAGAGACTCTGTTTCATTTACCTCTTTATAAAAATGCACTAGCATTGTTTGAACAAGGCAGCAGGAA
>NW_005841863.1:1436044-1459579 GCF_000455745.1 Alligator sinensis
TATAGAACAAAAAACATAGCTTTTTTGCCGGTCCTGCAAGAAAAAAGTGGCTATTTTATTTTTCTTGGCAACTGAGTTACTCCTTTAAAAAAAACTAAGCAGACTTAATAAATCCGGTATATGTTCCCTCGTGCCCAATATGATGATTAAATCTTGGATGTAAACTACTGCACCTTGTTCCTTAAATGCCCTGAACATTTTCTCTTTTCAACACATGTAATATGGTGATTTTTTTTAAATGTAGCTTTTTACATTGCATAGGCACAATATTACGCATACTGTAAAACCATGGCAAATACTAAAAGCATTTATGAAGAGTAGCTTCTCAGTAGCTGTTTTTCAAATGGTAAATATCTTGGCTGTTTCTTTTTCTTATGAGAGAAGAAAGGTTTAATTCATATAATGGAATGGCTGCTTGTAAATTATAATTTTAAAATATTAACTATGTTTTAGTTAGAACTTGCACAGGAAGAAAAGAATTGGAAACATTTTGCTATTCTTTTCAGTATAAAATGCCTTGACCAATTTTTGATCATTTTTGGTAAGGAAAAAAAAAGAACAAACAAAATATGTAGCTTGCCAATTTGTATGCCAGGTGTCAGATTGATGCAATTAGAAAAGGCCAAGATATTAAGCCATGAAAATGTGACGTATGATGGAAATGCTGATAGGCTCAAAATCTGCACATTTCCTCCCTTTGTTATACAAGATGAAATTGCCTATTGCATCATCTGTTTTATTTTCTTGATCATATGTCAGTAGGGAAGCTAATTTTTAGACCATTTGTGCAGTTAGGAATGAGATATTAAGTATTGCTTTTAAGACACTGTCTTTCTTTTAGACTTTTTTGAACAAGCTGTATTTTGAGGTTAATTACAATTTGGTTACTTATGCAAGGAACCATCATTGATTTAAAGAGATTTCTTTACTTTTGATTAAAAGAAATAACAGCTCTAATCAGACTAATATAGGGTAATGACCTCATGGGCATATCTTCACATTTGCATTTTATTAGCTGATTTTGAGTTTTCCTTTTTCTTATAGGCTTTTTCTGGAACTGTTATAGAAAAAGACCCTTTGTCTCCCTCCTTAATACCACACCCAAGCATTGCTCACCCTGGCCTGCCTACCATTCCAGAGCGAAAATCAGAGGAAGTTCTGTCTGAAGCATCAGAAGGAACTACAAAGAGGATTTCAAAATTCAAAGCTGCCAGAATGCAACAGACTAACTAGGTCCTGCCTACACAATGGAAGTTTGAATATTAACACCTAGTTTCACATTTGTTGAGATTATGTAAAACTATGTGCATTACACCTAGGTAGTATAAAAGGCATCCTATGTTAATTTGGCATCATTTTATCAATTTAGATCGCTATTGTTGATGGGGGTTTTTTTCTTTTAAAGAAAAGTTAAGTGTTTGAACACTTCAATATTCAGTTTATTTTGTCAATTTCCCTGTATGCTGTCAGCACCTTTGTATATGTTTGCCTTATGATAGCAGCACTTGGAATTATTTTCAAAGAATACTTCTCACACGCATTGTTTTTGTGTTTAAACCTAAATACAGGCAGTTTTGTACCAGCTGTGATGTTCTACATACCATATGGACCATTTTAAGGAAACTTTTCAAATTTAAAATGAATCCAACAATTATATTTCATTACTTGCTTTAGCATTTTAAGACATGTATTCACATTGTTGTAGATTTTGCAACTAGGTGTCTGCTAAAAGTTGATTTTTTTCCTTCTGTTAATTCTAATATCTTACTGTACAGATCTATAAATCAGAATGCTGTGTTCATTGCAGGGAAGTTTCTTTGATTGAAAAGGGTATTTTGTAAAATTAAACTTTTCAAGTAAAAAAAAGCTGTGAAATCTTTTCTTCTCTTGTGTTAATATGTTAATACTTGAAATAAAACATGCAAAGAGGTTTTTATTTTGAACTCAGATACTAACTTGAAGTGCTTACTATTGCAAAGACGTGAGTTAGTCTGTTCTCTTCCCCTTGTATCTATACAGCTCCAATTAATGCCTGTGGCAAGTACATGCTCATTGGAAGAAGAATATAGACCCAAACTATAGTGGCAAAATCCCCAGTTCAGTATATGTACAAAAAATATTTGAATTGTCAAGGGAATGCCCAGAAGGAGCCAGTGCTTAAGATAAGTGTATTAATAACTACAACTTTATCTCAAAATACAATGGCAATAAGGTACTTGGAATTGAAGGGGGAAGAGAAACATTTTGCTGCAGCAGGTAGATATGATTGCTCTCCTCACCGTGTTTCCTCCCCTCTCGCAGGTCCTAAACCTACTAGAATGGTGCCTTGTGGGTTTGGGCCATCCAACTTGAACAGCAATTCATTTAAGTACTACTGGAAAAAAGGAGCCTGGGCTACAACCCAACCAGCACTTTCAGTTTCTGTTCTCAAGGTTGTCACTGCTCCAATGGTATAAAATATCAGCTCACCCAACAACCAGGTACCATCTCCTCATATTTTAAAGATGAGCGATATCGTTTGTAATGAAAAACCTCCTTAGTTACATTGGTTTTAAAATATGGGCACTCTTGCTACAACTACCAAGAATCAGCACAGTGGCTCACCTAAATTCTAAGGCCATATCTATGTCAAGTTTTTGTGGATGTAGCTGTTGGGTGCGAGTGGTTTAAAAAAAAAAAAGAAACGCACACTTTCTGAATACAGCTGTCCTTGGTTTAGGGAAGGTTGTTTGGCTGGGTTGGCAGAAAAACTCCTTTTGGCATATGCTGCCTCTCCACTAGAGGGCTCTGCTGACACAGCTATGCTGCTTTGCTAAAGAGGCAGAGGCTCATCTGCTAAATCAAAGATGTATGCCTATGTTGATAGAGCAACTCTTTGTACAAGTACAAGCAGTGCATGACCTATTTCCTTCGCAAGATACTTCTGTGCTAAGGGTGAATACTGGCTCTGTCCCATTTTTGTGTCTAAGTATATGGGCAGGATTAACAAAAAAGGTGGAGTGGGAACAGTAAGAGGACCCTGTCCTTGCTGGAGCCTCACTAACTGAGTAATCAGTTAGAACCTGCTGGGTAAGTGATTGAGGAGATTGTACCAACACAGGCTGGTGATACCTCTGAAAACAATCTTGATAAATCCCCTTGACCCAGTGGGGGCTTGGAAGTCTATTTTTTGATAGAAAATTATTGAACTATTTAACTGAAGGCCCTTGCTATTGAGCATGCATCCTTCCCACCTATGCTTCACAGAAAGGGAGTCACATTCCCTTTCTCTGCCCCTTGGTACCACATCCCCATTTCCTAAGGGGCTGTATGGGATCTAGGAGGAGCCTCCTACATAGAGAAGGCTGAGGACTTTGGCGGCATGCGTTGTTCTACCTGTGCTGGGAATTAGCTCTTCTGTCTGTGGGTTCAGGGTTTTTAAAAGTGCAGCCTGGGAGCAGTGACCAGCTTTGCTTGGGTGGCTGCAACCCTGCTCCTAGAACTCCTGCCCACCCTCCCTTTCCCCAGTGGGGCAGGCAGACCACACCATAGAAGAATCAGGTAAGAATCCTGCTATCCCTACTTTTGGCTCTTCCTCCCTTCCCCATGCTCAATGGCACCTCTCCTCCCTGCCCTCCTCCTTGATTGCCTCCGGATGTAGGGAGGCCTGCCTGCCACCACCACTGTCCTGGCTGCTCCTGAACTCCAGCTGGGGCTGTAGGGAGCTTTGGGTGGGCTCCCCTTCCCTGCCATATTCCCAGGCTGGTGGGGAACACCCAGGGGGACCTGATCCTACTGCTCCTGCCCTTGGCTGAGCCCAGCCACAATGCAACCTGGCTGGAGCAGGGCAGGGCACAAATGGCTCTGGAACTCTCCCTGCCCCCAGGTCAGCTGGGGACAGTGGCAGTGACAAGTGTGAGGAGAGGGTAGGGAAGGAGAGGGAACGTGCCCCTGAGCATGGAGGGGAAGAGAGAAGGTGGCAAGAAGGATGGGATTCTTACCTGCTGTGGTGACTTAGAAGTCCTTGGCTGCTACTTCTGCAGTCTGGTCCAGAAAGGGCTTGCACCCCCTCTACATCCACCCCAGCTGCTTCCATAGATGGATGAATGGCTTCTGCTCCTACAAAAAAACAGGCAGCTGTGGTCACTTGTCCTAGCTCCATTGAAGGTAATGGATCTGTAACAACTGACACTAGGTTGCCTGACCCTTAAGCTATTCTGACTGGAGGGGGGTGCTGCAAGGTAGCTCAGACCTTTGCTAGCTGACCACCTGACTGGACAGATCCCTCCAAGATTCAAAGGGCCTGAGGGCGTAACAGTCTTCCCCTAGGAAAGAGGAGGAGGAAAAATTGGGGTGTTTTTCTGTATGCCTGGCTCTTCTTGCTGGTTTCCTCCCAGAAGGGGACAATCTGAGTATTACAACAGTCCTTTTAAGCAGTTACTGAGAATCATATTGAAAGTGTTAATGATTAACTTGATTCATGCTAAAATGTAGGCTTTTTTTTAAAGCATATTGCATTAGTACTAAAATAAGCCATCAATGCCAGTCCACCCTCTATTCACGGCTAAATATTTAAAGGAGGTTATTTATAGCTTCTTTAATGAATTCTTGGCTAAACAAAATGAAATTATGTCCTAGAAAAGTAGAAGCTATTTTGTAACCAGAACAGTGCAACTGTAAAATATAGTTCCATGAATATGTATTTTAAATAACAAGGGGTTGAGATCCAAGACTATCAGACATGGGTAATTAGAAAGAGACAGAGAGAGAGCCCCCCTTTAAAAGATTTATTTAGATATCTCTTAAAATACTTCCCACTCCTAGTTACATTGAATAAATTGAAATGCCCCTTGTCACTGTGGAGCATTTTCAAATCAAAGCCAATTCTTTGCTTATTATTTTCTGTGGTGTACCTTGGTTTGGAATGCAATATGGCCTGGATTCAGGAAAGCTTCCTTGTCCAGGAGGCTACTCAAGAAAGTGCTTAAGTTTCATTGAAGCCACGGGTTTCCCCTGAGCAGAATGAACTTCAGCACATGCTTAACATTAACCATATACTTCAGATGCATTTCTGACCTGGGGGCCTATGTATACCTTTCTTGCAGCACTTTCGGTGGAGGATCCCAGATATGTCTATTCCTGGTTTAGGCTTCTTACTTTGAGCTTTGTTGAGCCTTTGTAGCAGAATACTTCCAGTGCAGAAGCAAAAATGCACTTGGTTGAAAATGCAGTAATGCACATAGAGGTGGTAGTGGGACTACCTCTGTGATAGACCAAAGACTCTCCACGCTTGGTGAAGATTAAAAAGTCCTTTCTTTTTAATTCAACACAGGAGCAGAAGATGACACAGGAAACGACCGGTTGGTTGAATGAAATAAATATGTTTTATTAGAGGTGGGTATATTAAAATCTTCCCTCCATGTAGTAGTACTGCCCCATGTTTCTATGCATTTAAGTGTTATGGGATTAAATTAATCTGGCAGGAAAAGCATCCTTTTCTTTTCTGCTAAAGTCAGAGATTTTATTCACCACTTAAATAATAATGAGTGCAATGTTTAATTTTTTTAAATTTCTTGATTGCTTTTTTTTTTTCTGGTGCAGCAAGAGTGTTTGTGCTGAGTACTTCTGCCAGGGAGCCTTGACTTAAATAGAAGCCAAAAACAGCTACAAGTGACTGCTGCTGATTGGGATTGTCTGGTGAGTTTTTTTTTTCTACTGGATGTGTGAAAGGACCCAAGTGATTGTTGTCATGTGACCCCAATAGAAACTTAAGTGCTCAGGAGTCAGAGAGAGGTGGCAGAGCAGGCCTCTAGTGGGTGTGGGACAAATGTTATAGAACAGTCACTGGGAAGAAGGGCTAATTTTATACTTGTAGTTTCTTTACGGGGTTTGGAAATCTCATCTCTGGATAGTGCTGAAGGTAGGCTAAGAAAATACACATGGGGGATGAGCATAGGATATTGGCTCACAGTGACACTTTCAGGATAAAGCTTACCACAGGATGGGGCAGCTCTGCAATAATCTGAACAAGTTGGGACAAAGGGATGCGTTCCCAAATGAGGCTCTGGAATCATTTCTGTACCCCAGCTGGAGCAAATGGAGAGTAGGATTGTGTCATTCCTGAGGAGGCCATCAAAGTCTAACAAAGAGGGGACACTGGGAATGGGACACATGGGAAACAGAGTGCTATTAGAGAAAGGGTCTTCCAAGAATATAGATAGAAAACAGAAGAAAATAAAGTAGCAAATAAAGTGTGAAGAGATTCAGCAGCCATTCCATCTCCAGCTGGGGTCTCATCAGCTCTCAGAACCTAAGCAGAAGTAGATGTGGTAACGAACCCAGAGAAATTGCAGGAGGTGGGGCTGGTGATTCAGTAGATGGAGCATTTTCCTCTGAGTTGGTGTCTTGCAGTTGGCAAGGATGCTATCAAGAGGTGCTTAACCAGAGGCTGCAACTGAAAATTTGTTCTCACTGCAGGGATGTCAGTTAACTCAGAATGGGCAGCTGTATTCTATGACCAGTCACTCTTGGTTTTTTCCATGTTAATTTATGTCTAGTTTAGTTTCTTAGAATTAGGAAGTGGGACCCTCCTGTTAGGTGAGCATTGCTTATAGTGTAGGCATCACTAGACTTCTGTCTGTGGGCAGAGGGTTGGGTGCAGCTCCTGTCAGTCACTCATGTCCTATACCCCAAGTCCATCTTTAACCCTAGATGTCCTACATCCTGGCAGAGTACAGGCGTAGAACTAATCTTCTGGTCCTGCCTGTGCTAGTTAAATGAATGGTTAGCAAAATTTCTTAATACATATGAATTATGTGCAGACAAGGACTGTAGAGTCTGCTAAAATATTAGCTGGTCAGGCTAGGGGGCACTTTAACATCTTAAGACTGAACATGACTTTCTAGGACAGGGGTTTTCAACCTTTTTTATTCTAAGTTCCCCCAGCAGCTGGACGCTGAGGAGGGGGACAGTAGCACATAGCTGAACGCCAAGCGGGGGTTGGGGAGGGGTTAGTGTGTGCCCAGATGCCGAGGGGGTGGTGCGTGGCTGCACATGGAGCAGGGAGGCGGAGATAGTGCGCAGGTGGACGGGGATGGAGTGCTACCACCTCCCAGGAGCAGGGCCAGGGTGGGCCGGGGAAGCTCATTAGGCTGGGGTCAGGGCAGCAGTGCCCCTCTGTGGGGTGGGGAAGCTCACTGGGCTGGCGTGTGGCAGTGGTGGCAGCTGTGTGCAAGCTTTCCCACCCCACAGAGGGGCGCTGCTGCCCTCGCTGCACCCTGGCTCTGCTCCTGGGATGCGGCAACACTCCGTCCCTGCCCTCCCATGCGTACCCCCTAGGACCAGTCCAAGTACCCCCCAGGGGTATGCGTACTCCCGGTTGACAACCCCTGCTCTAGGACATTTCCTTGGATGTGTGTACATTGTAGACTGCAGTTTTACATAGAGCAGAGCATAGAGACACCTAAAGGTATCAGCAGAATAATTTACCCTGTCCAGAGCTCCATGCTGTTCATTTAAAGCAAGTTCACGTGCATCTATACTACACCGCAGCCTGCAGTGTAGACATGAGCTTTGTCTACCTGAGGTGTTACATGACATTTAATAGCATGCTATGTAATATGTCTGGTACATTTGCCAACATGCTGCTGAAGACATCTCATTTGCCAAATCTAGACAGGGTCTGAGCGAGCTTGTCTGGGGGTTTCAGCCTTGTTGGACTGTGATTTGCAACTTGTTTTGACATCAGTATGGTGTCACACAGTGAATGGATGTTACTTAGTGGGTGGCTAAGCCTTCATACAGCCCTTCACACATGAGAAGGGCTAAAACCAAATCATTCTCACTCTCTTGTGTTGGCTTCAATGGGTACTGGGGTGATTCCCACAGTATCACTGGCAAACTCTTCATGTAATGTGAATTTCAGAATAACATTCACAAATGCCTGAGGAAGCTATTTGTAGTCCTCCCTGACCCGGACTTGTGTTGGGACTGTCTACATGCATCTGCTCTGGGAGCAGAACAGTAACCTGCAACCTGCCTAATCGGTTACAACTAAGCATCCGTTTCCATTGGGGAGAAGATCAAGAGGTGTGTCAGCCTAACTACTGAGGAAAACACAAAAAACTCAGTTTGCCCAGATGGTCCGTGATCACAAGGGCAAGCCAAAGGTCCTCCTCCTCTGATGTCCTTCATATAAGCAGCCACCCTGAGATTAGTGGAGCTTTGTATAAGTGCAGCGGTCAATCTAAATACAGCCTATTGCAGGATCAGGGTCTAGCACCGATGAATGAGTTCTGTAAATTGTACACTATATCTACAGACTTCTCAGTCGGGCCTAGTGCTCCAGTGCTAGTCCTTGGGCAAGTTATATGTATAAATCTTTTTTGACAGTTGTTTCTGCTAAACCAGATACCTTTTGTCATGTGATTTGGGGGCTTTATCCTTAAAACAGTAGGGAAGCCTCAATGTAATACAGTGAAAAAGCCAACCAGAAGGGCCTAACAAAGTTTAGGAAACCGATTGGCTGCCTCTGTTTGGCTGACAGGTGTGGTGGATTGGTGGAGCCAGTAATAGGAATTGAGAAGTAAACTGGGTTTATTTCACTCAGCACTTTATACTGCTCACTTAGAGAATCTAAGGCAGCAGTTTTCTGTATGTTTCAAGAGTGTCTAAAACAGCTGTTTTAGCTGTTCATTTTAACAAAGTGATTTATGTTGCAAAAAATGAGCTAGGATTAAAAGAAATCAGATGTGTGTATTTGGTATGCAATATTTTTGTATTACAAATAGCTCTATTCTAACCCACATTAACCCCATGATATGTGAATTTTGCCAACTCCCGCTGTGTCTTTTAAATCAAATCCAGTAAATCACTATGAGTGTTCTAATTTCTAAACAAACTAGTCTTCCAGTAGAAGTACTTTAACACTGTACTGCAAATCAGACAACCTAAGATAAATAGAGCATCTTTGTTGATTATGTAGTTTAATTGATCAAAACAACCAGACAGTATTTTATTTATAGACACTTTGCGTGGCATTAGGTTTTGTACTATTAAATCGCATTAAGTTTGCTCATTAAGATATACATTATTCTGCAGCAAAAATGAATGTTAGTTCTTTTGTTATTGCCCTGCTAAGTAACATAACATCTCTCTTGATTGAAACATTTTACATGGTTTTGATGACCACAGAGAACTTTCTACTGTATTTTATCAATCAAGCAGCAATTTACTTGAATTGTCTTCCATATAAGAGGAGAAAATATCCTCTGTGTAAGTGGTTGTCTAAAGGTGTGTGTCTGTATATGTATGTACGTATTTACCATGGCCCTGCTGTTTGTATGTAATTAATTTTGCATGCCAGTAGGTAGCAGTGCTGAGCAAAGGCAACAACGGAAAGCTGCCAGTCAGTGATTATAATTTATTATTCATTTCTGTTATAGGTGGGGTGTGCAGACAGTTACAGTAATAATTACCAAGACTAGAGTGTTTCCTAGGCAACCAATTTTTTTTCTTCATTCATGCTGTTGCAGAGAGTATGCCTGTAAAGCATGACATTGCTGTATTCTGAGGTTTGTTGCCCTCCTGCTGCTCCAGGTTTGAGGTTAGTTACAGCATCATAAGGTGCTCTCAAGCATAAAAAGCTCAGGCTGGGATGAAAGCACACAGTGAACACTATCACTAGGTCTTTCCTTCTTCTGTTTCACTTTTAAGTAACAAGGTTATAAAAATGCAAATGCCATCTCGGGGTTGTTATAACTAATATTGGTAAGAATTCCTTTAAGTTGTAAAACATTTAACAAAAACCAAACAGGGCTGCTCTTTGTATTTTAAGAGGATAATATTAAAATAAAATTTGTGAAAAGGGACTTTCAGCTTGATCAAGCCCTCCAATGTTTAGCATTATAAATCAGTGGGAACTGCTCCATGTAGCTAATCATAGATGGTGTTTGTTGTTTATCCAGCTTTATGATAATGGTTCATAAAGAGGAAGGTAACGCATTCTTCCTGCAGGAACAGGATTAATCCTTGTTGTGGTAACAGTGTAATAGAAACCACATCTATTATCAGAGATCTATAAATGAATCATATTATTCTACATTTTTAGGCTTACTAAGCTTTCATTTTAAGAAACTTACATCAAGCACTGTGCAATGATGAAAAGTAGTATTTGTCTGCTGTGCAAAGCAGAGGGAATGCATGATCCAATCTAGCATGGAGATGTGGAATTTTACCCATTAAAATGTTGAAGTAAAATGCTAAGACATGATTACATCTAGAGCCGGAGTATTCTATTAGTGATATGCTAATGCTCGAAGTGCAGCATATAGACTAATGGAGGCGACCTGCCTTAAGACAAAATATCCTTTGGAGGATTTTAGGATGTCATATTCTTATTGCATTTTGATCTCTTTAAAAGGTTAATGGTGGCATAGACTCTGGCATAAAAGCTACTAGAACTTTATTCTTAGCTACATAAACCCCTGTGATATCACTGTAAAAAATACTTGGCTCTGAACAATTCTGAGAAAGCACAAAGTCAGTCTCAGCTCTAACTTTCTCAACTTGGCCCTGATTCCTACCCCATGCCTATGTGGAAACTAGGCACTGTGTAAGGGCCTGTAACTCCTGCTTGTGTGAACAATCTCATTGAGAACAAGTACCAGTGGTGTGATTTAAGGGAGTGTCAGGCCCCAAGGAATAAGATTCTGCTTTTGCTCCCACTGAAGTCTGTGGTAAACCTCCTATTATGCTCAATGGGTAGAAGGCCAGACCTCTAGTAGGAAAACATCACAGATTTATACATATTCAATTTAATGCAAAGATATAGAACTTTCAACTAGCCTTAAGTTCCTGAATTTTCTGGACACAAACATTTTTGGCATCAGCAAATGCTGAGCCAAACTCTGCTTTTATTTATGCTGCAGCAACTGAGAGCTGAATTTATTTCACTTATAAAAATGCATCCGTTCTGTGCTCTAGGAATAGTTATTATAAAACAGCATTCAGAGTAAACAGTTGGGATGAGACCATTGGGCCAAAAATCAAACTTCCAGCTCCTCAGAACTCACAGCAAGCACAAACTGAGAAATACACAGTCTACATGAGGTGCTACTGCGCAGTAGCATTGGGGGGCACTAACCACGACGCAATGCTATTGCACAGTAGGATCAGAAAAAATACCGTATGGGGACGCTACTGCGCAGTGACGCTGGTTACCACACAGTCATTTAGCACTTGGTTATGCAAGTACTAAATGATTGCGCAGTAATAACTGTGCAGTCCACCACTCCTGTAAATGAGGCCAGTATATCTTGTGTCACCCCAACACAGATCTAGGAAAAGCCTGGGAGAACAGATTAGCCTTGGAGCATGGAGATTTGGGTCTTAACAAGCTCAATAGGAAAGCAAATTCTATAGCCAAGAGCATCTTGTTAACAATGCCTCATCTATATTCCCCTTGTGCTTAAAGGGAGATGTTACTTTGAGCATCTGAGCTAATCTCAAATGCCAAGGTATTGCACAAGCAGTAAGCATTCAAGGAATTAACCAGCACCTAAAACCACTGAAAGTTTTATAATCTGAAACCAACAACATAAGCATGTTCAGAAGCAAGAAGAAAACAGTGTGGACCAGAGGTGGAGAACCCAGCACTTGATGTATCTGAGTGGACTCACTCTTCAATGCATGTACAATACAATTGGGAAGTGACAAAGCTGCCTGTTTCTGTGGTAAGGCCTGCCTGTCCAAAGAAGTTTCAGATTTTGGGGCACATACAAATAGCTATGCCCCCTTGGCCGTGGTTTCCCCCCTGGCTATTCCTGGGATTTGACACCACCCTTTTGTGAACCTGAGCAAATGTGAGGTGGGTTTTCCAGTGAAAGAAGTCACTTTGTCCATTTGGTTCTCCCAACTCCCAGCATCAACATAATCTCAATCAGAGTTGAGTTTGGGCCATGGAAATTCACCCACTAAGCCCAGACAAGCCTCTATTACCTGAGTCCAAATACCACCAACTGGAACCAATTTCATTGATCCCATCAGCTTCATGTCATGAAAATCCTTTTTGTATCATACGTCTTCTTAGCATATGAAGTGCACCACAAGCAATTTAGGCAATACATTTCAATTTCCCTCTCAGTCAATTATTTACACTTTCAGTTTGGATTTAAGTTAAAAAAGGCTTCAAGTTACCTTAAAATAGCTTGTACAATTATTAAAATAATTACTAAGCTAGAGCAATACCCACAGTGTCATCTCTGCCATGCAAAAAGATTTTTTTCAACTGTTCTGAGAAAAAAAACTAGCAAACAGTTCAACAGCTTAAATACAAGTGAGTGGATCTCCTGAGATTAATCTGTCTGGTATTCCTCAGGTAAAGACTTCTGCACAATTTAACAAAGGAAATAATTTTCCTATTTTTATAATGCATGTCTCTCTGTGGTATAAATTACTAAAACCACGCTGCTTATCCGCAGTAATGTTATAGATGTGGATAATTTACTGTGTATCACGTTATCAGTTCATTAAAGAGATGCAATAAAATCATTATTTACTAAGAAACAGCAACCCTTGCAATATCTTGTCAGAGAAATTGGCTGATGCAAGAAGATCATATTTAAGTCCATATTCACAATAGCTCTTTAAAATTTTCATTTGCTCCCTCCTTGAGTTTTGTGGAGGAAGCTGAATTTCTTAGATCCTTTAATCCACCAAGGAAGAGCCCCCAGCCTCTTGTTTGTATTTACAAAAGTTCTGTGAAACCGTTTTTACTGAAGAAAAAAATGTATACAGGGCCCCATTCTGCACTTCCAGCCAGATACTTATCACTCTTGACTCCCACTGCAGTCACTAGGACTGAGGATGCATAGCCCCTTGCAGAATTGTGTCCTAGGAAGCTTTGTGTAACTAAAGGTTTTGAGGAAATGTTGCACAAAATATTAAGGGAGGTTAGGCATTTTTTAATACCCCCATCCCCCCTTTTCTTTTTTGCCTAAAGATTACTCTGCATCCTAGACAAAGGAAATATTTAAACTGTTAAATCTGAACAAAGATACAGTCTGCGTATGACTTCTCTGAAGCCCTATAAAAATTCTTTAAAATTGCCTATTCACTCAAATTTACTGAGTGTAGCAAAAATGTCAAAGGCATAAAGTCAGAGAAGATTGAATAAAATAATGCAGAAAGACAGATTAGTCATGCACAGACCCACACAGCCTTTCACAGCACACAATACCACTTTTTATTACCGCTCTATCTTTACAAAGACTATGTTCAATACATAGAGGATGATACATGGTCAGTCATGTAATCTGCCTTTGATTCCAAGACTCATTTATCTGGGCCCTTTTCACAAAGACATTGATGAGAGATTTCAGTGTTTTCAGTGCATTGTTTTATTTATCATATATAATGGCTGGTGGAAAAAAATAGGAATTATGTCACAGATACCACATAAAGGAGTTGTATAAAAGACTCTGTGACAAAGTTTGGTAAAACACATAACAGCTAGGCACACATAAATTCTCTTTCCCCTTATCCTTGCCCCCTTGCCCCTTAAAAGACTTTGACTATTGATAGCTGTCAAAAGCTATTGAGAACAATCATTTCCTAACTTGTTTACATGCTTCTGTAATCTTCATAAAGCTGTCTGAAAATTACTATCTTTTCTGCTTTAAATTTGAGCAATATTTTAATTGTTATTTTTAGAGATGCAGATTTATTATTTATACATTCACAAAAGAAAAGAGACTATTTGTCAGTCACAGTTTTGTATCTTGCAAATTTAATAAAGAACAGCCCTTAAGATAGAATTTCTTAGCCTGCCAGGATTGACAAAAGCCAGCTAATGCAGAAATGTCAACAGCAAACCTCATCAGCAGCCCCACGATGCCTTGCAATCAAGGGAAAGCCATGGCTTTACATAAACAATAACATATAGCTATCTAACTATCTATACATATGCGTATGTGTATGAAAAACTAAAAGACAGTCTTGAAATGCAGGAAGAAAAAAAGAAGAGTCTCTTGACTAGTTACTGCTACGTTTCCTCTTAGCAAATCCTTCCCTGTTAAAACTCCTGTGAAATGTAAGGGAAGTTTGAGACGGTCTTTAGATTGGATGTAAAGAGCAGGGAAAGGAAATAGTGATTGACACCTATCTTACAAGCTGTGGGGCCAAATCTTGTTCTTCGACATGCAGCTATAAATCTGGAATAATTCCATTGTCTTGCTTGGAATTATTCCAGATTTACATCCAACTAACTGAGAGATGATTTGGTCCATTGAATCAAGATGCCATAGATTCTAAATGAGCTTGTTTTCTTATTTAATTCAAATGACAAATGGCAATTGGATTAACCCTTCTCCCTCTCCCCACCTAAAATATAAGCAGTCTTGCCAAACAGCTTCTCCCTCCACAATGTTCACTCAAAATAGAGGTATACTGTGCAGCTTAAAAGACTGGAAATTAGCTTATGGGCCATACTAGCATCACTTCTAGCTATTGGATATCCAGAGTACGTTCACTGGGGTGGGGGTGGGAATGCACTTGCTTTGAACTTAAACTTGTGTGAAATCTGAATATGGGCTCTATGCCTCACTAACATTCCCTGAGTAAAAGAACCATGTTTTATTAAATGCCAGAGCATTAGCTAAAGAGCACACTTAAATCAGGGTCTTAGTGGAGTGAGGCTGGAAAGCTTTTTCAGAAAGTTTACCAGTGTCCTTGTGGGAAAGAAGGGCCTTCCCTGAAATGAGGCAAACATGATTGGATATAAAAAAAAAGTTCTGTGAGAGCCACAGAGCAGATGAGGAGAGAAGTAAAGGGGCCAGGGTATTGTTTGTAGGTATTGATGCCCAACATAGTAGTGCTTCAGAGGACAGAGTCTTAAATAAGGGACTGAACTGAGAATTAACTGTAATTCCAGCAATTTGAGACTCAAAGCAAGGTCTCTTAGGGAGCAGATAGAATGACTGAATTTGGAAATTACACAGATGTACTATATGTTCGTATCCCAATTCTTCCACAGGGCTGACAAAGATAAATCAGTGATGTATCCTTGACAAATATAGTAGCTTCTACTCAGGGCAAAATGTTAACCCACACTTAAAGCTGAGGCATATGATTTAATAGTGAGAGACTTCATGGCTAAAGAAAAATCTCTTGAGGAAAAAAGTACAGGGAATGTCGGTGGAATTTTGATGACTTTACTGGGCCCAGCAGAGAAATATCTCTAAAAACTCAGTTGTGCTGAGCTGACGACTCAGGATTTGAATGGGAAATATGATGCTGAAAAAAACTGAGTAGGGAAGAAACAGATTTAGAATCAAGCCCAATAATGTCATTTCCTTACTTCTGAAAGTGGAAGTGTTACTTGTCCTACCAATCCCAAGTCTCTGAGAAGATCTGTTGTATGGAAGCAAGTACAGACTGTAGTGAGCATGCCTGATGCTTGTGAGAAGGCAAAAACACCATTGTGTTCTGGTTTTAGAAGGTTAAGTATGTGGCAGATATAGCATACAATGAGCACATCTACTCTCTGAGCTCTGGGGCATATCATGTCGAATGCCATGTTGAAATGTGTGCTGGAGACTGCACCATGTTGACCTGGTTCAGAGCAACCTCGGCTGGCAGAGGACCTGGGGGGGTGTCAGCCTGCCAGCCTGGGTTCTGCTCCGTCCTGGCTCAGCATGTTGCAGAGGGACTGGCTGAGGCACAAGGGTGCTTCAGGTCAGGAGTAGCCAGCAGGCAGCTCCGCACTGAATCATTCTTGTGCCCGGGCAGCCAGGTCATTGTCTACATGTGCGTTGCTGCGCATGAAAAAACTCCACAGCAGAACAGTACTTGTATTTACTAGTAGTAGCCTGCTGCGGAGCTTATTAGTTTCCTGTAGCCTAATAGGGCCACATGTGTAGATGCTGGGCATTTCCTGTGGCGCTAGTTATGCAACTGCAGTAAAATGTCTCATGTAGACGTACTCGGTGTTGATGAAACCAAATATTCAAAAAGCTCTAATTCAGGCCCGAAATCATAAGAGTAACATAAAAATTAGGAAGATATATTTTGTAGTTTTTTTTCTTTGCCTTTTGGTTTCTCAAGGCATAAAGGAAGTTTTCTCCATAACCATGAGTTCTGGAAATCTCCTGCTTCCATTTTAATGAAAGCTGAGATTCTTATGTAAGCAATTCCCCATGGGTGTCAGGGCTCTAATTAAACATATTATATTGTGAGGCATTTGATAAAGATCATGAGAATTGGCAACACTGAATACATGCCCTTGAAGTTTGTACTTTGTAATATGGACACAGAGAGACTGAAAAATCTGAGGAGAGAAAGGAGCCTCCTCTAATCCTGGATGGGAGGCCATGTTGCTGGGTTGGTTGATGTGGAGGGAAAAAGCATGGTTGACACAATTTGTTCTATATAGTCCCTTTCATATATACAGGGAATCTCATACTGCTTCATAAAGTAATTACCAGGGTGTGAGGGCAGAGGTCTAAAGGGAAATGAAGGTGGCATCATGTATTTGCAGAGCAGAGTGTTCTGTGGAGAAAAGCATTAACAGGGACACTATGGTTAGCTCTGCTCTTTTGTATTAATACCAATATCTTGAAGTTTTGGGACAGTCTCCAGGACTAAGTAAAGACATTCAAAAAGCCTGAGGCTGAATCCATTCAATCTTTGCAGGTTAGTCTAATCTGCACAGACTGAACCGATAAATAGGTGACCAGACATTCATTTTTGATTCTGGAAACGTAGCCACATGCCGGCAGTGGCCCAGATTCTGAGCAAGGGAGGGGCATTAAAGCAAACTTTCCTGCTGGCCTGGAGCAAACAGCTTGGGCTAAGGTTGGGTCCTCCACCCTGTGAGGGGGGTTTGCAGGGGAGGTGCAAAGCAACCTGAGATGCTGGGGGACTGTGAGTTAACTTGAATCTGGAGGGGATCTGGGATAGAAGTTTAATAAATCTATTTAGCCTAAATCAGTTAAGTCTGATGCTGCATCCATCCAGGTTTAGCTTAAACTAGTTTTGGCCATTTTAAAGGCAGTTTTATGTGCACTTCTGTTCTGTTACAGATTTGAAGCAGTTTTATGTGCAGTTCTGTTGACTTGCAGATTTGAACTGGTTTCTGATATGTATAATTTCTGTCCCTAGCCAAGAAGTGGTCTGATGGGGCCTCTTCTGTGGAGCATGCTTTCCCCAGCAGTGCAGCACATCATCTCCATGCTCTCTGTGGCAGGGCATCTTTGGTGCCTGCCATTTTAAGAGGCTTGAACAGGCTGTGGAGCAACCAGCAGGTGCGGTGCAGCTTAATGAGGCAGGCACATGACTGGAAGGAGGCTCCTGGATTGGAGAATGGGGCTGGGCAGCCTCACTATAAACCCAGACCTTCAGAGCTGAGCTGGCAGTTGCTGCAGGGAGCCAAAGAGACAACATCGGTGGCTGGAGCTGCTACTCCTAGAGCACCTGGTGGTTAAGGGTAAGAACTATGGGGAAGGCAGACCTATATAGGAGTGTGAGGGTAAGCGGTTTTGTACCTACCTGAAATAACCTTGCTGGCCTATGCTGGGTCCAGGAGCAGGCTAGCTGAAGGGCCAGAGCACCCACCACAAGGGACAGCTAGAGGCTGGGAGTCCTGACTGGCCGAGAGGCGAGGCCAGGGCCAGTGAGGCAAAAGGTCCCGAAGGGGGCCACAGCCACAAGGGAGAAAGGGCTTAGGGAGTTTGGCAGTCTAGTATGAAGGCGGAGATCAGACCGCCTGAAGGGGAAGGATCTAGGTGGAGTCCGAACACCAGGCGGGCAGAGAGTGAGGTCCATCATGGGGCCGGAGCCATATATTGATGCCATCTGCAAGTCATGGGACACGGTATAAGGGAAGGTTTGGAGCCCTGTATTATGCCTTTGGCATTGGGCAATAAATGGGCAGCCTCTTGCCTTACAACTACAAATTGGTTGCATCAAAGGCATAGCAGACAAGGCAGGTGGGCAGACTGCCCTAGACAGATGGGTGGGTCAACAGTTAGGCCGGCTGTGAGACGGCCCCCTATCACCCTCTCTTTTTAGCTTTGTTTCAGTATTAACTCTGAACCTGTTTTTGATTCCTGGCCACCCACTAGAATGTGGGCACATGCACTAAAGAGAGCATGGCAGCTCCCTACAGAAGGATCCCTCATCTAGAGATGCAATTAGTAGCTCTGAGGAGTAAACTCATCTTACTCTGAATTGTCTTTCTTATCTGTCTGACTAGGGCAATACCCCAGAACCCTTCCCTCCAGAACAATTTACCATAATTTCCAGTTTCTCAGCAGATATGTCCCTCTTTTCCCAAGAGTTCTAGGACCTGTTCATTTCCAACCTCCTGTCACTGCAGTAGTATTATTACTATGGTCCTATCTCTTTTTGGGGTCCTTGAGTGTGAGCCCAAAACCCAAGGCAGTGAGATTTAAGTAGTGCATGGGCCTAATGCTGGGTATCCTCACAATAGTGAGTTTGTCAGAGTGAATGACTGGAGCAATGGTGTTTATAGCGAGGCAGATGTCCTGAGAGGACAAAAGGAGATCTAAAGGCCTCAGTAGCGTTGTAGAGTCCCAGGTGGCAGAAAACTAATAGCTCTTTATTCTAGTAGATCTCAAAGTAGTCATCATTATCATAGAGGTGGAGAAGCTAATGAACAGAGAGCTGCAGTGACATAGCCCACATCACATGTGGCAGATTCAGGAAGAGAACCCAGTTCTTAATCCCAATGTAGTGGTCTATCCCCTAGCCCATATTGCCACCATGATACCCCTAAACTGCAGTTATCAGTTAGTCCATATATAGTTACGTGCTTGGCAAAATGGGCAAGAAAACTCGCTGTATGTGAGCTACAGTTTTGGGGGTTTTTTTACAAACTGTGCTGTCCCTTTAACCACTAAGTTTCACAGAAAGCCCTACGTTACCATTCTGTGAGGTTCCTATAATATAGTGCTGTGCAGCTGCAACTTAGATCGCGTGGAAAACAAAATGGGCCGACTGAAATGGAAACTTTTGTTACTTATAATGTTAATGAAACCAGTTTATCAGGCAGCGCAGAGGAAGTGGAATATTTAGTGCCATTTAATGTCTAATCATCAGCATTTCTTTGAATAAATCACATTACATTGTCTGAAACCTGAAAAGACGAGGCTGTAATAATTTTTAATATGTTGTAGTCTTATTAAAGGGACACCCTGTTTGCCATCGAACTGCACTTCTTTTAGGGACAGTTGTATACAATCTGAAATTATATTTGGCAGTTTCTGACACTGCTTCATTATTTGATGAGATGTGACAGCATCACTCTCCATTAGCATTGCCAAATCCAGAGCTGCAGACCTAGAGCTTTCCTTTTCTTCTTTTAGGTTGCTAGATGCAACAAGAATAACATGAACTAAGGACCAACCCTTTCACTTATTAATTGTTACCAAATGCTTTGACTGCATGTGTTCCAGTTATGTCAAGCAATATCTAGCAAAAAATAGTTCCTAAGCCTCTAGATCTCACAGCTCAGAGTTTTGTATCTTCTCTACCTAGAACCTCTGCAGTCAGGACATCCCTAAGCATCTCAGCACTGTCTCAGCCTCTAAAACCCTGACAAAACCCAGGAACTAACCTTCACCTCTCTCCCCTGAAGGCCTCCATCTGGTGGGCATTTTCCAGCCATGCCTGTCACACACTGACAGGATTAGGCTCCCTAAATGGAGTTGTGACAGCTGCTTTCTCTTGGAAGGTGATTGGAGGGAAGAGGTGCTTCCACCCTCACAGACCACCGTGCAGTAATTAGAGCATGCACTCTAGACATAAGACATCCTGAATCCATTCCCACCTCTGCCTTAGAGGGGTTCAAGCTCCCACCTCTCAAGAGAGTGCCCTAACCACCAGGCTACAGGTTGCTATGGATTGGGGAGGGGTCTATAATATTGTGATTGAAGCTATGTCACTGTGCAGAAGAGATCTCAAGATTCAAAGTGATTATAATTCTCTAGACTAGTGGTTAGGGCTCTCAGCTGAGAGTGGGGCACTCCTGATTCTGGTTCCTGGTTTAGGGGTTTAATTGGGTGCAAAGTGGGGGAGTTAACCTAATGTCTAATTCAAAAAAGTCTTGGGAGCAAGGACTATCCTCCCTTAGGTAAGTATACTAACTTCTAGGCTACCGATTGATGCTCTCTTTTGTGGATCAGTGAATCTTAAATTCTGTTCTGCATAGTGACTCATCTAAATCAGAAGGTGCTGAGTGACCCAACCTGGGACAGCTTATAGCCAGAGGGAGCAGTGGTGATCCTTTCACACCAGAGGATTGGATTGAACCTGACTCTCCCATTCATAAATGATAGGCTCTAGTTAGGGATGCACCAATAGAGATTTTGGATGCTGATACTAATAGCCAATTTTTAAGGAGGCATATCAGCCGATACCAATTTGATTTCTGATACCAGCGCAGCAGCTTGGACAGCTACGTGCAGCTGGTAAGTCTGGTGTGGTGGAAGGGGAGGGGGAAGGGAAGGAGTGTGTGGGGGTGGGGCGCAGCTCAAAGCCCCTGCAGTGAAGGAGGAGTGGGGCTGGGGCGGGGGCTGGAGCAAGCACTGCGCAGCTGGGATGAGGTGGGCGTGGGACAGAGCTGGAGCTCGTCTCGGGTGGGGAGCAGCTTCCACCACTGTGCTCTGCTTGTTCAGGAGCCACTGGTCCAGTGTTCACCTGTCATCCAACGATTACTGACGCTGCTCCTGCCAATCGTCTGGAAGGGCATGGGGGGGGGCATGTGCCCCCAGATCTGCATGGGGTGGGGTGGGCTGGGGCCAGGGCTGTGCAGGACTCTTCCTGGCCCACCTGCCTTGCGCCATCCCACCCAGATCCAGGGGCACATGCCCCCCCCCATAACCTTCTGGATGAGCAAAAGGAGCAGCAACATCAGCTGCCAGAGCCATAGCCCCCCAGATGAGCAGCAAACAGTGGCGGGGGGGGGGCCCCCCCCCCCTGGACAAGCTGCAGCTCCCTCCCGCACCCACCCCACCCCAGCTGGGCAGTGCTTGCCCTTGCCCCTGCCCAACCCCACTCCTTCCTCACCATGGGGGCCTTTATCTGCCCCCTCACGCCCTTTTCTCCTCCCACAACTCCCCTTCCACCACACCAGACTTACCAGCTGCACACAGCTCTCCAAGCTGCTGGGCTGTGATCCTCACTGCCTACATGCTGTGCTGTGGCTGAGCGCACGCATGGGCATTTATTGGCCAAATTATCTGCCACATCCAGACGATTTCCGATATGATCAATTTTCTTTATATTGGTGCCAATTTGATATCAGACTGATGTATCAGTGCACCTCTACCTATAATCCAACCACTAATTTCTTATACAAATGAGGGGAGGGAATAGACATGCTGCCACACACCAAAAGAAAAAAGTAAGCCCAGCACCATTCTTCAGAAGAATGGGTGTAGGGTTCAAGACTGTAGATTTTGAGGGAAGGGAAATGACATCCTGCAGCCTGGAATAAGGTGCTTACACCCTGGGAAGGGACTGTATTTAAGACCTGCCCCTCTCCTCAGTATTTTAAGCCTTCCCAGAGGCATTGGGTGTTGGCTAAAGCCAAGGCTGTGTACTTTGACTGGGGTGTGACAATGCTCCTGCTGGGAGCAAAGCCAGAGGTTCCTGGCTAGAGGGTCTTGCCCCTCCACTCAGGGTCAGACCAATTGCCATATTTGGGATCAGGAAATAATTTTACCCCGTGGTCAGATTGGTATGAACTGTGGGGATTTTTGCCTTGCGCTGTAGTGTGGGGCATGGACCTCTACCTGGGACCTCTGGAGCATATATTGACAACATTTTCTACAAACAGGACATTGGCTGCCGTGGTTCTTCTGCTTCACCTGTGGTAGGTTAGGGTGTTTGGTCTATGTTGAATCAGGTTTGATGGTAGTTTTAGGTAGAGTTTAGTTTATAGTTGTATAGGATGGTTTGGATAGAGATGATCCTGCCTCAGGCAGGGGGTTGGACTAGATGACCTCTGGAGATTCCTTCCAGCCCTACTTCTGTATGACTGTGGGTGCGTCTACATGTTCATTAATGCACCCTAGTTACTGTGCACGGTTAACCAAGTATACTAATTTAATGTGCAGTAACTCATGCTACCGCGCAGTAGTGCCAGCGCATGGGTTATTTTATGCTAACTGTGCATATAACATTGCAGAGCAGCATATTAGCACAGTTTTTGACTGACATGCTACTGCGCAGTGTTATTAGGCTACTGTGTAGTAAGCGTCTCATGTATGTGCACCCTGAGACTACAATTGCCCTATATGATAGTTCCAAGCAGCTACATGCTGAGTATGCTGTTTTTCTTTAGCCAGTTCTCGAGCAAGGGCGCTCGCTTCTTTGGATGAAGTTTTGATGCTATTTAGTGAGTTGGTGTCAGGTGTCTAATAGGGATCTGGCTTTCATTCTGGAGGCCAGTCACCTAAAGACCTGCATTGCAGCACCTAATCACATGATTGGATCTGGCCTAGTGGACCTGGGACAGAAATGCCCACAGAAAGGTTGCAAAGGGGAATTCTGCAGCCCATATCTGCTGTGAAGCCTTTTCACAGCAGTGCAAAGGAAGTGTTGGGATAAGGGCCCATAGCTAAAGCGTTTCCAAATATCTGGGTCTAATAGCCACCTGCCCTGTTTTCAGAGTTCAGGGGTAGCAGCCATGGGCATTACCAGTGGTGGTGGAATGGGCTCATTAGTGTCTGGCTGCATTGTGTAGAAGCTGATGTATCCCATCGACTGTGCAGAACACTGGGATTTAGTCCTTTATGCTGTGGACCAGAGCCTACTGTCTTAGGATGGCTACTGGCTAGTACCTTATGCTATGAACTGTTCCATTCAAACAAGTGGGACTGCTTGGGTTGTATACATACGTAATACAATCTGGTCTAATCTTGGTAATATTTCACACCTGTAAACTCTTAAAACTGTCAATATGGAGATCTCCCACTGAAATCAAAAAAGGAAACGAGGGCTTCGGAACCAAACCCTCAATGTGCATGTTGTAGGTTTTATGTTAAAAAAAAATCTTTACACCGTATGAGGCTACATTTCTAAACCAACAGTATCTTGCTCATTGTAACTTTTAAGTGAACTGCAATGAACCTATAAGTCATAATAAAATGAAATGATGACAGTTGTCTTCAAATCCATTGATTAATAGAAATATGGGTAGTTGGACACAGACTATATAGTTATAAATGGTGCTGTCAAAATAAAATAATTATTATATTAATAAGGAAGCTGTTCAAAATTAGACCTACTGTACCTCTTCAGCTATTTCAGCCCTTGATGTGTTTTGTGTTTCATGATATATCATGTATTTTCTCGAGGCACAGTTTAGCTGATGTACATTTTAATACAATTACTGTATAGCAGCTTGAGTTCTTTAGATCCTAGTACATGCACTTGAGCTGCAGATGGATTTTTTTTATTGACTTAATACTAGTTCTAACTAGATCCTGAAGATTGACTAAGTTGGTTGTTCACATACCACTTTCTAGCAGGAAT
>NW_005841863.1:1459610-1480981 GCF_000455745.1 Alligator sinensis
GGGAAAAAACTAGAATATCTTATTGTACCTGAAACACTCTATGATATGTACTAAATATTATGACTACTGCGAGCCCTGCAATAATTGATTCACCCACACAGCCATTTAGTCTGTGAGCTGTTCGTTTTACAAATTCTACAATCTTTTAGAAATTCTTTCAGTGAAGAAGATTGCTGCCTGGCCTTAGATTCATTATGGTGATTGAATCCTCTTCAATAGAGAACTGTTTAAAGAGAGCACATCCCTGTGTGTCTCACTCAGAGTGAAGGCACATAGGTTAAAAGCTTGTCTGGGTGGCATAATTCACTGCTGCTGTGCCAAACAATCACATCTTATTGTGACCTTCATAAGATACAAAAAGGCAACAGTATGGAGCTAGTCTTTTTTTTTTTAACCATAGCACAATTTTAGCTACCCAACATCTGAAGCTACTAGAATTCCTAATTAAATAACCAATTAATAATGTAGAATAGAAAGAGCTATTTTTTAGACACAAAATCATAATTAATCAGAGTACAAAAAGCTGCCTGTCTTTATATCAGGAAAATATAGACTAGGTATTTAAATATTCCAGCACACCTGAACCTTGGCCATCCGTCATTGTTATGACTTAAAACATCTCAGACTAAATTAGGTTTTGTTTGTATAGAGCAGTGAAAGTCAGATGGCTTGAATGACAAAATTAGAACATGCTCAAATCACTGAAACAAAACTGCATAAAAGGAAAGATGTGCAGTAGGAGTATTGCTACTGTAAAGCTGAAATCATTCTTTGTGGTTTTTTCCATCCCTCCACAAATTATTGTTTGTAACAATAGAAAGCAGAGAACAGTTCCAGGAGCTCTATCTGAGTTCTTTACATATGTACCTTTTGGCATATTTATATATTAAAAGAAAATAAAATCATTGTGTACAGCTGAAGCGTAACCCCTGTTATTTCTACCTAGTCAATGAAATGCCATAACAATGGATATTTTTCAGGGAAGAATATCTGTGAAACAAGGCTGCAGTCATTTTGTATAGCACACGAAGGTCACACTTTATCAGCAGTATATTACATTTTTAAAAATTCAGAAGTTGTGATTTTCTTTCCCCTTTGGAAGTTTGTGGTACCTTTTGGTGAATTTACTTGAATACATTGAAATAAATACTTCCTTTTTTTTTTTTTTTTTTCTTGAATGGTTCATGTTTTTATCCAAACTATTCTATACAGACAGGAGGGCTAGCTTTGCTTTTTTGCTAGTATATTGATAGAGGAAAGTATAAAATCATAATTATTTTCTATGCTATAGAGCATTGAAGTCACATAGCTAAAGACAACTACTTCTTTTGGGAACTCGGATCTTAATATTCCCCAGTCTGAAGCTGTGGAATTTTACAGCACAAGGCAATAGCTCTAATCAGAATGGCACTAGAGACCTTCTGCATTAAAGCCTGAAGTTTAAAAATAGATACAACTACATGTAAATTGCTAAGTTTGGGCCAAATTCTACAGCTCTTAATTGAGCAAACCTCCCATTGACCTCAAGGAGTGATTTGCTCAATTAAGGGCTGCAGTATTTGGCCCTTTATAATTGTTTTAGAAATATAATTGATGAGAGGCTATTACTGGTTTCAAAGTTTGATAAGTGTTTAACCAGTTCTTGATTCTGTCTCCCTTTAAACATATATTTTAGGCATTTAAATGTCTTTTTTTAGAAGAGCTGCTTTATAATATATAAGTGGATATCTATGTGTGAGAGAGACGCACGTGCGATATGCATACATACACACACATACATATAAATGAGTAAGATTGCACTTTGGACATAGTACAGGTCAGGGGAATATATTTGCTTATTTATAATTCTGCATCTTGCCACAGAGGATCTCTGTCCACATAAAATTTGTTATTATCATAGTAATAAATAATTTTTGGTGACAGTTATACTATAAGACTTTGTGCAGTGTTTTTTTATTGATACAACCACTATGAATCAACATACATGAACACAATAAAAATGTACAAAATATATGCATTATAGCCCAGACTTTGTCAATAGGGCATTTCATTGATCTGTTCTCTTATAGGTGTTATTTGTAGAGCTGCAATATGTGCTTTGCCAGAGTTGCAAACTCTGTTAAGCTTGCCTTAAGGGAAAAAAAATCCCATCCCGGCTGTCTCATGCCCACCCAGGCTCATGTTTTGTTTTCTGAAGTCACAACACTGTAACAGGATCATGGAAACAATAAAAAGATGATGATCCAGGGCTATCTTAGAATATCTAGCTTGAGTGCATCATAAGGTAGGACAGAGAATGAAGGTAGCATAGAAGTGAACTAGGAGGCAGCCCTTCGATGAATAAAAAACAAAGTAAATTAAAAATATAATAGTTGTTTAATAAAATGTACAATTTAACCCTTCTTATCCAAAAATATCAAAGAGCGTGATGAAGATGAATAGATAAAAACCCCATTTAACAATGGCATAAACTGAGCTATAAAGAAGCTAAGTCATATGCCCAAGTTCACAAACCGAATGTGAAACAGAACCCATAGGATAACAACAGGATAACAATTATTTCTAGAGGGAAAGAATGATCAAAGACATGGATATGAATGGGAAACAGGATTCAACATAGTTTATCAGAAATAGATTATGCTAGACTTACCTTATATTAGATCACTGATTTTATAGACAAAGTAAATGCAAGAGCAAACATGCAACCTAATTTGGTCAAGTAGTTCATGAAGGGCAAGATAGGAAAGGATTAGTACAAGAATTGTTAAGTGGCTAGGAAAGTGGCTAAAGAGGAGAATGCAGCGAGCTATGTTGAATGAGCTAAAATGTTGAGGCTCAGGTGAGAGGTTACTAGTGGAGTTCCTTGACGGTAATCCTGGAATCCATCTATTTTATTTGTTAGTGACCTTGGCAAAAAAAAAAGTAGGGGCATTGACATTTTACTGATGACACAAAATTGGAGGCATCTTCAATACAGAAAGAGATCAGAATATCATGGAGGAGGACCTGGATGATTTTGAGGACTGGAGTAATCAAAATGGAATGAAATTTATGGAGAATGCAAAGAGGAGAAGATTAAAAAGAGCTTGACTGGATTAGCGTAGCAAAATGAAAGCACAAAAGGGGTTCTGATTGTTTTCTATGAATATATCAGTGCAGCAAACACAAAAGCTAAATGAAAAGAACAAATGTAAATAATCTGGACATGAATAAATTTAATCTGGAAATTAGAAGAAGGCATCAAACTAACAGAGGAGCCAGCGTTTGGTATAGCCTTCCATGAGATGTTGTGGGAACCAACAACATCTAGGTGGGGCTTGATCAGTTTCTAAAAGGGATTATTGAGCCAGCCACCCTCAACAAAAATGTGGATTTTAAATTTCCCTAAAATATATAGAAATTTTCATAAAGTTCAGAGGGAGACTCATGGACTTTCAGCTTCTTCTCAGATTCACAAATACTAATTATTTTGCACCACCACCAAACTGCTTCTGACCCCCAGTTCTATGTCAGTCATCCCACTCCATGTCATTTCTGTGCCTGATTTTACATCTATTGGCCTTATATATGTCTCTACTCTTCACCTGAACTCAGTTCCATGCTGTCTAGTGAAACGCCTAGGATTCATAATTGTCTCCATTCTAGGCCCTGGAATTAGTATACAAAAAGGAATGAGGAAAAGGAAGATAAGAGAGGAACTGATACATTATTAGGAAGAAGAGAGTGGGTAACAGGGTTGTCCCAAGCTGTTATCTTCTTCCTTCCCAATCACATTATAGCAGGCTATCCAAGTTTCCCTGAAGATCACAATACTGTCTGGACCCTCAAGTGCTGCATGGTACAGTCTTACCTCCACTATAATTTACTTAAGCGCTGTTCCTGGTAAAACCCCCAAATCAGGGCTTGTGAAGTGTCCTCATGCCAGGGGAGTCTTCCCTCAGCCAGACACTGGTAAGGTTTCAAGTCTTTGTGATGTAGTTTAGCTATTTTTTTCAGTGTAAAGGGGCAAGAGCAGGGAGGAGAACCTCACCTTTAGTCTGAAGTTGGCAGGTCTGATGTGACCTCCATTGCCAGAATAATCATTTGTTAAATACATCATCTGGGAATTTTGGCATTCAGGAGAGTAAAAGGAAGAAAGGAAAGTTCCTGGACTTGTGCCAGCACTGTAGGTAAAAAGGAGAAGGTATGACAGAGTCCAGAAAGCCCAAGTACAAAGCTTGCTGCCTCCACAGATAGTACAAAATGAATGAGTGAGAGAACTTATACACAGAAAAAACCTGGAAAACATTGAGTTTAAAAAAAAAACTTTCTTACCCAGTAAGTTTTCCCATATCTCTCTGCTCTAATTTTCATTGTTTTTAATTTGAAAGTGTCTCAACCAAACACACAAGTGTCTTATGACAAAGCTGCCCACTTTCTTCCTTTTTAGAAGATGATAACAATATGGTTATGGTGACCATAAGGAAATCTGGGATATCTGGGACACAGCCCTTCCCCCACCCCAAATCAGTGGCGCCGCTGCAGGTAGTGGCAAAGCCTGATGGGCAGGGACGTGGGCAAAGTCTTGCAGAGGTGTCTGGTGCACCCCACCGCTCTGCTTCCCCGCCTGACTGAACCCTGTGTCACTAATTTTCATCGATTAGCCAGACTGGACTTTGAACTCTGAGACTGTCCAACCAAATGGAGACATACGGCCACCCTAAATATGGTGCATGCAGGAAGTGAAGCTATTCAAATAAAGTGCTAAGTGGCAACTAAGTTGTGTGACACCCACTGCGGTTATAAATTATTTCAGTTTTCACTGTTGTGAAACAGAGGGCTGTTACTTATCTGTTACTTAGGACAGATCGCATAAGGGAGGAAAGTTAACGTATACATATGAACTAATACATTTATGTATAATTCAAAGTTGAAAGTGAGTCTGAATAGGACCAATAGTGCAGAACCTTTGACTAATACTTGCTATCCTCATAGGGTAAAACTAACTGCAGGACTTGGTCATTTTTTTCCAGGCAGGCAATCCAGACATCATCCATTATATTCAGTGCAAATGGTCAGTCCTGTGAAGTGTTCATTCCTAATGTATTGAATGTCCTCTGGTCTCACTGTTTCCATTTCATGGCATTGGGCTATTTAGTTGGACCAGCAAGGAAGAGGGCATCCGGAAAGCATAGTAGGAGCTATCATAATTTCAAAAGAGACCAGCTGAATCTCTGTCAGCAGTACTGTGTACAGACATTAATAGAAAACTGGTGTGTTTCCCTTTAAGCATGATTGACAGCGGTGGTATTGTCAGTCAGCCTTTAAGAGCCTTCCTGCATGTGTCAGGCTTGCTGTTTTCTAAGCAGTCCTCCTTACGTCATCTGTGTGGGCTATATTCCATACATGGGCATGGGGTGGAGGGGGGGCGTTGCATATCTTCATCTTCCACAGTTGTTTGAAGGGTGTAGGCAAAGGCAGGAGTCCAGGCTCTGCGGGTGAGGAAAAGAAATAATTTGGTTTCTAAATTGGGATTAGACATGATTGCAGCCGAGCCACAGAAACTCTCAGGCCAAAAAACACAGAATTTGGGCACGTTGCTGAACAGAGCCCATTCAGAATAGAACGGTGGTGTACAAATACCGGCTCTCGGTGGTTTTGGTGCTTCACTCTTATACTACAAGTATTTATGTGTTAAAAACAGTAAGAACAAGACATCTGAATATTAGGATTCTACGTCAAACTGTCAATACCCACAAGCACGCAGCCTTTCATTAAAATCTGTTTGACATTTTTGTTATGCACAGAGAGCCAAAAAGATGCCAAAAGCCTGATATTTGTGATCACATCCTCCTGCTAAAACAAGACACTGCAAAGGCGATTGTATTAAAACATTCCTTGCAAAACGCTGAACAGTAAAAATAAAAAATAGATGTAAATGTGCCTGGGAATTGTAGATACTCTGGTTGGGTGAAGGAATCCTCTAGGTAAGTGTTATCTTTTAATTCTTTGTAATTAACCAAATTGATAAATAATGTGTTAATTTCAATTTCCAACCAAAGTTTTCAACCCTCAAAAATGTGCAAAATTTAATCATTCTGTGGAAATCATGTAATGATCGCATGTCACGTGACCTGGCAGAAGAGATATTATTTTGTCACAACAACGTGAGTAAATTATCTTACTGGCAACTTGCTTAAAGGTCATGGAGATCATCTGATGCATGAGATGGAAATTTCTCATGCCAAAACAATATTGACAGCTTATCAAGCAGGGAGGAAAGTACAATGATATAATAGAATGTAAGGTAAGATAACACTTGCTACTGAAAGTAGAAAATATGACATGGCATTTCAATTTTAAGGTTATAGGCAGGATGATATGGTATAGAGGCTTAGAGGAAAACACAGTGTAACTTGTGCATGATTTTACTGGAATGAATACAAATACAGTATCTTAATTTTATAGCTATAAAATAACATTTATAAAACAAACATATATAATTATAGAAAGAACATGCATAAACAATGGTAATGGCAAAGGAGCTCAGAGAGCTTCTAGACTGACAAGAATACATTATTCAAGTACCATACCCACCTCCTATCGTCGTTGTTTTAAGATGGACGGATGCGTTCCCATTGCACAGGATTTTTTTTTGAAGTTCTGGCACTGGAGTGCTCAGGATATGCCCTGTTACTTTTCTTTATTTGGATTCACTGGCCATGCTTATCCTTCCATTTCACCGCTTCAGCAAAACATGAGAAGTTGCACGTGCAGGCATGCCATGTCATATTCTAAATAGGAGATATTTGGGAATGAGAATGGCTGTTAAGGTCATCCCACCTTGTTTTCACAGCTGAGTTATAATGAGAACAAACAAGGAGATTTTGTAATGGAGACTGGAACTTCCACTGAGGCCTTAATTCACCAGTGTACTTTTGCTTTAAGGTGAGCATGGGCCTAAGCCTTCCTCTTGGCTGTATTGTGTCCTGTCTACCACTTTAAAATCTAATCTAATGTGCCTCTGTCCTCTTCTCAGATGCAACAGTCAGCACATTCATATTTACCTTTAATATTTGGTGAAACCACTAAGATATATTCATCAATAAAACTTCTATCCTAGCTGTCAAATTAATTTAAATTAATTGACTGCAGAAACTTGCGTGGCAGGATTGAACGTCTAATTGCTCAGAGCAAGTCAAGATGACATGGCTGGTAAAAAGCTGGCGGGTACCAGGATTTTGTCTACACTAGCACAGCCATGCATGGAATCACTGGTGGTGGTGCCCTGGGGAGTGGAAGATTTGGAAATTTCTCCGAGGAAAAGGGTAGTTCAGGCAAGTTATAGGAGACAGAATCCAAGCTACATGTAACAGGTTATTAGCAAAGAAAGAAAAAGTCCTGTTGATATCTAACAGCATGTTAAATAAAGAGCCAAAATACTACCCAGAGTGGTGCTGTGTTGATGATGTTCAAATCAAAAACCAGGAGTGTGGTGTGTCCGGGGTGTGCATACATAGGTGCAAGTATAGGAAGCTCTTTCTGGTTTCTCTAGTTTCGTAAGACTATATGTTTCCTGACCTTTTGTCAGGAACACTACGGAGATTGCTTGTTTCCCTGAAGTTGTTTACCCACCTCCTACACGGAAGAGTTATTGTAGCTTATTCCTCCCATTCTTCTGTTGGCAGTTCTTTCTGCCAGTTTTCTCCTCTCCCTTTTAGAGCACTAGTAAAGGGCATTAACACCTAGAAAGTATCTGTTCTAATGTGGTATAAATGTTCAAGATAGCCAGTGGAAAATACATTACATTTGGGCTGAATCTGTTTGGTTTGAGAAATCTGTTTCTTGTCTGCTGTAACAGATTGTCTGGAAGAGTGTACTGTACCTGCTACCCACAGGTCATTACTCAGTGGAAACCACATTTTAAAAAACCACAGTGTCAAAAGCATGGAGGAGATAAATCAGGATAGATCAGAGATCTCTCAGTGTGTGCATGCTTCTCCAAGCATTTGTATCAGGGTCAGAATAAGGATAATTTCAGCGTATGATGTTAGCGTCTGTGGACTGTGACAAAATGCAGCTGATGCATTATCTCATTGGTACTCTTCCCATCCCTATTGTACCTTCCCAACTGCAAATAAGTGACACGTTATTTCTTTTATTTTCAATGGACATTGATGATGCTAAGCCAGTTTACACCATCTGAAGATGTGACCCTTTTTCTTGTGTTAGATGCACATAATCAGGAATCTCAAGGATGCAGCATTTTTCTGTATGAAGCTCTTTAAGGAAGTGGTTGAACCTGACCCTTTTATGTAATATAAATGGTAAAGATATTTCACTGCTTTATGTAAGAGAGAAATTTCAGTGTGGCATAAGGATGGATGATCATATTCTTGATACCTCCATCAACAAAAAACTAAGATTCTGACTTCAGTATTGAGATTCTTCATGGTTATTTGAGCAGGGCCCATTGACGAAATACATTTTGGCATAGTCCATCAATAAGTAATGATATCATGGGTGGAAAATCAATCATATGAGGAACATAGAAATGGCTATACTGGGGTCCATCTAGTTTAGTGTCCTGTGTCCACAGTGCCTACCACCGGGAAAGGTCTAAAAATTGAATTGTGTGATAGGCAGATGTGAGAAAATTCACCATGCCCCAGATAGATATTTTAATTATTATTGATGGCTATAGCTGCATATTCCAAACAGAGGAAAAGATGAGGGACCAGGGAAATATATGGGCTTCCAAATCCCTGTGAAGAGACTATTTTATGCATGTGCCAGGGACAGGCAGTAGGCTGTAGTGGGTTTAGGGGTAATTAGCTCAAACAGTCCTTTGGTGTCCCTTTACAGTTATTTGTTTACTGTTTGTGCTCCCCCAGGGAACACTCCCTCCCAGCACGAGACAGCATAAACACTACACCATCAGTAAAGAAACACCTGAAGAGCAAGGGTTTTCTCCCAGACCTAAAGAGAGTTCCCAGACCCGATTCTACCACTAGTCTGCTTTCTTCCTTCTCAGTCATTTTTTTCTAGCACTCAGTCTTTCTGCAAACTCAGAGTTTTCGCCAACTCCAGGAGAATGAGACTCTTCTTGAATATTTCCTCTTCCGAGGGACCTTTTAGCTTCCTGTGGACCAGCTAATTATCCTCTGCAGCTGGTACAGTTCTAGGCGGGTATGTAATCAGTTACCTTGCTGCCTGCAGTTAGGCTGTAGTCTGGTACAAGCAACTTGCTACACTAGGCTACAGCCCCTGGAAGTTTGCTACAAAGGCATTTTAGATTATGTGCATTGCGCATACCCGAGAAGAGATGTTTGGAGGAGTATACATGGGTTGGATATTCTAGCCACTTGATCAAACATTTGACTTCTGGGCATTATGTAGTTCTCTGATACTTTGAGAGAATCTTTTTAGGAATTTCTAAAATAGCCAACTTGATCCTCAAAATGTGGCCAGTGCCAGTTTGTTATGGTATCTTGCAGTAAGCCTTCTATGAGACCCCTGTATTTTGGGGATGTTGAAAGTCATGGTTCTTGGCGCAATTCTTGGTGAAACCTTCTAACTAGGTATTTACTTATAAAAGATCTGTAAAGCAAATACGTTGAGTATGAACTGTTAACAATGTTCAAGGAAAAGAAAGGAGGTAAAAAATACAGACAAAATAAAAAGGTTGAATGACTTGCTATGCAGAAACTTCAGTTAGAAGTGGTTTGATCAGAAGAATTTAATAGTACCTGAAGTTTGTTTTGAGTCTGAGGCATGTGTATCAGAAGGAGATACTGGCCATTCTTAAAATGCTTCAGGTGAAGAGACACCTAGAGGTTAGGAATAGAAGTCTGCTAGATATCTCATCCATCTGCTCAGAAGATGACCTTAAGTGGTCATTAAGAGGACCCTGAGGCCTATTTAGATTGGGAATATTAGTCAATCCAGGCACCAATGAAATCTCAGATATAGGAAATGTTAATGGTTTTACACTTGGTTTAAATTTTTAAGGCACAGCTTACTCTTGAATCTTTTCATGGAATAAGATGAACCCTATGGTCAGTGATCATTTTCCAGGTTTTTGTGAAAAGTTTGCATAGCTATACATGCTGCTAAGCAAGACTGCATCCCTACAGTGGGACTATAACCAAATGCAATGAATAGTATCTCACAAAGGTCTTCCCTTTGCTACTCAGAATCACATCGAAGCCCTGGACAAGAGAAGCCCAGCACTGCTTCTTCGAGAGCCAACTCACTGGGAGCTATTCTTATGAGGAAAGCTCATTTTATAAGGAAAAAGATCCCTTTATTTTGCCATTAAATTAAACAATGATAATGCTATCACAATAGAGCTGAGTGAATAATCCATAATGAATAATTTATTCAACAAATTTAGCTCCTTCTTTGCTCACAGACTATCTGGAGGCAGATCACAATTTTTCCCAATTTATTTATTAGTTAAAATTACTAATGGATAGTTATATTTAAAATAACTTTTTGAAATGATCAGAAACAATGGGGAGCATCTGATTTTTGTTGGTCAAGGTTTGGAGGTTAGTTGAAATGACTCAGATAAATCACATGGTATTGAATCTAGATAATTACAGACAGTCAAAAAGCCCAGGGCTGAATTGATTCAATCGTTGCAGGTTAGTCTAAGCTTAATATATTGAACTGATAAGCAGGTGAACAGACATTCACTTTTGATTCCAGAAATGCAGCCACATGCCTGCAGTGAACCAAGCCAGAAGCAGGGAGAAATGCTAGAGCATGCCTCCTTTCTCAGCTGGAGCAGACAGCTTGGGTCAAGGTTAGCTCCACCCACCTGGGGGGGGGGGCGTTACGGGTGCAAAGCATCCTGGGCTGCTGGAGGACTGTGAGTTAACTTGAATCTGGAGGGGATCTAGGACAGAAGTTCAATAAACCGATTTAACTTAAATCACTTAAGTCTGATACTACATCCATCCAGGTTTATCTTAAACCAGTTTCAGCCATTTTGAAACTTCTGTTGTGTTACAGATTTGAACCGGTTCCCAATCACTTATACCAGTTTATGTGTTATTTCTGTCCCTAGCCTCTTTGTGCACATTGGAGGAACATATAAGCATATATGGCATGAACTTCCCCACCCCACAAAAAATGCAGTATTGAAATTTTGTTTTCTACAAAAATTCACTCAGGAAAATGTGGTTGATTAGAAGTGTGTGGAAAGCAAAGCAAAGTAAGAAAACAACACTCAGATGAATTGTTAATTAATATCTGCAGAATTTTTGTTAAGTCTTTGCCTAGCCCCAGGTAGCCAGCCCTATCTAGCACACAACAAGAAAATATATTTTGCTTCTTCAAGATTAATACCTTTTGGTCCTGCCCTGGCTCATTTCCCTTTCAGAGGAACATATACCTGGGTGATTGACTCCAATCTCCTGCTGCTAAAGGGCAATTATAAAGAGGATGGAGGTAGACTCTTCTTTCTGGTTGTAGGTGACAGGACTAGGAGTAAGGGTCTCAAAGTGCAACAAAAGAAATTAAGTGGAAATTAGGAGGAACTTTCTGCCTATGATGGTGGGCAAGCATTGGAATGGACTACCTAGAGAAGTTGTGGAATCTTCATCCCTGGTGATTTTCAAGAGCAGGTTATACAGATGCTTGGTAGGGATGGTTTAGTGAGGGATGTTCCTGCCTTGAGAAGGTGGTCAGACTAGATCTCACAAGGTCCCTTCCAGCTCTACTTTCCTATGATCCTAATGTAGGCAACTTCATTGTAAAATCTCCTTCCTAAATTCATCAAGCTCTATCTTAAAACTAACTGGCTTTCTTGCCCCCATTACTCTTTTTGAAAACTGTTCCAGAACTTTACTATTCTGATGGCTAAAAACCTTTTTCTAATTTCCAGCCTAGATTTATTCAGTGTCAATTATAGCCATGTGTTTCTCAGCCAACACTGGCCTTTAACTTAAGTAGCTCTTCACCTCTGTGGTGTGATCCTCATTTTCACCCTTTAATTTCTAAAATTAAGAAAAATAATTAAAATAATTAACCAATGCAATTGCATTGGTTAAGGTTCTGGTCCTACACAGATGTATGCATATAATTACATTTCTGCTTTGTAGGTAAACTTAAGCAAGTGTATAAGTCTGAAAAGGCTTGGGGTCTAAAGATTCTGTGTTCATATGTGGGAGATGGCTGGCACCAATTAATCAACCTTTTCTGAGTCCTGCTTCTATATTTCATTGTTTCTGATGAAAGAGGTGGCTTTAGTTTTTATGTGTTCAGCTAGGTTGGGTCACAGAGGAGATTTTTCCCTAGCTTTTGAAATATTATACGTTTTGGTATCTTCTTGAAGTGGTAAGGCTCACGTGGCTTCTTTTGTATTTTTGCGCTAGGAGCTGAGCATGAATAACCATTAAAATTGTATCATGGATGTTTCAGGTATTTGCACCCTATTAAAGCAGAGAGCAACTCAAGGGAGAAACACCACTTGTTGTTTAGGAAAGTAGTGCTCAGAGATGACAAACAGCACTTTAGCTTGAAACATGACAAGGTGGGTCAGGCAACGCTTTCCTCTATAAAGAGGTATCTTTGCATATGTGACGCTTAACAGGAAGAATGGATCTATTGAATAGGGACCTTCAGAATAAAAAATGTTGCCCACTGGAGTGTTAATGGATTTGGACCCAACCTAACAATCCTTCTTGCAGTGCTGTGGACACACACAGTGCTTCCACCTGACATTAAAGCACCAATTTGGCTAGCAATGAAGTGCTGTGGATGAGAACTAAATTCAGCACTGTTGGAGATGGAGGCTTCATGAGTTTTACTTTGCGTTTTTACAAATGCGATTCCTTTCTTGGGTAAAACTTAAAAATAACAACAGTGTCAAAGAAAAAAAACACATGTAAATGGATTTAGCCTCAAAGTGCTCGCCCTGGCAGGAGGGCACCTGCTAGCTTGCTCCCCTCCGCTGTCAAGGGGGGAAAGACTATGATCCAACCTCTGATTACTACTCTGCTCCACATTTCCTTACACAGCTCTGCTTGCTTTTCTTTCCTTCTGGCCCTTACTCAGGAGGCCCTAAGTATTACTAGACTTAATCTTTATTTACTCCAACTGAAACTTCCTCCCCCACCCCCTTTTTTTTTAAAATCTGTGGCCAGTCTTAGGATCGTGTGTGCTGGACCATAGTAGTTACATGAGGAGATAAGCCAGCATGGAAATCCATAAAACCATCTTTGGGCAAGTTGCAATGCTTTCCAAACCATCAGCTATAGTGGATTATGGCCTTTAGACTGTAGGAGACATGGTATAGTTCTCTCAGCCTAAAAGATGGTTTTATGGATTTCCATGCTGGCTTATCTCCTCATGTAACTACTATGGTTACTATGGAATGAAATGCAGTATAAGGAACTCATAAGGAAATAAAAGGATACAAATGTATTTCTTTGGAAGTTTATATGTTAAACGTGTTTCCTTCTTCCTAGTTGACTGACATGGTCTTTTGTTCTCCTTCTCTGGTATTTCATGTTCAGGTAAAGTGAAGTGCTTATTCCCTTTTTATTCAAACAGGATTCCCAGGCCTTAGAAAAAGGAAAGAATGGCCCTTGCATATTTTTGCAAAATTTTAACTGGTTCAGTGAGGAATTAAGCCTTGTTCAAAGGGATTTTACTATTGGGTACCCAGACTTTCAGGAGCTCAAGGAAAAAAGGAGAGGAGGGGAAGAGGAGAAAGAGTTGGTTTTCACTTCAGCAGGCAGTTGGCCTTACAAAGGCCCCGCCTGCAGCTTCAAAATTGCTGAGCTCTACTGTTTACAGAAGTTAACCCCCTCCCCCCCCCCCCCCCAAAAAAACCCCCAAAAAACCAAAACCCAAAAAGTGCCTCACCAAAAGAAGTAGTGCATTAGTTTGACCTGGCTCCGCAATATCGGTTTAGATTGGGTGCTTCAGAGCAGTTTTTTTGTGCTTATATCTAAAGCTGATTCAATCAGTTATTAGATAAAAGCACCAAAAAAGCCCCACTAAAGTGCCCAATCTATACAGACGTTGAACAGTCTGGGTCCAATTACTATGCTGCCTCTTTTGGGTGTGCACTGGTCTTGGTGCAAGGGCACACCAAGTTTAAAGTAAAGCACCATTTTTGTTTTGTTTTTTAAATGTCTGCAAGCAGCCAAAGGCCAAGCCCTAGTGGACAGAACCCGTTAATAGGGAAAGCCAAGGCACCTACAGGAACTATTAAAGAAAAGCAACAGGGAAAAAATCCTTTGGCTAAAAGCGATCACATCGCATGGGGATCTTAACTGATGGACATTTAAAAAATCTGTATGTAAAGCATGCTTGTTCATTCCATCCCATAATCTTAGTTTCTTATAACATTAAAATGAAAGCAGTGCAATTCTTTAGAGGACATTGCAGGCTTTTTATGGCCTCTTTATTTGTAGTTACTGGGTGTGCCTACACATGTATTTGATGTTGGAGCAGTTTACTCATGGGGAAACACTCCTGGGCAGGTGTCTACACATTCAGGGAAGTGGAATCACATTTGCTGCTAATGGCAGCAAACTGCTCCTGCTTCCTGGGCCCTGCAATGGGCCCTGCTGCCACCAGGGGGAGCTCTAGGCTTCCCGTGTGCTAGCCCAGGGGCTGGCAGGGACCACTGGGCCAGGAGACAGCTGTCTCCTGGCCAGGGCTGGGATACTGCCCCCTGCCCCCAGGGGGCTGCCAGGTTGGGAACAATATCCACCTGTCCCGGGAGCAGGGAGCTGGCCCTGGCTCCCCAGTTGAGCCAAGGGATTTGGAAAGAGCTGCAGTGGAGGGGCAGGTCCCCCACCCTGATCCACCAGTGAGGCAGCCAGCAACTAGCTTGCTGCTAGCTGCCCCATTGGCAGGGGCCTGGGACCTACCCCACCCCTGCTGCTCTTTCCAAGCCTTGTGCCTCAATCACCCAAATGGGGCATGGGGCTGGGACCTGCCCCTAACTGGGACAGTTCCCAGCCCCTGCTCTGCAATTGTGGGGTGGGGGGCTAGAAATCCTGTTCCCTCTGTTATTGCAGAGCTCGGCAGGGAACAAGATCCCCAGCCCCATCAGCAGGGAGCTCCCAGCACCAGTTCCACGACCATGGGACCAGTGCTGGGAGATCTTTATCTTCCAGTGCCAGCTCCGCAACCATGGGGCCTGTGCTTGGAGATCCTTATCTCTCAGCCTGAACTCCATGACTGCAGAGCTCAGGCGGGGAGATAAGGATCTCCCAGTGCCGGCCTTACTGTCGTAGTTTCATAGTTGGTAGGGTCAGAAGGGACCTGAGCAGATCATCAAGTCCGACCCCCTGCCACAGGCAGGAAAGACTTCTGGGGTCAAATGACCCCAGCTAGGTGATTATCTAGCCTCCTTTTGAAGACCCCCAGGGTAGGAGTGAGGACCACTTCCCTTGGAAGTTGGTTCCAGATCCTAGCCGCCCTGACAGTGAAGTAGTGCCTCCTGATGTCTAGCCTGAATCTACTCTCCGTCAACTTAGGGCCATTATTCCTTGTTACTCCTGGTAGTGCTCGGTAGTGTCTACTGGTCCCCCTTGGCCAGTTTATAGACAGCCACCAGATCCCCTGTCAGCCTCCTCTTGTGGAGGCTGAACAGGTTCAGGTCTCATAGCCTCTCCTCATAAGGCCTGCCCTGCTGCCCCCTGATCATGTGAGTGGCCCTCCTCTGGACCTTCTCAATGCTGGCCACATCCCTCCTGAAGTGCTGCACCCAGAACTGGAGACAATACTCCAACTGTGGCCTGAACAGTGTTGCATAGAGGGAGAGGATCACCCGCTTGGACATCTTGGAACCAGTAATGGGTCCAAGATCCTTTTCTGCCTCTGTGCTGACAAGAAGGGAGTTCCCCAGCCTGTAGGTATGCTGCTGGTTCTTCCTCCCCAGGCGCAGCACCTTCCATTTGTCAGTGTTGAAACCCATCCTGTTCTCATATGCCCACCTCTGTAACCTGTCCAGATCTATTTGTAGCCTGTCCTTCTCCTCTAGCGTGTTCACTTCTCCCTACATCTTAGTGTCATCCGTGAATTTGAACAAGGTGCTTTTCAACCCCTCGTCCAAGTCGCGGATGAAGCTGTTGAACAGTGCGGGCCCGAGGACCAAGCCCTGGAGACCCCACTGCCCACATCCCTCCAGGTCGAAAATGACCCATCCACCACCACTCTCTGGGTGTGGCTCTCCAGACAATTTGCGACCCATATGACTGTGTAGGCATTGACACCACAGTCGCCTAATTTTTTAATGAGAATGGGGTGGGAGACAGTGTCGAAGGCCTTCCTAGAGTCCAGAAAGACTACGTCCACCACGATACCTGTGTCCAAGGATTTTGTGACCTGGTCATAGAGAGCAACCAGGTTGGTCTGACAGGACCTGCCCCTAATGAACCCATGTTGATTGCCCCTAAACATAATCTCCCCTGCTCATCCCTCGCCAATGTGCTCCTGGATAATTTTCTCAAAGAGCTTCCCCAGGACTGAGGTAAGATTAATGGGCCTATAGTTTCCTGGGTCCTCCTTCCTCCCTGTCATTAAGCTGGAGCTATATCTGGGAGATAAGGATCTCCCAGCCACTTGCTCCCCAATCATGATGGTGAAGTGGGGGCTGGGAAATAAGGATCTCCCAGTCCCTGCTCCCCAATAGTGATCTTGGAGTGGGGGGTTTGGAGCTCCCTGCTGCTGGGGCAGAGGGACATAGTTCCTGCCCAGGTTCCAGTGGTGGAGCTCACCCCAGCAGCAGGCATCTCCCAGGGGCAGGGAGCAATCTCCTGCTCCCTGGTGACTAGTGGACTGGGAGCAGGTTTGCTCTCAGTCAGGCATCTACATGAGTGCTCCTGCACAGGAAGAAATTGCAAGTGCATTTGCTACTTGCATTTGCAGGTAGCAAATTTACTCAGAATTAGCATGGTTTACTGCACAATAAAGATGTGCACATGTAGACATATACGCTTACTGCATAGTAAACTAAGCTAGTGTTTCATGTAGATGCATCCACTAAGAAAAGATTATTGAGACAAATAGGATACTCTCTTAAAAAAATTACCGATATAAATTTAATAATTATGAATAAATATTGAAAAGTGCTTAATTAATTTAAACCAGTTGTTCCTAATGCTCCTAATAATAATAGTTTTTCTAAATGAGTTTTAGGCTTCCAAGTACCTTATGCTCTTTTCAAAATGTTACCCTATGTATGTGTATTTACTGTACTTACTGTAACTCATAGATTGGGCGGCTTCAGCTCTGCTGTATTCCTATGTTATTTATTTCTCACCTTTCCATGGAAAATGTATGAAGGAAAACAACTTACAGTGTCACCAGTTCCCCTTATCCTCAATTAAATTTCAGTTTGTGAACCCCCAGTATGCACACTGTTGCACAGGGACAAACAGACCTGCTGTACCTCTGAGAACATTAGAACTTTGTATATCCTCAGGATCCCTAAGAGGACCTCTAGAAAGAAAAGCTGAATCCCAAAAGCCAAATTACAGCAGGATGTGACAAATGGACTTTGCTAGTGAATGTTATTTGACTATATGATGGACCCAAGGGTAACTGACAGCGTAAGTGTAAATCCCATTGGACTACATTATTTAGGCATGGGGAATGAAAATCACTAACGGCAGTAAAAATGAAAACCAAAAATTTCAAACTTAATTTTCAAGCCTGCATTTAGGCAACCAAATGAAACACAACTCTACTGCCCATGCAGGTGGGGCTTGGCACCTTAGTGGGGAGCTGCCCGGAGCCATGGGTGGCTTGTCCAGGAGAGGGGGAGGGTTGCTGCCCACCGTACAGGTGAGGAGACTTCCGTGCAGGGGTCACAGGGCAGGGAATCAGCGCAGAGTGGTGAGCAAGCCTGCTGGTTCCTGCTGCACAAATTGGCTCTGCAGGGAGCAGAGATCTGCGCCGGGGGTTTCTTCATTGCCACTGCCCACCCCACACTGCCCCAGATCTCTGCTCCCAGTGGAGCCAGGTTGCACGGCAGAGACCAGCACTGCCCTGCCACGCAACCTGGCTCTGCAGGGAGCAGAGATCTGTGCTGGGGGTCTCCTTGCCACCATTGCCCACCCCGCACTGCCCTGGATCTCTGCTCCCTGTGGAGCCAGGTCATGTGGCAGGGACCAGCACTGGCCTGCCGCACAACCTGGCTCTGCAGGGAGCAGAGATCTACTCCGGGGTTCTCCTCACCACTGCTGCCTACCCCCTGCAGCTCCAGAGCAGGGTGGGGTGGGCAGCAGCAGCGAGGAGACCCCCAGCACGGATATTTGCTCTCTGCAGAGCCGAGTCATGCAGCAGGGCGGCAGCGTATGTGTGTTTCCCTGCAAGGTCAGCTCCAAAACTCTGAAATTTTCTGAAACATTTCCGAAATGTTTCAGATGACTCATTTTATTTTGGAGATGTTTCAGAGCCTTCCGTTTCAATTCGGATTTGGTGTTCTGGGCACCAAAATGGCCCGAAACACCTCCAAAATGAAATGGCTGATGAAATTTCACACAGTCCTAATCCCTAACTAGATCATCCCAGCCAAATATTTGTCTAGCCAGGCCTTAAAAACTTCCAAGGATGGAGAGTCCACAACCTCGCTGGGTAACCTGTTCCAGTGTTTTACTACCCTCCTAGTGAGAAATTCTTCCTAATATCTAACCTAAATTTCCCTTGCTGCAACTTGAGACCATTGCTCCTTGTTCTGTCATCTGCCACCACTGAGATCAGTCTAGCTTCATCTTCTTTTGAACCCCACTTCAGGTAGTTGAACTTCCACTAGCTGTTTGAAGAAAGCCTCATCCATCACTTCCTCCTGGTCTGGTGGTCTATAGCAGAACCCCACCACAGCATCACCCTTGTTGCTCTTCCCTCAAATCTTAACCCAGAGACTTTCAACAGGCCTATTTCCAGTTTCATATTGGAGCTCTGAACAATCATATGGCTCTTTTGCATAAAGTACAACCTCTTCCTCTTCTTGCTTGCCTGTCCTTCCTGAACAGTTTGTACCCATCCATGACAGCCCTCCAGTCATGTGAGCTCCCCCAAGTCTCTGTTATTCCAATCACGTCATAGTTCTGTGACTGTGCAAGGACTTCCAGTTCTTCCTGCTTATTTCCCAGGCTCCATACTTTTGTGTACAGGCACCTGAGGTAACTAGTTGATTGCCCTAATTTCTCAGGAAGTATGAGAACACCTCCCCTGTTGCCCTCTCCTTGCTCTTCCTTTCCTCCAGGTCACCCACTTCCCTACGTACCTCAGGGCTTTGGTCTCCATCCCCCAGCGAACCTATTTTAAAGCCCTCCTCACTAGGTTAGTGAGCCTGCCTACAAAGATGCTTTTCCCTCTCTTTGTCAGGTGGATCCCATCTCTTCCCAGCAATCCTTCTTTTTGGAACAATATCCCGTGGTCGAAGAAGCCAAAGCCCTGCTGGCGACAGCACCTGCACAGTCAGTTATATGAAAACACCAAAAGAACTGCTGTCTCTGGAGCTTCAGGAGTAGCTTAAGTTGGCTAGTGTTCATGAAGCAGTTGATTTTAGGTGACTGAATTATGGTCCATTAGCAAATATAATAAACACTTTGTCTGCTGGACTAAGCACACATGTTGCTTGCTGCAGTATGGCCACTTTTAACTATTATTCCATTTAATCAACGGGACATCAGGAGATAGCAGATAGGATCAGGAGTGCTGGAGGTGGACCTTTGCCAGACATAACCATTATCAATCACTCTCTATGTATTTACCTCAATCTTACACAAACACTTAGGTACAAGGCCCTTTATTTGGGCCATAATGTAGAGTTAGATTGAAGTGTGCACGCAAGATGGGGAAGTTTCCATGCTCTTTCTTCGTTGCCCTATTTGTACAAATTCATTCCTCTCCTCTCCCCTGGGCTGACCTCCAATTTGTTTTCTATTTGAAAGGCTAAGGCCATATGGCAGATATTTTCAGCCCTCAAAGTCTTTTGACCTTTTGCAGTCTAAATTTCAATAATGAAAACACTTTTTTTTAGATACTTACAAATGAGATATTATATTTCCATACATTTTATTTCCAGCCACATCTATGAATCTAATATTGACCTGGAGTTATCTGTGATAGAGAAGTTATTAATTTTGACAGATATAAGGGAGAAGCTAATATCCTTCTTTTACAAACACCTAATATTAATCTCTAGTGATGTAAACGAGAACTCCAGAATGGCTTGAGGTGGGGTGGAAATGATATAAGATCAAAATTCGATAATGAAAAAGGGAAAGATTCATTTTAGAAAATTGATAAAATTGATAAAAAGTTGTATTTCCTATGAAATAAGTGTAGGAAGCACAATTTAGAATTAGGCACCCCTTATTTCCTCTATCAGTGGTAAATACAGAACAGATTCATACAGGACCAGATTCTATTCTGATTTGTATTTTTATAATTTCACTGAATCAGAATAGAATTTGTCCCAAGGTTTCTATTCAATAAATATACAAGTAGAATAGAATAACTTCTACCTTATGCAGTGCTGAAACTCAGTTAATAAGTGTGTTTTTGTTATAAAAAAGTTAAAGTTTATAGAAGAGTCACGGTTGCCTGCAGTATAGCATGGAACTAGACTTCATGAACCAGGAGCTCTATTCCTGTCCTTCTCTATTGTTTCTGTATAATGCTTCTTTTAAGGAGGTATTTGACATTTCATCCTTTTGCAAATGCTCTCTTCACTTTTATGCTCTTGTCTATAAACTGCCAAGGAGAATTTTTTGACATGCTGGAATAATATTTTTTTCTCTGACTTTAAATATTTGACCATTTGTCTTTGCATTCTCCTGCCGGAGAAATTTTTGTCCCTTTTTAAGGGTCAAATGCCAGAATATTATACATTAATTTTTTTCCTCAGCAATTTACAGAGGTTATCCTGGGGAAGCTGCCAAGTCTACAGATTTTGAAAATGTTTGAAAGTTTTTGAGATCATGGCAGTGAGACAGCTTGATAGCCTGGCTCAAACGGAACTAGGCATTTGCCTGAGATTGACACAGTCATGCTGTTTGTTTTGGTTTAATTTTTTGTGATGTCAGCCATAAATGAAAGCTACAGTGCTTATTAGATTCAGGATTTCTGCTGCTGTTCTCTCCTGTTCTCATCTGACAGCACGTGAATTACATATTCCCACACAAGATTATACCTAAGGGGGCTTACATATGCACCTATTTCTGGGATTTTTATTTAGCTTTCCTGGACAGTCTACTAGGCAAAGCATACCTGCAGCACAGGGGTAGATTACCCATGTAAAGAAGCTGCACCCATGCTACCGTTAGTAATTGTTCCTGAGGTGTGACAGTGGGCTTATCAGTGGAAATTGGGTCTATTATGGAATCAAGTAGTAATGTATATGGACGCTC
>NW_005841863.1:1481004-1556004 GCF_000455745.1 Alligator sinensis
TCCCCCCCCCAGTCTGGAAACAGTATAGATGCCTCAGTATTGTGCTATACATATGTCAATAAGGTCTTGAAGGGAAATAAAATCAGTGTGAATGGAGTTTGTCTTAGTATAGTATTACCTGGCATCAAAATTGAACTCTCTAGACATACCCAGTGGGTATGTCTACATGAGACACTTAATTGTGCAGTAGCATAGTTTATTGTGCAGTAAGTGCATGTGTCTACACGTGCTCATGCTTACTGAGCAGTAAATGATGCTACTCATGAGTAAATATGCTACCTGCAAATGCAGATAGGAAGTTCATTCACAATTAGTTACTGCACAGTAATGCACATGTAGATGCCAACAAGGAGCAAATTTGCTCATGGTCAGCCCTGCCACTAGGGGGCCAGCTTGAGGCTAGCCCCAGGGCTTAAAGCTGGGAGCCTCTCCTGCCTTAAGGCAACCCCTGCCTCAGGCCCTTAAAAGCCTGCAGGCATTTTGAACCCTGGGGCACACATGCAGGGAACCTGAGAGCACTTCAGTTCCCTGTGCTCCCTCTGGGCAGGCTGCAGCCAAGCTGTGCCAGCCTGTGTGCACCCCTGTACCACTGCCTGGCACTGCAGTACCATGCACCTGCCAGGCCTGTGCCATGCAGGCCTGCAGGGTGCTGCAGGCTCTAGCCATGCCAGCCAGCACCCAGGTTGAGCTGCAGGCAGCTTCTGGCCACTGGGACCAGCTCCAGCTGCCTGAAGCCCACCCCAACAGCCTGCCCAGAGCTTGCAGGTGCTGGGCGGCATTGCCTAAGCAGCACAGCCATGCGCTGGCACTGGGCGCTGTAGGCAGTTGCCCAGGATTGGCAGCACAGGAATAGCCATGCAGAGGCCCAGAGAGCAGGCACAGGACTCCCAGTGATGTTGTCCTCACCCTTGCCTGTGCCCACACCTCTGCCTGCTACCCAGGGCCCCAACTGGTCTATGAAGGAGACTGATGACCTTGTGCTGTGGGGGTGAGGAGGAGGTGCAGTGCCATTTCAGCTCCAACACCCTTGCCTTATGAGGGGCTGTCAAGCCGGATGTGGGAGTGTGGGCACAACTAGTCAGTGCAGCAGTACCACATAAAAGTCAAGGCCTTGCAGACACAGTGGGTCACAGTGACTGACCCCAATTCTCAGTTGGCGATTGCACACAAGTCCATGCCCCAACAGCTGTGCAGCCTCTGCCCTAACCACAAGATGCTGCCAGCTGTGTCAGCTCCTCCCTAGGGGGAGCCCCCAGCTGGGCTCCCACGTGCTGCATCCTACTATTGGAGGACACTGCCTGGAGCCACATGCCATCAGCACCAGCCAGGACAGAATGGAGCCACTGCCAACACCAACCCCAACCATGTGGTAAATCCTACACTATGGGGAGGGCCATGCCTACCCCAGCACCTGCCCTTGCCCCAGTGCCTGCCCCTGATCCCCCTCCATGCCTGGCTCACCCACCTTCCCCTGACCCTGGTTTCTCCCCCCCCCCCCCCCAAGTAAAAAAGGAGGCAGGAGAAGTGCAAAACTTTATTGAGCAGCCCATGCCCCCACAGCTAAGTGGGCACGGGCCTCTTACACATCGAGGAATGTGTTGATGCCAGCAGTGATATCCTTCTCATCTGCAGAGTGCAGGGATGTGTAGCAAAGCCACAGGTTGCCCTCCAGGCAGAAGCAGAGGTTGTGGGGCAACCTAGGTTTGCCCCCAGCACCATTGAAGCTCAGGGCCCTCTGCCAGGTATGTAGGTGTGCCCAAGGCACCATGGTGGGCAGCAGCAGCAGGGCATAGTAGGGTGGACACTCCTTTGTCTGTGCAAACTGGTCCTTGTGCAGTGCCCATGATGATCGGAGAACAGCACTGACACAGGGGGGTGTCTCCCTGGACAGGCCCACTGCAGGGAGAGCAGGGGTGCAGGCAACTCCTTGTACCAGTCTTCTGGGAGCCCTGAACCCCCTGAACCTAGATGCCATGGGCTTGGGGCAGCACAGGAGACAGACTGGCTTGCAAAAAGACAGAGGGGAGGTGTGGAGTCTGGAGCTGTGGCAGCAGGTGCTGCAAAGAGGAAGTCTGGCTTGTCCCAGCTTGGGAAAGGGGCAGTAGAGGCAGGCTGCCTGTGGCCAGCCTGCAGCATCCCACCTTCCCTTGGGGAGCAGGTGGAATGTGGGGCTCAGCCAGCAGCTACCTGGACCTGGGCCTGCCTTTTTGACTTACCACATGTGATGGGCTAGCTGGCAGTGACTTAGCCCAGGGGTTTTGAAAGGGCAAAAGATGATTGGAGGACTTGGGATTCCTTTTCCTCACCAATCAGGCCCCAGAGATTCACTCTCTGTGTCCCCTGATTGGCCCCTTGGGTCACCTGGAGGGGCATAAAAGGGGCAGCACAGATGACTCAAGGGAGACCAGCAAGGGACCACAAGGAAGGAGCTTCAAAAAGCTGGCAAGAGCTGGGCCAGCAGGGTGGGAGCAGTTGCACCAGAAGCACCTGAAGGCGTGGGACCTGTAGGCAGCAGTTGGACCCTCAGCAGCGCAGTGTGCGGCTGGCAGGAGAGACTCCCCGCTGGGCTCCAGGATCCCCTATGAGAGGCTGCAGCCAGCAGGAGAGGCTTCCCAGCTCCAGCAAGGATCTGAGCAGTGACCTGAGAGGTTCCCAGCTCGGCTTCCAGCTCCTCCAATCAGAGACCAGGCAGCTTGATGTGAGGCCGGGGCTCTAGGAAGGTCAAGACCCCTTGCAGCTGGGCATAGCAACAGCACTGGTGGCTGTGTGGTAGAGTTTCTGCCTACCTCATAGGAGGTCCAAGTTCAAGTCCCAGCTGGGTGACTTGGGGTGAATGAAGTAACAGGGAGAAATCTTTCTTAAAGGGGTCATTGTGTTTTCCCCCTTTCTCCCCCTCCAGGTACCTAGGCCCTATATTCCTTCTTATTTGACATTTTGTATTTTGTGCCTATATATTTCGCCAACCAGTACTGTTTGTTGTGCTGTCTGTGTTTTATATTTTGTTAACCCTGTCTTTTGTCAAATGGATGAATACGTCTATGATTGTAAGTGTCTAACCTTAGTTGAATCCTGCCCCCTCGGGGCAATGTAGTGTCCCTTATATCCCCTGGTTTATGCCTGTTATGTTCCCAGTACTGTTCTCGTGTTAAAAGGTATATGGTTAAATCCCCATTGGTGGTCTGGCTCTGCTCTATAGGGGGAGGTGAGTCCCTATACCTCCCACAGTGCTTGTGCACCTGCTTTGATCCTTTCAATTGGAGAGGGGGTACCTCTTGGAGTGCTGCCTGGGTTACATGCAGTCCCTGGGCACCTGTGCATGCCCAACCCCCAATCTGAGGCTGGGCAGTGCATAGTCCCTGGTACAGAGCATCTTATCTCAGAAATGTTGCAAACTCACAAACAAATTTTCTCATGGCTCTGCAGGTCCTGCAGCTGCACGCAGGGGAGAGGCCATACTTGGCAGCCAGGATGCAGCCTCAGGGTTGCTGCGTCCCATAGCTGGGGCCCTGTGGATGCACTGGCTCTGCCAGAGGTGGACCTAGGACCTCACCGTCCTCCTGGACTGACTTGCAATGGTGTCAGAGGACCAGTTGGTGGACTCACAGGCCTGGCGGGCAGAGGATGTCATCCATGAAGGTGCACAGGATTGGAATGAGGAGGGTGCTATACCAGGCAGACCAGGAATTCTGGGTGCAGCTCCTGGCCCTGGAGCATGAGTGGCTGGAGGCATGCTCCTGGTCAGGGAAGTGCAGGCCACGGGCGATGACTGTTGAATGCTGGACACCATTCTGGCCCTGGCAGTTGCCTTTGTGCTGCCCGCTGCCCACTACCCAGCCCATGACCCTGGCCCCACCTGCCCCTGGCAGCCACCTGCCACCCAGCAGCAGGCCCCCACCATGGGCCTGGGAGGAGGTCTTGTGCCACCTGCAGCAGCTAGGAGCCTCTGGCCCAACCCCCATCCCTGGTCCTCCACCGCCCAGCCTCCTCACCTGGGCACAGGCCTGCTGCTTGCCTCAGATCCATGTGAGTGCAGAGATGGAGATGCCTGCACTGGGCCCAGGACCTAGGGTGGCCATCACAGAGAACAGTCCAGTTGTCCTCTGTCCTCTATTGATATGAAACTGGATGCCTTTATGTCTTCTATTTTTCTCTTGACTGCTGGAGGGGGAGCTGCCAACACTAGGGGACCTCCAGCTGCCATCAGCCATGGGCAAGCTGCCTGCCCATGGGCTCACTATGGGATATACTCCCACAGGGGAACTGCCAGAGTCCGGGGTGCTGGCCACCTGTCCCTGGGCTCTGCCCCCCAGATGCCCCCCCATAGTTCCCCACACCAGGATGGCACACAAAGCACATTGTTGTAAATGATTTGTACAGGGAAAAGGGTTTTTTATTGGTGGGGGTGGGGGTGGAGAGGCTCTGTTGTTGTGGGGGGGGTCTATGTGGTAAGGGAGGGGGTCTTTTGGATGTGAGGGGAATAAAACCTCGTTCTTCTGAGACATGACTGGAGTGATCATGGTGCTGGGGGAGGGAGGGGGGTGTTGGTGGGCAGTGGTCCAGTGCAGGAGGAGGTGGTCTGCCAATGCATCTTGTACCCAGTACCCTGGTCCCCAGTGGCAGATGTGCAGCTCATCTGGGGGGAGCTGCTGCTGTCGCTGCTGCCACAGGTGGTGCTCCCGCTACCAGGTGACCTCTCCCCACTGAGCCTCCTCCATCCAGGCCTCACAGAAGAGCTCCACCCTCAGGCCTCACAGATGTTATGCAGCATGCAGGCTGTGACAATGACCTGGGGGAGGTTGTCCTCAGAGAACTCGTGGCAGGTGGTGATGGTGCACCAGCATCGCTTAAGGTGCTTGAAGGCGCACTCCCCCAGGGTGTGGGTCTGGCTCAGGCACCAGTTAACGTGGGTCTGGCAAGGGTCCAGCTCACTGGTGTAGGGCTGCAAGAACCAGGGCAGGACTGGGTAACTGGTCCTCAATGAGTAGGGGTGGGACAGCCATGGCACCCAGCTGCAGGTCCAGCACCTTTGGCGTCAAGCTGCTGCTCTTCACTAGGCCTGACAGTGCAGAGTTCTGAAACACATGGGCATTATGGACACTGCTGGCACTCGTGTGTGATGGCACCACGGTGTTCCATGACAACCTGGAGCACCGTGGAGTGGAAGCCCTTCCACCTGTAGTAGGGCTAGTCGATGTGGTGCAGGCAGGTGCCAAGGATGTGGGTCCCCTGCAAGGCCCAGAATGACCATTGCCCAGGGGTCATGCACCCAGAGCACTGTGTGCCCCAACACATCCTGGAGGGCACCACACATCTGCAGGATGGCTTCCCCAGTAGTGGTCTTGCCCACCCCAAAGAGATGGCCTACATAGTGGAGGCCTATGGGTGTGGACAGCTTGAGGGTCAACCAGAGCCTGGAGTTTCCCCTGGTGGCAGCAGGGACCATTGCAGGGCTGCAGGAAGCGGCACCAGTTTGGTGCTAAAAGCAACAAATCTGCCGCCAAGTCCCTGCATGTGTAGATGCCCACTTAGAAGCATTTACTTGCAAGCATTTGATCTGCATTTATTTGCATGCATTTGATCTTGGATCAAATGCATGTGTAGATGCACCCAGTGAGTAATAAGGCAGATGAGCTTTAAAAAATAGTTTGTTGTAAGAATGGAAATGTCTGTGGGAGCCCTAGTTTTTATTATTACAGCCTTTCAGTGTCATACATATTGCACTATTGAGTTTGTTATATGTATTTATTACTACCATCAATAAGTTCTAGACTGTACACACAATATCAAATCTGCTTAAGGAATCCTCACAGAGAGTCTCTAACCCTCAAAGTGACCCATAACTGCAGCCTAACATCATAGGCTGGATCCTATTTACCATAGAGCAAATATATTGCTCTAGAAACCCCATCAGCAACAAAACAAGTGGAATTGAAGTAACCAAAGTGGCGTTAGCTTGCGCTTCTCACATGCACACAACTGCTGGAAAGAGAGGCAAACCTCTTGGGTAACGTCGGCTCATATCATCTGTAGTACCATTTTCCATTACTTTCCAGAAGCAGCTAGAGAGCCAATAAAATCCACATGGGGCACGTCTACACGTGCAATTGATGCAAAGCAATAAGGTCTTGGGCTTATTGCTCCAAAGTTTACTGCTCCTAGGTGCGCCATTTGAACATGCACCCAGGATTGCAGCATGTTGAACTGGGTCGCAGCAGCCCTGGCTGATAGGAGGTTCAGGCTGACAGGTCAGCCTGCCAGCCAGGAGCTGCCCCGTCCCCAGCTCAACATGTTGTGGAGGGGCTGGCTGGGCATGGAGTGCCCCAGCATGGGTCCGCATCTACACGTGTGCTGCTGCTGAGTAGAAAACTCTGCAGCAGGATTAGTACTTGTAAATATGTAAATACAAGTACTATCCTACTGTGGAGTGAATTAGTTTACTCCAGTTTAATAGGGGCATACATGCAGAAGTGCAACATTTACTGCAGAGCTGATTAATTTACTCTGCAGTAAATGTCTCATGCAGATGTGCCCATGGTGTACATATTTGAACCAGTGAGTAAACAGACTTCTTAACTGAGAGCAGACTTTTAAGTTTTGTCATTTTTATGATTCCTTCTCCCATTCTATTAATAGCATTAAGTTTTATCTGTTTGAGTCTTGCCAGATGAACTTCAACCATGACCTATCTGCTTTAGATACTAGAGGTGTACGAAACAGGCTGTATTCAATTCGGATTTGGATTTAGCCCAAATCAGGGAACACTGATTTGATTCAGATCATGGTCCAAATTTGATTTGGCTGATTCCAAATCTGAAGATTCGATGCTGATTCGGAGAATCAGTGATTTGGTCACAGACACAGCTTTAAATGTTTTTTCTACATACCTCGAGGTACTAGGTGCAGCTTGTGAATGCTGAGATGGTGGGGTGGATGGAACATCCTACAGGAGCATGCGGGGGGCCTCTTGCATGCTCGGTGGCAGACCTGGAAGTGGACCGGAAGTATTTCTGGTCTAATTCTGTGTCTGCCACCAAGCATGCTAGTGGTCCCCTTGCATCCCCCCAGCTCAGTATTCAGCCATGGGGGGAACCTGGTTGCCACCCCAGACCCAAGAGGCACCAGTCGCCAAGTTCAGAGTGAGGGGGAGTGTCCTCCCTATGTGCCATGGTGGACCCAGAAGTGGACTGGAAGTTCTTCTGGTCCACTTCCAGATCTGCCACTGAACATGCTGGGGACCACCCCTGTGCTCCTGTGGGACGCTCCATCTGCCCTAGCATCTCAGCATTCACAAGCCACTTGGTACTTTGAGGCATGTAGAAAAAATATTTAAAGCTGTGTCTATGTCCAAATCATTGAATCTCTCTGAATCAATTCAGAGGGTTCTGATCCACTTTGGAGAGATTAAAGGGTCTCCTGATTCAGTTCGGATTCAGAGATTTGGCCGCTGAATTGGGCTGAATCTCTGCCAAATCCAGTTAGCGAAAAAAAGCTTTATATAGCCCTATTAGATACTGGAATACCACAAGATTGGGAGATATGGTAATCTATAGCTGAGAATTATCAGTATAGTTAAACTATTACCCATAGTACCTTACTAAACATTTTAATGTCCTGCTACAGGAGGGGTTACAAGGTGGAATTTCATTTGGTGGGTCTCCAGGATAGAGAACCATATGTAGTGCTACCCTTTGCGCTTTCCCAGAAAAAGAACAGAGATTCTGTTTCTGTCATAATTAGTGGTATCTTATGTAGCCGAGACATGTAAGTCATGCATTTCATGGATGAGGTTGCTAAACAGCTAACCTAGATGCAGTTTTTATACTAGGTCCATGCCCATAACCAATCTGAGATAATGCTAGAGTTGTTTTGTCAGTTTTCTCAGTTATCTGCTTACTCATAAAAACAAAACAAAACAAAACAACCCCCTACACCCAAAACTAGGCAATTATTAGGTATCAATACTCGATTTTAAAATGTATTCTGTAATATTTAATATAAAACAATACTTTCTCCTTCACAAACGAAACAGATCCAGATTGATTATATATAATTCTCTTGCTTTCATACAAAAAACCAGAATGTTCAAATAAGTCCTTTGGTTTTCTTATTACCTGTTTGATTATAGGCATCTTCTAGCTTCCTAATGATCATGATTTGGTGCTTTTTTCTTTTAACTACATTCTGTTCTTTCTCTTCCTTGGTATTGTTGATAAAAACAGTGCAACAGAGAAGAGACAGATGTCCCTTTGGTTATTTTAATAAGTTCTTTGCTGCCCTGCAAAGTCCGCTTGAATTGGCTCATGTTTCAAGAGTTCTGCTCTTGATTTACTGTATACCTGAGATACAAAAATGGATGGAGAGAAAGAAGAGACAGAGGCAGAAAGGAAGAATCCAATTGATGGCAGAACTGTAATGAAACTAACAAATGGGTGGAAACCATGCAATGCCACTTAAGCTTAGGAGAGCAACACAAACAAAAACCCGTGATAGCCCCAGTTTTGTTTAAATTTGTAGTTTCTTGAATTCTATATGTCCCATTTTCAGAGTTATGCAGAAGCTCGGTTTTGCTCGTAGCTTTGACAAGGCTAGTATGACCCATAATGTGATTTTTATATTGCGGTGACCTTTGTGATCTTTACCTGTTTTTATTGTCAGAAGGATGACTAAGAAGTCTTCTACATATAGTATCATCAGCATTATGATCAGAGAAACAACACCTCCAGAATCTATTATTCATTAAGTGTAACCAATATATAATTTAAAACAGTGGGTTTTGTCAAATAATGTTAGGTCAGCATAATTTTCTGCCTATTACTAATATCTATAACATCTTTGCCTTAGTCAGCTCTATTTAAATATGCAATCATTTACAGCTTTTGACTATATGTGTGCGCATTCCCAATTTCCAATATTCAACTACTACAAATTTTATGCTGACATCAATAGCAAACTATTAAAGACAGTATTTCATTATTGGTTTTTCATCCCAAAAGTTATTTACAATTATATACTAAGCACTAATATTAAAGGAAACCATTTAAATGAGGTGCTATCTGCTTTAACAATATGTCTGTCACAGAATGAGATTGTGTTTAAAGATTTTATCAAGAAATGGTTGTTTGCTGAGGTTATGTTTTGTCCATGAAATATGCATTTCATATCTCTTTCATTTCATTAACATAATTTAATTTGTGCTTTGCATTTTGTGCATAATACATATTTGATTTACAAAACAAATATTTCCATTAGAAAATGAATTTCATGCAGGCAAAAAAGCAGAACCAAATGATGTATTGAAGGAAAATAAGAAGAAATGAAATGCATTTTCTCAGTCTATTAAAAAATCTATGGCATTGACAGAAAGTGCACTTAGTGCTACATTTAAAAAATAGCACATATGTCAATGTATTAACAAATAGAATTGGAAATACAAATATTTCCCTATATCAAGCCAAGAATCTCTTTATTTTAATTGAGTTGATTTAAAAGCCCAACTACAATTTAATTTTTATTTCATGTTGTGGTACAGTGCCTGGTGCCATTACATCCATGTAGGATTGGCAGTCGATATACAAAAATATTTTAACTTTTAAAAACTTTCTATTGACACTAGCAATAAATAATAAATAGGCTGAAAATGTGAAATCATTACGTTGTAGATTGTCTTTGAATATTGGGTGTGTGTGTGGGATGGGGTAAAACCTGGGGCAACAGAAGATATCTATAAGATTGATAACAGAGGCCCCCCCCCCTCCCAAATAATGTTCAAACAAAATTAATCACATGCCACATGGCATTGCAAAAACTGATCATCAGACATAAAAGTTGCCTTGGGGAGAAACTCATATAAGGAGAGGCAAATCAGGCCCTGTATGTTGAAGTGCTTGGCAATAGTGGTGGAAAAAGCTAATAGAGTTGAGTGCTGAAAAGTTAAATGCATGCTTCTTCTACATTTTGATATATATGCATTTGTTCTCCCTTAATTCAGTTAAAAAGAGTATGAACATCCTTAAAAGGGTCTGTTTCTTATTGTGCTGTGCATGTAATTACCACTGGAGTTAATGGGTACACACAAGGGGTGAAATTCTGACCCCATTAAAATCAATGGCAAAACTCAACATTGACTTTAATGGGGCCAGTATTTCACCCAAGAAATAAAACTCAGTGCCTCTTTCTAATGAATAAGAAAAAAAAAATCTTTTTTTTTTCTTTTTTTTGGTCCATTAGCTCAGCTGCAACAATAGGGCTGAACAAAGTCTTTCCACTCATTTGGTTTCTGTGGTCTAATATTCACCAAGTATTCACCACAGCTCCTTGACTTGTATTTATAGCACTCAAGAGTCCTATGTAGTCTCTTCTCCAAACACTAAGTAGGCCTGGGACTACTTAGCTCCCAAGATCAACAACACTGGATGCATTCAGTCCAGTGTAGCTATCAGCTGTAGTAAGTAAGTATTAAATGGTTTTTTAAAGGATAATATTTATTGGATACCTTTATTCAAGCTGAGAATATGCTTGGGGCAAGAGTCTGGCCAGAGGGCTGCAGTAATCCCTTGTGATCATACTGGACTCTGGAAGATCATTACCCGCTGGTACAAATTAGTAGCCCTCAGGGACTGTGGATGCACAAAGATTGTCTGTAGCTCATTCTGCTCCCCTTATTGAATCCTGGACCCAGCAGATATCTAGATCCAGGATCCATGTTCCTTGGACCCAACTAGCTGCACTTAGATACATTTCAATGTATTTCTCTCATAATTCTAGGTATGAGGAAAAATCTTCACCCTACAAGGTAGTAGAAAGACCCCAAACACACCAGAAAGTTTATGAAGATGCGTTGAAATGGTTGGTAGGATTGGCCCTATTACATTTATATATATGATTCTGTCACAGGGAGAGACAAAAGGGATGATCCAAATGGGTAAGGGGGGGAACCCTGGGAGCAGAAGTCTGGGGAAGAACAGGGAGAAAAAAGCAAAAATGAAAAAGAACACTTGCCTACAGCGAGACCCGCGGCAAAGCGGGAACACCGGGAAGAACCTGTGCGAATCATCAGCCGTGCCTTTAGACAGCTGCGACCAGCCGGTGACATCAGCGGTGATCACTGGTCAGCAGAAATAAAGTGGGCGGCCAGCAAAGAGGCAGGGGAATGGACACCGGCAGAAACCCCAGCTGGAGGGGTCTCCAGCAGGCTCCGAGCGGAGCGAGTGGGGCTGGAAGCGGGGTTCCCCAGTGGGAGAGGATCTGACGCCTCGTGCAGTGAGTCAGGAGAGGCTGACTGTGGAGAAGGCAACACCACGCTAGGAGCAGGAGCTCCCATGTGAAGTATAGAAGAACAGGAAGGAAGAGCCCGGAGAGACCCCAACCCCAGCAGTCACCGTGGAAAAGGGGGAGGGGCTGACCCACCACCCAGCATCCGACCAAGTGGGATGGTGAAGGGTCTCAGGGGGCCCAAAGATATGCCCCGGAGAGAGCGGCATTGGTGAGAAGCCCCAGAGAGGGGGCAGCATTATCAGGGGCCAGAGGGGTGAGGGAGAGAGAGCCTGGGGAAAGCCCCAGGGTCCCACGGCCATGTGAGGAACCTAAGATAAACCCATAAAAGTCAGGGGGTGCTGGTCTTGTGTGATTGGGCCTTAAGGGCCGGATGTGAGTACCTTGGGGTATGTTAGAAATACTCTTTTATTTTGGAGGTAGAGGGGAGGCGGAGCCTCGCAGAAGACCGCCAGAGGAACAGGGAGTCCGCGGGGGAACCTGAGTGGTCCCGACCCCCCCCCCCCCCCCCCCCCCACTGTATTAAGATTCAAAGCTGTGGCAGGCAAGACAGGGGAGGGCCACATCGGGAGTAAACATTGACTCGCAGGGCCTCCTGGGATAGCGAGGCGGACACCAGCATCTATTCGGGCCAAAGCCGCCTGGGACAAGATGTTTGAGGCCAGGCGGGCACAGAGCCACATTGTTGAATTTCCATTTGTGTAAATCAGTTGAAGTCCTATGAATCACTCTGGGTACGTCTACACGAGACACTTTATTGAGCAGTAGAGCTAGTTACTGTGCAGTAAGGAGCCGCGTATACATGTGCAGATGCATACTGCACAGTAATTGGCTCTAATTTGAAGTAAATTTGCTATGTGCAAATTCAAGTAGCAAATTTACTTGAGATTACTTACTGAGCAGTAGCACACATATTGATGCCTGAGGAGGAGCAAATGTGCTCCCGGTCAGCTGGGCAGCAGGGAGCATGAGATTTAACGGGTGACTGGCCTTAGTTGGGGGGGGGGGGCACATGCCCCCCAGCAACCAGTCAGCAACTGGGGGGGTCCCCCCATGTCAATCTTGCTGACCACGGGGTGGGGGGCCTGCGGCCGGTTGCGAGGTGGCGGGGGCCAGCCCCTTCGGGGAGTGGCTGCGGCTGCTTCTGAGAGTGCCATGGCACTCCACTCTCTGGCCGATGCTTGCAGGGGGGCACTGGTGCTTCTGCCTGCCCCCCTACTCATTGCCTAAGCAGCAAGCATGGCTGGTCAGGGGGTGCACTGGTGCGCTCAGGGGATGCATGTGCATGCCCGTGCACTGCCTACATATCTCCACTGGGAGATTGCTCTCTGCCTCCAAGAGCTGCCTGCTTCCAGGGCAGGTTCCACCACTGGAGCCTGGGCGGGGACATTGTCCCCCTGTCCCAGCAGCAGGGAGCTCCCAGCCCCTGCTCTGCAACTGAATAGTTTACTCAAGAGTAAACTGCTCCTGGATTATTTTCCCTCTGTGCCCACCATTGACATGATGCTACTGATATCCATGGTACAAGCACAAGCAGAAGTTAGTCCTTGAAGGATCATACAGATTGGCCCAGGCCAGAAACACAACCTGAATAACAACATGCTGAACCTCATGCTTTAAAATTAAGAACTGAGACAGAAAAAATTATAAGATCAACTTTAAAGTGATTTAAAAAGCAAATACATAGTAGCTCTCTTTTACTTGTTTTCTGTCTTGGAGCTTTTGGCAATGTGTTTCCCAGCATTTTGCCATAACTATGAGGATTAGAAACGCATTTAAAAAATAGAAAAAAAATGAATGCTGAAATTCTTACATAAACCCACAAGTCAGTGGTTCTCAACCTTGTTTGACTTGAGGCACCCTTCTATAACTTTTGTGAATTGAGCAGCACTCCATTTAACCCCCTGCAGAGGGACTGGGCATTGAGGCAGGGTAGCCGCCAGACAGGGACATGCCTGAGCCTACACTTATCTCCTTACACCTGCTTATTTTCTCAAATCTCATGGCATCCTTCAAAAGATATTGTGGGACCCCAGGGTTCTCCAGCACACTAGGTAAGAATCACTGCTATAGGTTCAGATGCAAGTACTTAAAAAAATTCACCACCAAATATCACAAAAATTTTTGCCACTCAAAACACTGCACTGATTTCATCAGCCATGGAAGAATAATGAAGGCCTAGTTCACTACACAACAAGTTAAGATGAGGAAATTAAGAATAACTCCTCAATTTAAAACTCAAAGATAACTTTAGAGAGGTTAGAATGTAAATATATCACCTTAGCTGGAATTTTGCCAGGATTTAGGGCTAATATCCTTACTCTTATGAAAAGTGTTTGGGATAATGACTATAGGTAATGGAGACCTCTATGCTGTATCCAAGGCTAATTGAATAGAGTAGGCGTACACATGCTTGAGAACACTAGAGAGAGGGTAGGTGAGAAAAGGAAATAAGGAAAATGAGGTAGAATGTGACATTCTGAGAATTAACCCTAAAAAAAAAAACAACAACTCCAGTTTCATCTTACTGGATCATGCTGAGCACTGCACTTAGAGTGCTGTCTACTTACTGAAGCCACCTAGACCACTTCTTGCTGCCTGTTTTCATCTCTCATCCAAGTGCTGAACAAACCTAACCCTGCTAACTGAGAGCTTTTTATAACCACTATCGTATTTGAAGCATTCACAACTCAAGGCCTTATTCTATAATATCATGAAAACCTTTGAGTTTTACAAATGTAATAGTTGTGTTTAACTGCTCTTGTGAATTCAACCTTTGACACCTGTGATGAATCCATGTTTATACTGTGCCATGATGCTTTCTTGGAATTGGTCCACACTGATCCTGCATCTGAACCAGCAATTTAGCAGTAAATTCCCTTGGAAGGCCTTGGTCCTTCAGGGAAAAACAATGCCAGGCTAAATGATGCTTTCATTTGCACTGGTGTAAATCTAAAGTAACTCCATTGATTTAACTGCAGCTGGCCAGTTAAACCATCTCAACAGTCCCTTTGAGTTGGCACAAGAGGGCTGCAAAGCAGCCAAGAATCTGACCTTCGGGGTTTCCTGCCTGGAATAACTATATAACTGCAAGGGTGTGTTCAGTGCAGTGCATGTTTAAGAGTCAAGTGGGTACCCTTGCCTCTCTGAAGGGGCGCTCCTTTGCAAATTCAAGATGAATGCTGCAGGATGTCACATGTACCATGTTCTGTCATGGAAATTGCATCTCTATCTTTTTATTCCTCTGCTGTTTTTAGGAAACTAAAAGTAAAAATAATTCAGACTACAAGTATCTTTTTTTGCTTCCTTTCTATAAATAAAGATTCCTCTGTTTTCATCATCAGTGTGTTAAATTTAGGCCTAAAATGACCCTGAGTAAGGTATTAGGGAGAGGGCAAGGAAAATTTCAGATGACATCAGGCAAAACTCCCCTTTGCAGTTCAGACTACAAAAACTCCTCTTTGCACTTTAAAAATCTACATATTTCCTTTTAGTTAGTCCATAGGGCATATTGATCACTCACTAAAACACATCTATACATTCTCTCAGTCCTCAAGTTCCCCAAAAGTCTTGGCCTTAGTCAAACTTTAGAAGAAATGAATAATACCAACATGATTATTAGCTATATCATTAATTAGCTGTAACATGTACATTTATAAGATAAAATGAGAGAGAATTTCCACAAATGTTTAAACATTCTATCTGCTTTCACGACAATATTAGTATGTCAGAGTTGGGATAAAACTGTTTTGAATAAAAAATAAAGTATGTCTCAAATATAAAAAGAAAAAAGCTGAGTGCCTGCATACACAAAAGCAATGATCTAAGGGAAATCACCAGTTGCTGTTCTGTGAGGTATAAAAATAAACCCTTGTCTCCTTTACTTTTACATCTACTGACAAGTGACTATATTAGCATTAAGTGAAAAAGCAGATGAAAAGTAATGTCTCTTATTTAGCACCTACCTGAAACATATTTAAGTTTTCTGCAGCAAGTGGGACTATGCATAGGGGCTGGAAATCATGTAATAAGACATTGTGTGACACTATCTGCCCACTGTGCAGTCACTCTAGTAAGCAACATTTGCACTAAATCTTGGGAGCGAAGCTAACACAAATAACTTCATTCTTTCCCTTTCCCAGCTTTATTTTTTTTACCTTGTCAGTGTGTGTATCTATATAAGATTTAGTACTTGTTTCTTAAAGAAATCTGTTGAGAGACCTGTCCGTCAACTAGCTCCATATATACATCCCATTTTTAATATGACTAAAATTTTGAGCTGTGTATTGTTTCTAAATGAAGCACATGTGTGCTGCAGAATAGAAACAGAAATGTGCTGATACAGGAAACTCTACTTGTTTGTTAGCAGTGATATTGGAAAAAATCCATCTCTCCTAGCAGGACAATCTCATCATATTAAAAGTTATGGATTTCTTGCTTAAGCATTCTACACTAGCTGCAGAGCTGTATAAACTTGCTTCTGCTTATCAAGCAAGCCAACAATACACAAAAAGAAAATTCAACATCTTTTAACATTTCTGCCTTCATATGGGAGTTCTCCTGAAATGAGTTCTTCAATTATCCTGATGGATCTGTTTAGTGACTTGGTACTGTTTCCTGGCTTATAAAAGGCAGTACATTACTATGCAATACTGTGTATGTGATATTGAAATGAGAACAACATTATTGCTTTACTACATTTTAAGCAGAAGTTAGCACATGTTATAAAGACTTCAAAGTTAGGTATTCCAGTGATGTTTTTTTTAAAACCCATATTGTTTCTAGTTAGGTAGGTGGAAAGTCATCAATCAGTGGCTTATTTCTTAAATAACCTTTGTTTATTAACTGATACTGAATAATAACCAATTAGAAGAAAATATTCTATTAAGCCCCCTTTGCCCCAAATAACACAGTGGTATCTGATATTAGAAATGATAATAAGCATTCTGCAATAAATGTATTGTTTAACTGTTACATCGGATCATTGCTTAACCTGTACATCTCTGTGTGTATTTATGTTTACTTAAAAGGGTGTCTTAGTGAAGTTCAGAATATATGTGTGTATCTGTGAAATTAATTGAACATGAAGTCTGAAAACAGTTCAGAGCATCCATCTTTGGGTTTGACTCATTGTGCAAAATATTTGCATTTTTAACTCTCCAAACACCAAGTCACTGGTCTTTATCTATTAAAGGACATTTTAAGAAGACAATTTATAGATGCCCCATGCCTACCTAATGATCCTTGGTTGCATGTGTACTGTGTGTATAGATTTGTAGTCTTTGTACTGTAAAAAACTTCAAAATTGTTTGACCCTGTAAACACAAAATTCATGTATCTCACCCTGGGACAAATGCATTCTTTTTAAAAGCAGCATATGGGCAGCCTTGGACTGATGTTAGTTTATTGTCACTGCTTGATAACGTTTAATGGAAAAGATACAAGAGTGCCAAAGAATTTTAATTATTTTTGTGATAAAGTTATATGTTCGGCCTTGAAAAAGTGAAGATAATGCTGGGATTCATTATTATTCCCAGTGTGTTTAAACAGACGACACAGAATGCAAACAAAAGCAGATGAAATTTGAAAAGTATTATCAATATTGCAGATAGCAGATGCCCTTTCCAATCAGAACAAGCATATCTTCTATAGCAACTTTATGGTTGAGTAGTTTATTCATTTCTATTAGAAGGTTGTACGTTTCTAAAATATGTAGATGGTATCTAGAAAACCAACCAACCAGTAGGGTCATTTTGCTTGTTTTCCTAAATTTATTATTTTACTTTTGCAAGCTTGATCTGAGGTGCATTAACATGGGAGTGAAATCTTATTGTGTCAAATTCTATCTTGTATATGACCTTTCATGTGTTTCACTATGGTTCTGAGAGGGAAATACTAAGAGGTGTGTGTTCTGCAGTGTTTTACCAGTGTTGTAGTTGTAATGCTACTGTTAAAATTGGACCAGCCTTTCTGTAAACTTTCTGGATTTGTTGCTTTGTAACCTGGAGTTAAAAATTTACCATGGATGGAGCAGATCATTCATAATTTTCTCTCTGGAGCAGGTTTTCAAAATCTAACATGTAAAAGTGGTTATTTTTTAAATTATATAATTGTAACAAGTACTGTTTAGGAAAGAAAGCTTGTTAGAGCATTAAATGCATTCCCTTACCAGGATGTCAAGCCCCCTGATAAAACATTTTAGAGTGAAAAAAAATACTGGTACTAAATTTTCTGATTGCCTAAACATTAGGGACCTAAATCCCAAACCCATCTGTATCCGGACATGTAACTAAGGTTCTGCTGTGTTTTTAGACCTATGGGATGGTACACAACCCTGATGATTTCTGTGAGGGATGGGGTCTGTCTAGATTATGAATTTAGGGTGTTAGAAACTGAATGAATGGGTTGATTTTCACAGTTGCCAGGCATCCATCAGCTCCAAATTAATTTATTAAGATAATATTTCAGACTGATTTAGTGAAGCAACAAAAGTATGTATTTAAACATGATCTCTTCCAAGGCCTTAATTTGTACATTGCCAGTTTTGAAAGGAAACACCAAATCTTTAAATATATTTTACAGTCTTTTACTATAGGAATGAGTGTGAAGCCTCCACCAGAAAGGCCTCATTTTGCTATAGGATCTCTTGCTGCTGAAAAGTTCTGTTATGTATCCCATTACAGAACTGGTGCCCAAAATTATTCTGAACTATTTCCTGCTTTTGATTTATGTCACATGCATTTTCATATTTGCATGTCTGATTTGTAATGTCCTCTCCTATAAAATATACCTGTGGCTCACTTAAAGAAATGTAAAGCTGCATATTAGGGGATCACTGCATGTAAACATGTGAACTAAAAATAGAGGAAGATTTATAAAAAAAAAAATCCTGTATTGTAAGAATTTTGAAGGCATTGCTTTGAGACTTTGGCTAGGGACAGACATTCAGCTTGCGCCTGAATTAATTCAATCTTTGCAGGTTAGTCTAACCTGGGTAGGCTGAACCAGTTTGTAACCGGGCAGACATTCTTTGTGGACTGAGGAAATTCAGGCATATGCCTGCAGTGGCTCAGGCTAGAAGCTGGAGGGTGCTAGAGCAGCCCTCCTTTCCTTTGGACAGTGCTGAGCTGAGGGGGCATGGACAGGCCCCGGCAGGATGCTTTGATTAGGGAGGTCTGCCTATATCATCCCAGGCTTTTCCCTGCTGGCTGCTCAAGGGGCAGGAGTGTTGCCAGACCCCACCCACCTTCTAGCACTCTAAGGCAAGGGTGGGGTGTGCAGTGCATGCATCTGTTGAAGATACAAAGTTTTTCAATCTCCCTCCCTGCTTCTTTATACTGTCTGCAGCAAACTGATAGGCAAGCAAGCTAGCAGGGGGCTGATAACAGTGTTTATCACTAGGCATGTGCAAAGTGGCTAGTATTCACTTCAGATTTAGATTCAGCCAATTCAGGGGACAGTGATTCGATTCAGTGATTCAGATCACCACCCCGAATCAATTCGGCCAAATCTGATTCAGAGATTTGGCCGTTGCTAAATTGGCTGAATCTCCAAATCAAAAAAAAAAAAAAAAAAGCTCCACACTCACTGGCTACTGCCAGGAAGTGGGGGGTGGCAATCCCCACTGCCCCTCAATGCCCCTAACTGTGTGTGGGGGCTCTTCTTTAAGCCGCCAGAAGCCCGGATGGCCACTGCAGCAGCCGGTGAGTGTGGGGATTTTTGTTTTTTATTTTTAAAGTGCTGGGATGCTGGGGCCAGGCGGAGCAGCCATTGACATGGCTGGGAGAGTGGGTGGGGTTGGGGTGCTCAGAGGCACTGGGGGGAGCAGGCATGGCATGGTGCCTGGCAGGGGTACCCCCATGGTCCTCTTCCCCTTCCTCCAGCCTCTTCCACTTTGCCCCCTACTTACCGGCATGGAGTCTGGGTCCAGCTCCCTGTGGTGGTGAGTGGGGATTGCCTGAATCTCCAAAACTCTCCGACTCATTTCTGAATCAATTGATCAAGCTTTGAATCAATTCAGACCTTTTTATTGTTCTCCTGATTCAATTTGGATTCAGAGATTCAGCTGCTGAATCAGGCTGAATCTCCTTCAAATTGAATGAGCACCTGAAGCTTCGCACAGCCCTATTTATCACACCACCAGAAAAACTATAGCCTCTCTCTATTAGTTTAAACTCGTCTTAAACAGCTTATCAGCTGGCCTGTTGATTAGTTCCAAAAAGCCCTAAGTGGTCACTGTTCTGTCTGCCTGTTCCAGTGAAATTGGAGAGACACAAACACTGAGGCACCTCTTGGCATTAGCTAGCAAACCACATGCCTAAGGTCCATGGTGCTGGGGTCTGTGCTGTAGGAGATCAAAAGGAGGGAGGGAGGGATTCCTGCTTGAGCAGCAAGAGTGGGGGGTAGGGCAGGGGGAAGCCAGGCAGACCCTGCTGTGCCTGCAGTCTCTGTCAGAGCTCCAGCAAAGGAGCAGAGGGGAGGGACCAGCCCTGCTGTAGAGCAGAGAGCCCCACCTAGACCAGGGAGCATGCTGGGATGCTGGGAGAATCTGGTTTATCTTAAACCACCAAGGGTTCTGGGACAGACATTGCATAAACCGATTTGACCCAAATCAGTTAAGTCTGGTACTACATTCAACCAGGTTTATCTTAAACTGGTTTCAGCCATTTTCCAACTGGTTTATGTGCATTGGACATCTGTTCTGTTACAGGTTTAAACCAGTTTCTGATCACTTAAACTGATTAATGTGTAATGTCTGTCCCTAGCCCTTGATGTCAGGCATGAATATACGGACAATTTATTATGAACATTTAGTGCTTGAACGGTGCTAATAACTAAAATAAAACTCACAAGTGAAGTCAGTTCAGACAATACCCAAAACTACAGTTAAGGTCAGCAGGAGTTTTGCCTGAGTAAGGGACCCTAATGGTAGTCAGCACTTCCCTTAGCAGTCACTGAGACCCAAGACTGATATGAGAAGCCCAGCTCATTTTATAGTGAGGTGTATTGTCAGAGGGCTCTTTTAAAACCTCAGAGACAATTCCTGGTCTTAGCTGATGCTGTTTTCTATTACTTTTTTCCCCTCATCAGCACTACATTTTCCAGATTGCTCTTCATTTGAATCTTCCTCAGGTAGGCTTGAAATTCAGCTGCTCTTAGGGGGCACTTCCCCTATGGAAGCAGAGAGGTACAAGAAAGGTTTTCATTGAACCACTAGCCTAGGTGAGTTCACTCAGTCCTATCAGGAGCAAATATTACAAATGCCTGCTGGTACTAGAACAACAGACTGAAAAAGCATTAAAAGTGTCCATGAATTTAAAAGTGGTCCAAAGGTATGTGCTGAAACTCAAATACCATTAAGGGAAAAGGAGCAGGCTTCAGAGTAGGAGCCTCTTAATCTGGATATGAGTTTTGTGGGCATGTCACTGTATTCCCTATAACTGCCTAGCACTTGCCTAGGCTGTAATAAATAAGAATAATGGGTTAAGCCTCAATCCCAGATCAGAACAATCTTGAATTTTCCTGGGTTGGGAGAATGTGAGCATGAAATCATGACTGGGGTCTACATCTAGGTGTTGCATTTCATGCTCATTTTCAGTTTTAACACATAATGTCACCCTACTTACTGCGAAAGAACAAGGCTATTTGTTTTCCCTTTAATTTTCAGTTTCCCCCTGCTGAATATGGCTATTCAGTTGTCAGGTTGTGGCTGCACCCAGGTGGAACGGCATGAAACTGTTGGTTTGTTTCTCACTTTTTCAAGCCAAATGGGGTTTAGGGGGAACCTCTTGCATTTATTCTGTGAGTACTATCTTCTCTATTTTTCTCCAGAGAAGCAAAATGATACAGGTGTCCAGTTCTCCTAGGAAGGCTCCATTTCTTCACATATGATAAAAAGATTTTTTAAAAGCACTAGAGACACTGACCCAAACCAATGGCGTATTCACTGAGGGATAAGAGTGTAACATAATGTCAGTCACTCATGATTTTTACTGTGAATCTAGCTTTGAAGTTTTTCCGCAAGGTCCAGTTTATGCAGTCATATACTTGTACATGGATTTCAGCCTTTCAGGCAGATTTGGTTTGATTTCTAGCCCTAATGGCAATATGAACCTTAACTGTATAATCCAGGGAGCAGATTAAAAGGACTCCCCATTTATTACTTGTAAAGTGTCAAGATTTTTAACGTGGTCTTGTGATCTGTTGTGGGACTGACTCCTGACTTTTGATAGTTTGCAATTGGCAGTAATGGAAATGGTGCAAACAAGTTTTGAATCATATTACTTGTAAGAGGCTGAACCTTACTTCCTGCATCTGCTCATGGGACTTACCTGAGGGTTACAAAAGGCATCTGTTGCCATGTGACAGCATACCAATGTATCCACAGAGTCCTGTTATGCAGGGCTGTGGGATATGTTCCTTTAAATGTCGAAATCATGTTGGGGTAGCTACTAAGATTTACACAGTGAAGGCATTTCCTACTGCCTGTTCCTTTCTTCCTTTGTACTTCAGCAAATCTTTGGGGTGGGACAGGTGTCCATGCGTACAAGTCCTGTTGCTGTTGCAACCTTCTTGGAGACTGTAATTAGGGTCAGTATCCCTTCAACATAGAAATGGTCTTCAGTGAAGAAAGCCTAATTCACCTACCCAAAGGGCCTAAATTTGCTCAGAGCAACAGTGAAGAAAAGATTCGTAGAGGATCTGGTACACCAGAAAGCAATGCCTCCTGCTGGCCAAACCAACCCTGCCATATTCAGTTCATAAAATGGATACGAGTCAAACTCAGCATGACTTGTCCTGCCACACAAATACACTATGCACAATATGCTAACCTAATTTCCATATTAACCTGCCCCACTGTTTCTACTATGTATTTTTTTCCTTCTTTTTATTTTTGTCTGTTACAGCCCTTTACGCACATTTTATATAATTGTACAGGGTAATATTATATAATTTGCATAAGTATTTTCACGTGCTGGACACTGTATATGTCAGAGCCCACATGTAACACCTGTAATTTCAGTGCTTCCTCCCACATTAATGGTTATGTAGTATCATCTGAACCCTGTTGGTTACTTAAAAGACATATAATAAACATGCTTCATAACTATAAAGGAATTTCTAAATAGGAAAGAGTGCTATAAAGAGCTACACTGCTGAGTCATGTTCTTCTTAGCCAGCAGAAAATGGCCTGTGATTATTTGATGCCATTTTGTGTTGGACTGTGATAACTTCAGGGAAAACGTGGCCACCACAAATGACAACTCATGCTGATCTGCTGCAGCGTGTTTGCAGTGCCATCTGTTAACACATGTCAGTATAGGTATGGAGATGTATTATAAAGCAGACTCAAATCTATATTTCAGAATTGCTGGGAAGCAAGAGGCACACAAAGGAACTGTAGTAAGTACAAAGTATAATTAAATTTACTCCGAGAACTGCCATAGTCAGTTAAATCAGACCAGTTTAGATGTCATTATTTAACCAATAGAATAAATCTTATTTGTGGAAGTCCAGGTCTGGCTCCATTTGTTTTGTGATAAGCACTGGTAGTCTATCAACTTTAATGCATGAAGTTCATAACAGAAAGACATAAATAAACATGGACAAAATGAGGGCAGAAGAGGGTCACTAAATTATTCATGCAATTGTTGGTGCCCTCAGCATGGGCAAAGGCCTGGATGGAGGTAGCAATTGCTGTTTTTGTCTCCTGCAGCTGAGCTTTTGAACCACTAGCTGCACAGTAAACAAAGGTGTGGTGCCTTTAGAAAATTGCTTATGCTGCAGCTATAGAAGTTCTGTAGTTGTTTCACCTTGGAGCCACAAATCAGGCATGCAGAGGTAGGGGTAAATTATACCCAACTGGTGCACTAGAGGGAGGATAGTTTCTACGTTCAGGAAGACTGATTTTAAAAATGAAAGAATTACATGAGAAAAATGAGAGGCACAACATGCACAGAAAGGAATGCCAGGCAGGAGAATTATATATTACCCAGGGCTCTAAGCAGTTCCACGATTATCTGATCTACGAAATAACCAGGGGAAATTAACGATTGCATGTTCCCTAGAACCAGAATTAGGGTATTGTGCACTAAGGTCTTAGCTGGGTCTGTCCCATCTGGAACTCACAAGGGCTGAAGTATAATGAGAGAGGTTGTTTTGGTATTTCCACCCTGGCTAGAAGTAGAAAGCAGTAGAAATCTCTAGGGAAGTTGCAATGTAATTTTTTTTCCTTCCAGATTTTTCACACACAAAAGGTTCAGGAAGTTTAGACAAGCAGCCAGACTTGGGGGTGAACCTGATCTTTGAACAATTTGTGGTTCATCCAATGCAAATTAAAAATGACCGAAGCAAGAAAGAGTTAAATCATGGGTGAACGTTCAGACGTTCAACACATGAGATTTCAGACATTTAGAGCTGACATCTACAAACTGACCACAGGTAGGAATAAGGAATGTGCTATTTTAGATTCCCCTGTGAAGAGAATAACGCTGCTGGCAGAAAGAATCTGCGGTGATTGACGACATCTTGGAAGTTGACTTCTTTGCATACCAGAATTCATGATTGGGGCTATGTTCCAGATCTACTGGAATGTCATCCAGAAAAGTATTTGTATAAGATTTTAATGGAAGGAGCTTAAAAATATGCATACTATTCCTTTGAATAAAAGAACAAAACTGAACCGTCACCAACTTCAGAGAAAGAAATGTCAGGAAACCACGGAAATGCTTCTTGCCGGTGACAGGAGTTGGTCATGTTCAACAAGTGATGGGCTCCATTTGTGAGCCTGTATGGAACCACTTTGCTCTGAAAAAGTGCAAGACAAAAACAGTAAGAGGGAAGTTTGGCTTGTTGCATTACAACAGCTTTCCCAGGCCTTTTTTTTATGTGTGGTGTGCACATGCTAGTGTATCCAAATTCCTTTGAAAGCTAAAATGGTGTAAATCAGGAGTAATGGCTTGATTTTCTGGGTCTTCACCACATGCTGCTTCCATTGGCTTGAACTGGAACTTTGGATGCTCAGCCTTTTGACAAATCAGGCCATAAGTCCATTGAAGCCCATTGGCTTACTCCAGACCTATATCAGAGTACTCTGGATTTAGTGTGGTGCAAGAAAAATCAGAATCTGGCCACTAGCCTCCAGTTACTATCAGGGTGAACCTTTGTTTTTTCCTCCTTATGCATTATATATGGAGATAAATGAATGTGTAATGGTAATATACAGCCTGCAAATTGTACTCAGGTGGTAAAAACACTGTTGCTGTTTATGCTGGGAAAAATTAGTACCAAAAGGCCACTGAATGAAATATAATTTGTTAAAAACAGGGAGTAATATTGATTAAAATGAAAAACAGTACTCCAGCTCTTTACCATAGAAAAGTATGTCCCCAGGTTCCTTGCACTTGCCCTGTGATTATACAATAGATTTTAAGTCTCTGATATCTACAAATCTACATCAAAATATATTCTATAGCTGTAGGAAACAGCTCTGAATTGTTAACCTTCTCTCTAGGTACTAGAAGTAACACACTGTGAGATTAGATGTATATTTTCTTCAAGATATACCACCCATAGAGGAGTCCATATTTACATCTTTTGTTGATATTTTTTATAGATTAAAAGAGTCTCTTTACTGGGTGATAATTCTGTTAAGTACTGTAATTTGCTGCCACTAATATTTGTCTGAGTCCTAGTTTGCAAAATATATTTGAAACCACTTTATAAAGTCTCATAATTGCTTCTTTGTAGAGCTGCTATAATGAGTAGTTTCTTTATCCAGCCTTTATCCTGTTAACCTTAGAGGTGAGTGACTGCTTGCTGGAGTAGTTGGGGAATGTCTTAGCACTGTTGAGCCATTTAATTTCAGTACTAATTTCATACCAGTGACACAGAATTGGCTATGAGCAAGCTTGCAGTTATTTCAAGGGTTTTGAGTTAGCATTGAATCAGGACCTGATTCAGTAAAATGAAATTGAAATAAATGCTCATGTAGATGATTTTTTTAATGCACAAATTGATCCATGTTTATGTGCCCAATCCACATAAAAAATTGACCTGCCATTGAAGAATGGAAACGTTAGCACATAAGACATGTTTGGCATCACAAATGAGAGCATCTTCTATAATGCTGGGATCCTCGCCTCTCCCCTTTAATGCTGCTGTTGCTCTGAAGCAGGGACACCTTGCCTGGATTCCTCAACAGCACAGGTTGGAAGTCCCTCGGAGCTGACACGGCACGTCACTCATCAGCCATGGAGGCATGGAGTTCCACGCAATTTACTGGCAGAGTCCAGCTGGGATCCTCAAATGTTAGGAACTTTGATCAAAAATGAAAGTTTCTTATTACACTCAGTTTAAGATAAAAGAAGGCGCTTGTCCTCATTTCCTTATTCAAAACTTCCTCTTTCTCCAGTATTACATAGTATGCTGTGTTTTTTCCCTTGTGTGGATGATGCCTGCACCCCAGAACTGGTTGCATTTCACTGAGGATGTGATCCAAATGAGCATAGAAGTACTCATTTTACTTTAGCATCCTTTACGATGAAGATGCTATTTAAATGTCAACTATTACAGGCTGGGCCGAAGGGAGGATAGGGGGAATCTATCTGTTTGCACTGTGCTCTTTATAACAGAAGACTGATCAAAAGGTCATAGCTATACCTTTAAATGAGAATACCCAGGATAAAGTTTTTGTTGTGGGACATGAAAGTACTTAAGGAACAAGTTTATAAAATGCTACTATTGTCTAATACCATTCATTCCTAAGAATTAGAGGGTAAGAATAAAATTTGATAAAACACTGAAGATGGAACCAATAAATTGAGAATTAAATGATTCATTAAAAAAATAATAGCTACAAAATATCCTTGAGGGAAAAAAGACTGGGAAAGGACCTCTACAAATACTTCTTTACTACAGCTGAGCCAGACATGCATATATACTTATCTACTAGGCCACTGAGGAACAGGGACATATAGAGATAAATGCTTGTGGATGTTCTGAAGACACTGAATAATAAGTAAAGGTTTAGAAACAAATGATCAGCAGTGACAGTAAGTCTACCATAACCATTCTCAGCACATAAAACCTCTTCCACTGCTGATGGTCAGTACTAGTTACATTTTAGTGAAGTCATCTGTATAATGTCTTATCATACCTGGTATTCATTTTTGGACAACAGTGGAAGTGTCTACACATGACACTATGTCGCTGTAGCTCATCGCTACAGCAGTGTAGTGTCAGTGGGCACAAACTGTAACACCAACGCTATGTTGCCATAGAAACGAGCTACCTCACTATAGCACATCGCTATGGCAACATAGTAGCTAAAAATAATGGTGCAGTCATGGCTGTTACTGTGCCATCATTTAGTACTTCCTAAACCAACTACTAAATGATGGCGCAGTAACAATGGCGCAGTAGGGGGCACATGTAGATGTGTTCAGACAATAGCTTTTTACTCGCAAGTATGAGCTTGATATATTTGATCCCATCTACCACAGTAGAATATGTTTTCTGAACTAGCTGCTGATAAACCAAATAAACATAAAATTTCCTCCCCCCCAAAAAAACAAAAGGAAAAAAACCTCTCCTTCCCCACCCCAGAAATGCTCTTGCTAATCTTAAATAATCAATTTTTCCTTCTCCAAGCATTAAGTTAGCCAGTCCACTTTCTGGTGCAATATTTTACTACAGCTATAGCTCTACCTCCCTGCCAGTGCCCTCTCTCTCTAATGTTGCTGATTAGGTTTATCTTAATACCCGGACACTTATTGTCATTGTTGTATCATACAGTCTTCACTTCCAGATCTGCAAGGCCAATTTCTTAATGAAATGAGAAGACTTGCAACCTCTGTTTTCTTTTTAATAGACCACAATCACAAATGATGTATTTTACTGTGCTCCTTCAACATTCTGCTATAGTGGGTTGGTTTTTCTTCTCAGTAATATTCTCCTTTGACTTGTCATTTGAACACATGTCTGCAATTGGATCTCTTGGGAAGGTATTTCAAATAAATGTGCTCTCTTCAGATCAGGTTCATGTTTTGGACTTTAGGCAACACTTGATGGCATTTGAAGTTTAATCAGTTCAGTGCTGTGCAAATTTATCCCCTGTAAAAGTTTTAGGAGCTAGGTTACACACTATTCTCTATTAGTTGCAAAAGAATTATCAAAGGCCTGGGATCTGGAGGGCATGGCCATACATGTGCCATTGCAGACTGAGCTCTAGCTCTAAATTTCTTCCATTTTTGGAAAGTTTCTCAAAATATGGGATTAGTGACACTAATTTTATGTCAAAATCCTGATTAAAAGTCTCAGGTTTGGGGCAGTTTTATGTCTGCAGAGAGCAGCAAAAGGACTGAAAATGTTTCTGTTTCAAGATTCTAGCAGTGGTAAAGGTCTGATAGTTCAGTACCCGCACAGTCATAGCTTTGCTTTAGTTTCAGTCCCAAATGTAGCTCTTAAACTTGACTATAACAGTTAATGATTCGAAAGCTTGATGTTAAACTGATTTTTTTCCTCATGTCTGTAAGCTTTTTCTCCATGACCTTTTTATCATTAAGATGTTGTAAGACAACGTGTAAACGTACATTGTGGAGTGGAAGGGTAGGCACTAGATGACAGTGGTGAAGATACTGCAAAGCCAGACCCCTCATGAAAGGAAGCAATGCAAACTGTATCCCCATTTAATTCAGAATTTTTATTAGTGGCTCTTGAAAATCAGAATTCCTGTTCCACTTACTGCTCCCCCAGACTGTCCAGTATATTTTCCACAAATGTTCCTCTGTCCCTCCAAAAACATAGTCTCATTCTTCTAAGTTTCAGTTTAAAAATCTGGATGAGCGAGAGATCCAGGATGAGAGATGCATTAGCAGAAACTGATTTCTCTTGTTACCAGTTCAAAAGGCTTCAGTATGCAGCACAAATGATTCATAAGTATCCATTGTTCAGAGTTCAGGATAAAGAGTTCAGAATCAAAGCTCTGCTTTAATGTGTGCTCATGCATTTCTTTTTTCAGTAAGAGCATTCTCTTCATATATATAGCAAATGGAATTCAAACTTGTTTAAGCTGCAGTTCTGGTAAATTGCTGTGCCTCTGAAGTTAGCTTAGAATGCCAGGAGAGTTACAGAAATGGTTACCAATTTTGCTCATATTGCAAAAACTTAGTGCTTAGTTATCATCCAGGAAGAGTTGTTTAATCAGTGCAACAGCAAAACAAGCAATCATTTCAGATTTTTCCTATGTTAGACAATATCACAGGTGAGCCACCCCTTGATGGAAGTTTGTGAGAAATAACCCATGCAGAAATGTGACTGTTTGGCTCTTGCAAATTGTTTGTAAAGCAGCCTTTACAAGGGGAGAAACAACGAGCGCTGCTAATTTATGGGCAGATTTTTGCATGGGAATGTAGGATGACAGCCAGTGGGCAGTGATGAAGAGGTATTCCAATGTCTAGACATTTGTCCAAACGTTTGTCGTCAAGTGAACTATGCCCAATATTGAAGCTTTCAGTGCCTTCTTTATCTTTCATTTTAATGTTTCATACATCTGAGGTACTGTCACTGTGGAGCAGTACTGTGTTTTTCGCTTGGCATCTTGTATCATGGCTGAGCATACTGAATGGGCTTTCTAAAACCTTTCTTATCAATGGAGTAAAACAAGCCCACGCAATCATCCTTTCAATTATCTTCTTCATCTCAAGTGTCACCAGATAAGTGCTGGCGTAGTATTCTTTGAACATTTCAGACATTGTTCCTTGCTTTTTGGCTATAAATGTATGAATACTGGATAAAGATTAAGATAGCTCATGTTTTACCCTTATTATTCTCAGACAAAACTATGCTTGATCTCCTAAAGATCCTTTTTCTTCCATCTCCTGAGTTTCAGTTCTCCTTGGGGCTTTGGGTGATGATAAGAATGTTGGGCTAAATCCTGTTTATTCCAATGGATGGTTTGTCCAAATAGGATCAAGTAAAAGCTGATTCAGTGTTGTGCTGTCACTCACTCAAATACAAAGTAGGTGTAAAATGACTCCATTCTGATCTAGTAATATTTTGTTGTACTGTAAATGACTACCTTGATACAGGGTCCTGAAGCAGAATCACAACGTTTTCCCTGCCACACTAGAGGATACATTTGTCAGGTTGAGAACATGATCATTTTTGTCTTTTCACTCATGTTGATAGATTGTTTTTACAAGTTTTGGCTGAGTTGAAAGCACTGTCCTCTGGATGTTGCCTCATCTCATCTTTGAAAGGTGCTAGGTGGCACACAGAGGAGACAGACTTCTCTTGTGCAGTATGTGGACAGTTAATTTTCCTCCTCCTGTTCATCTGGGATTATTTTACCCTGTTGCATTGTGCAGTGGTAAATACACTTCTTAGGCTAGGGAGAGAAATTACATATAAATCGGTATAAGTGATCAGAAACTGGTTCAAATCTGTAACACAACAGAAGTTCAGTGCACATAAAACACTTTCAAAATGGCCAAAACCGGTTTAAGATAGACCTGGATGGATGTAATATCAGAGTTAATCGATTTAGGTTAAATTAGTTTATTGAACTTCTGTCCCAGCTTCTCTTCAGAAGTTCTCTTAAGTTAACTCACAGTCACTCTTAAGTTAAGAAGCTTCTCTTAAGTTAACACTCGGTCCCTCAGCATCCCTGGATGCTTTGCACCTCCCCTGCAAGACCCGCCCCACCGCTTACAGGGTGGGCGGGTTAGCCTTGGCCCAAGCTGTCTACCTTAGTTAAGCAAGAAAATTTGCTCTTTTGCCCCTCAGCTTCTGGCCTGGACCACTGCAGGCATGTGGCTCCATTTGTGGAATCAAAAGTGAATGTCTGTTTATGTGCGTATGAGTTCAATCTACGCAGTTTAGACTAATCTGTGAAGACGGAATTGATTCAGCCTCAGGCTTTTGGACTGTCTGTACTTAACGTAAAGGTTGTGGGAATGGATGATCATTTTTGTTTTCCATAGAACTGATAACAGTAACACTGAAGGTTTCAGATGCTCTCTGCTGCCTGGGGCAGGCTAACATGGTTGAGTCTGGGTTTCCCTAGGCCTTCATAGAGAAAATGTATTCAAAATAATCTCAATCATTTGGTGAAATTGTTTGAAATAAACAGGAATGAAACTCAGTAAGCACAAGTGCAAAGCACTACACTAAAGTGGGAATAATCAAGTGCATAAATGCAAACTGGGGGACAACTGGGTAGGCAGCAAGTTCTATGGGAAAGAACCTAAGCATTAGACTGGATCACACATAGGACACTAGTCAACATTGCCTGACTTGCAAAGCAACATCCTACTGATATCTGTAAACAGGAGTATTGTGGGAAAGGTGCATGTAATAATCCTTCCAGTCAGAATTGGTAAGGCCTCATGTAGAGAACTGATTAGAGTCCAGAGGAGAGCAACAAAAATGATCAGACTTGTAGAATTTGTGACCTGTGAGAAAGAACTGAAAGAACAGGGTTTGCTTAGTTCAGAGGAAAACACTGAGGGGAAACATGACAACAGTCTTCAAACATGTAAAAGGTTGCAGGAATCTGGAAGGTTTGAACTGTTCTCCATGTTCATGGTTAGCAGGACAAGAAGTAAGAAGTTTAAGCTACCCCTTACTTAAGGGAAATTTAAGTTAGATATTAGAAAGCAACTTCTGAACTGCAAGGCTGATTAGATCATGTAGGCTTGTGGAAGCTCCGTTACTGGGGAGAAACCTACCCAGTTCCCTAATTTGTACTTGTGCAGCTGGTTCCTTTCACTTAAGCGTAGCACTTTGCACTTGTCCTTGACTTCCATCCTATTTATTTCAAACCACCTTTCCAATTTATCATTATGATTTTGAATACAACACTTTCAATAAGTCATTGGGCTGAACATCAGAAGAGCTGGGTTCTTTTTCAACCTCTGTCACTGAGCTGCTGTGTGCCATTGTGACATACATCACTTCTCTCTCACTTAGACAATCTCTGCGTCTGAGTTACACAGATAGTAAATTCTGTGGGCGAGGCCATCTTTTTATTGTATACCCATCTGACCTCTGCCTATGGAGTCACAGTACAAGATGGGAACCTCTAGGGCTACCTCAATACTTACAATATGGTTAGAAGTATTGTTACAATAGTATTATAGTACCACCTCAAGCATTTAGAAATCTTATCTCAGGTTTATTGGTATAACAGGGTTGGTTTAAAAATCAAGAGTTTTAAACAAGCAAGTGGTGAATTTGTGTGCTTTTTTGGTGGTTCTTTGGCTTTTGTGTCTCTAGGGTCCCTTGTGGAATGTTCTTCAACTTGTCCTCACAAACTGACCACTAGAAACTTTTGAATTTAATGAACGCTGAGATTGGAACTTATAATTGCTTAACTCTAAGAGCTTTACAAAAACCCAACAAATATGGTAGAATATTCTGGAAACTCATAGTAGGGAGGAGGATGTTGGGATGTTGGGACAGGAAGCCCTCTTTGGGTTCAGAGAGTTGTTTTAAAAGAAAAATATTGTAAATAGTACAGCATGATGAAGGAAATATGTGACTCCAATGAGGGACCAAAGCATTCTAGAGCACCCCAGCAGTACTTTTTTATTAGCAGTTTTAAAGTTATGGGAGTAGACTGATAGTGACAACAAAACCAGGCAAGTTGCAGAACAGATGAAACTTCAATCTCTTCATTAAACAAATGTTTCACGGTTGTAAAATGTAATACACAGCCACACAAAATGTATTTTCACGCTCATGCATTTCAGGCTTTTTTGAAAGTCACACAATTGTTTTGGTGATTTTAGTTTTAAATTGACTAAAATACTGGGGAAAGAGGAAAGGACAACCTGGGGAGGAGAAAAGCCAAAAATTCCAAAGGAAATATCAAGGCATTGAACTGATTGCTGTGAAAATTCATTTCAATCCTTCCTTGTATTCATATTAAATGTGTTAAAGATGTACACTCACTGGTTTGTTCCTGCTGTAGTCACACTGCATGATGTTAGGCCAGCACGCTTTTGTTGCTTGGCCAAACTTTGCACTCAGTTACACCACTGTAAAGTCTTTGACTTTTAGCAGAGTTACTACCTGCCGACGCTGACAGAAGTTGGACACATGACTTACCCTGGCACTGCATTATTAACTTTGCATCCAATTTTTGTCAATAATGCTGTCCGATGGATGATAATTACCCCCATCTTGCAGATACAGAGTTCAGATACAGATTTTCAAATGCTTAGCACACATTCGACATCAGATGTTTGCAAGATCTCATCTCCTATTTAGGTGCATAATTAATAACCAGATTTTCAGAAGTGCTCAGCACTGAGCAGTTCCTTTTGTGACATACAAGCGACTTGCTCAGGGTCATGCAGGGCATCAGTGGAGGAGTCAGCAAAAAATTCAGCAATCTTCCTTGTGCCCAAAATGTGAGATAGGCCCAAGACTTCCTTTATCTTTACAACTGGAGAGTGTAAAAGGCAGAAAGGGGAGATGTGTTGCATGAAATTTCAATGGAAAAAGGTTCCCTGAACATCTCAAGTTTGTCAAACTTCAAGCAGGCAAACATTGTGGAAAGGGTGTTCTTACCCACCTTGATTCTTTGCTCACCAGGATAATACTTGTTTCCAACATAGTCATACAGGGTTTCTAAAACATTAATGCCAATATCACTATAATAGTGGTTTGGAATTTATAGGGAAAGGATTCCTTATGCTATTGAGATGACGAAAATAGCCCAAAGGATCTTATTGTAGGGCCCATTAGTTGTGCTCAAAGACTCTTCCAGGGGGTGACTGTACCTGAACAGAACAGAGCAAACATCCTATAGTGAGACACACGGCTCCTCTCATTCTGCAGATATGGACACTCTTTCCAGTAGTATCTAAACACTTTCCCAGTCTTTACTTGATGTAACACTCCTATGTGTTAGTCAAGTCAAGTCAGTCCCAAGCGCACTGCTACTGTTGGGGCACTTTAGATACTGTAACAACCTTCCTCCACTCCACATGAGGTTAGTTGAATTGCTTTGCATCATTGGTGATTCTTCGGGCAAAGGGATCTTGTGGGACCCATCTCCTCTTCAGGTATAGATGGCCGTTGGCTCGCAGGGAGCTCATCTGCCCTTTGACAGGTCTTGTTTTTAGTCCTGCTGGGTGTCCACATACCCTCTTCCCCCAAGCTAGCCCGGGTGGAGGTGCTGTTTTAGTTGCTGACAACCTGACCAGGGAACAGGCTCAACTGGTTTACATGGTACCAGATAGCAGACCAAGAGAGGCCTGGCCTGACAATCCTGTGATAGGGAAGTGTCATAATCCCATATGCCAAATGTGGAATGGACACACAGAAGAAATTAGTGTGAGATCCATAAGAGCACTGAGACACCTAAAATCCAGCATAGGCATAATTTAGATGCCTAAGTCCAAGTGAATGGGCCACACAAACTTGCCTGTTTATATGCCCTGAGAGTCAGTTGATTCTGGTAAGTTTTCACTAGAAAATGTATGTAGGCACCAAATATTCTGCTACCCTGAAGGCCAGAGCTGCCACCGTCTTGCCTGAGTTGAGCATCCTGTGACTTGTCTCCCCACTAAGCTTGTGTAGGATTCTTAAATTGTGCGTGCTCAGGCCTAAGTCCGCTGAGAGGCCCCATCTGATAGGCGTGCTCAGAAGAGGCTTGCCATGCCCCACAGCACTGAGCTGAGCACAGAGCTGGGTAGCTTCTCTTCAAATGGGGAGATGATAATGATCACCTTCTGCATAATAGTCTGTTGGCTACAGCACTCATTCACCTGGGTAGTGATGGATCTTGCTTCTAGGTTCTCCTCAGCCTGAGATGATTGGAATCCAGTTCACCGGCCTCCTGGGAGAGTGCCCTAGCCACTAGGCTAAGGCCAGTCTGTCATGGGACCACTCTCCAAGCTGCCTGTTAAACCTGTACTGTGCAGAAAGGTTCAAGGAGCCAGGAGAAGAGAGGAAACAAAAGAGCATGACCGTAACTTAGTGATGAGGTCAGTCTTCTGGGAGCTTTCATTCACTGGGTTTCACTTCATTTTAATTCTCTTGTTAGTCTATGAGTTGGCTTTGGTTAGTCAGAACTGGGAAGCAAGTCTTACAGCGGGTACTCAGGGAGGCAGTGTGTTACAGTGGAATGAGCATGGTGCTAGGAGGCATGAGCCCTTGAGTTGTAATCCTAGCTCTGACAATGATTTTCTCTGTGGCCTTAGGCAAGACACTTTCCTCTGTCTGTGTTCATCTGTTAAATGAGAATGCTTGGCCCACAATATCTCTCAGGGGTGTTGTGAGGATTAATAAGTTTATATGTATGGTGCTTTAAAACCACTGTCTGCAGCACTGTATGAGGGCTGAGCAGTGTTATAAATGTTGCTCACAATGTAAGTAACAGTATATTCCTATTGGTATCTCTTTTCCCTTCCTCAGCACTTTAGTGTGTGTAAGGCTTACCATTTATCCTGTTGTGCGTCTCTTTCTGTGTTTGTCTTCCTAAAGGTCTTGCAGCCTAATCATGGGGTTTTGTGCATACTGTATGTGGAGGGATAAGAGATGATTGCCTTTCTTTGTGAGCTATGTTGTGCTCCCCTATTGTTGCTCATTATTCTATATGGCATAAATAGCATTACAGTAACAGGTTGATAGGTTTAAAGTTAATGAGCCAATGATCGGCATCTGAGAAGCTACTTAACAAAAATGTGTTTTCTTCGATTGTCTTGTATTCTTTAATAAATTTTATTAATTAATGAAATCGAAGACTCCTTTGTACAGTATGTTGGAAGAATGTTATTACGCCACACTGTATAATCATTATTACCATTTAATGAGTGTGTTATTCTGTCACTAACATTAATCTAACAAAAGAAACAAATACCTTGCCCACTTAGCCCATGGTGTCTTTCAGAAAGATGTATGATGTGATGCAGGAGTTACTAGGTTAAATACTCACTTCTGTGAATAGTGATAAACAATCCAGTTGAAATGGCCAGTGCATAGCCATGCAGCTGCTTGGAGAGATGTTAAACTTATGTAGATTTAAAAATACATATGCAGCTCTTTTCTCTGTTTGTGTGATGCTGCTTTTATGAATGGTCCTTCTTTTCTGTCTTTTGGAATCTGCACCTCCCTGAGGATAAAATGCAGAGCAAATCAGTTATGCATAGCAGAAGATGGGGCATTTTTATACTTTGCCTTTTCATTTAGATTTGATTCCTAAGAAAAGCTGCTTAAGTGGTGTTACAACTGCTTTGATACGGACTCTAATTATGAAAGGTAGCACCAGTAAATAGCGTTAGGTGAAAAGAGCGCAGAAGAGGAAGGGCAAGAGAAACCTTGACTATCAATCCTTCAAGAGGATGAGTCCAGAAAGCTGCACCCACTGTTACAAATTCCATGTGAAGCCCATAGCAAAGCTGTTTTAGCGGCTTTCGGGAAAGGGATGCATGTCAGTCTTATTGTAGGTCCTTGTGGGAATAGGTTTCACACACAGAAGGGAGGAGAGACTGGAGTGAGGCATCTGTCATTCTCTTCCAGTGTTTCTGATCTCTTAAAATAAAGAGTACAATTAAATGAATGCATTTTCTCACATCAAAAGTTTTACGTTCTTCAGCCAGTGCCTTGTAGAAGATTTCAGTTTCCCTTTAACTTATTGCAATTATTTGTGGCGTTCAGCTCTTGTTGGTTTTCCCTTGTATAGTACACACAAGCTGTGCTTCTTTAATGTGGGTGGTATGAACCAAACAGCTGTACATGTGTTGTGCTGAATTTAATGCACATCATGGTAACAAAGAATCAATCTCAGAAGAGACTTCTTATGAGATGCTGTTAGCTTTGGCTTCATATATTTTATTAGCTATCAGAGCGTTTTCATTATTGCAGCTATTGGTTAGACCCACTATAACTCCAATAAAACAGACACACAAAACTGCAACACTTACAAAATGCAGTATGTACACATAACCTGTATCAACCTAATTTCAGCATAGCAAACACAAAACAAAAGCTGTATATGACTTCTTAGCCTTTGTGCACATCTGCATTATTATAAATGCTAATATAATTCTGCAATGATAAATAATTAAACAATTATGGTCATGAATCAATAAGTTTAGCACATTTTTCATCAGCAAATTGTACTGTATAAACAAGAAATATAAATTACCAAGTCTAATTTTCAGTGAAAATTGTAAGCATTTTATTTCTAATAATTAAAAAAGTATTAGAATTCAATGGAAGATACTTAGAAGTTTAAAATTTTCTAGTTTTAACCAAACACCATTAAATTGTCATGTTTTACGTTTCTGAATCTGATTAACATTTTGAGATTTGACTTTTGGAATCATTGTCTTTGTTTTCCTCTGCTGGAACCCCCTCCTTCCTCCCTCCCCCCTTCCAGCCTGGGATTTCTCTGAAACACAATTTATCAGATGGAATCCAGCTTCAGTTGACCCCACTGCATTTAGTTTTAAAAAGAAAATATTGTGAAACCTCTCTTAACATTTAGAAGGATCTAGCCACTTCTAGTATAAAGGATAATATGGAAGGGGAAAATCTTTTGCAATCAGAGCTGTATTTAAACCCAGGTTGTTGGATTGACCCTCACCTTTCCAGCTATGAACTATAAAGCATTTGCAAAGAATCCATTACCCCAATTACATGGTATTTTCCTGTATTAGGCATCTTGGTTTTAGGTTATTTAAATTTTTTTTTACACTACAGTAGAAACAGAACTAAACAAGCTTGTGCATATTTGTGGAAAAGAAAAAAGCAACAACCCTGGAGTCCAGTATTTCTACAAAGGTGTGCATGTTTTCTCTTCTGTAACTAGCTGTCTCACAAACTAAGGGCTTGTCTACACAGGAAGTTAATCTGACATAGTTATTTCCAATTAACTTCCTCTGTGAATGCTCTCATCCCTGGCAAATGCCTGCTCTGCTGCTTCTTTTTGTCACACTGAGATCCAGAGAGGCTAGGCTCATATTGCATTCACTCCATCTATCGATGAAAGTCACATCCAGTCCTGCAGAGGCAGGATTGCTCAGGTGGAGCTGAGGAGGCTGTCTATTGGTAGGCACCATGGCCTGAGTTTGAAGGGGGAGAAGATGAAGTAAAAAAGCTTTTCCCAAATCTCTGGCACCCTCACTTTGGGACCTTTGTTATCTTGTGCTGCATCAGCAGTAGAAATCCACATTGGTAGATAGAGTGCTGCACCAAATTAATGCCCCGACAGTACAGAACTCCATTTATACATCTCCTTGCCACCAGTGCCAACCATAGAGGTGTACTTTTCTTCCAGTCTCCAGGATCATTGCTTGATATTTTCCCACAGTAGAATCAAGTGATTTTAGGCTTATAGGAAAGTAGGGCTGGACGGGACCTCAGGAAGTCAGTCATCCCTGACTAAACCATCCCAGTCAAGTGTCTGTCTAGACTGTTCTTAAAGACATCCAAGGATGGAGGTAGCTTGATCCAATGCTTAACAACCCTTATAACAAGAACGTTCTTCCTAATCTCCGGCCTAAATTTTCTCTGCTTTATTTTGAGGCGATTGCTTAGTCCTGTCCCCTGTAACCACAGAGAATGGTCTGTCTCCATTGTATTTATAAGTATCCTTCAAGTACTTGAAGACAGTTATTAAATTCATTGTCTTCTCTTCTCCATACTAAATAATTTTCATTTTTTTTAACCCTTCCTCATAAGTCATGCTTTTCGGGCCTCTAAACATTTTTGTCTTTTACACTTTCTTACTGATTCCTGCGATGTTAGCCAAGGCCAAAGATTCAACCACATTCAGTCTCAGACCAGTACATGTATCCATTGAGTAGGCGCCCATCCAGGCTGGTGACTGAAAGTTTAGAATAGTGTATTTCACTTCAACCCAAATCTTTTACACTCAGCAACTTGGACATTGGCTGATTAAGTGTCATGGAAAGCACCTGCTTCCTGTGTTTAGCAAATTTTGATACAGAGCATGAAGGTATCTACAAGACAAATCCCTGTGTATCATACTTAACTGCCTGCTGTGGCCTAGATGCGCTTCAGGTACTTGGTACTGAAAATTCTTGATTATTTCCTGCACAGCACAGAACTGCACTTAGTTGTTTGCCTCTGATCACTGTCCTTTGCCTTCCCTGATTTTTCCAACCTTTGATAATTAGGAGAAAAGTCACTACACATGGAGGTTAAAGATCTTCACTTTGGGTTTCTTCCTCCTGCAGCTGCTGCTGCATCTGCTTTTTTTCCTTTAGTTTTCCCAACGCATTTTATTTCCTTTTGTGGGTGTAAGTGTCTTTGCCTCTGATGCCAATGTCACTATTCTTGTGGCATCCAGATTTTGTTTTACTGTGTGGCTCTTAGCAACATGTTTCTTGCATTCTGCTCATTCTGTTGCAGAGTTCACACTTTCAAAGTCTGGAGATATAGATCACTCTGCTTTACATGCTTGTCTTTAAGCTTCTTGAATAGGGCAATACAATGATTGAAACTTAGAATTCATGCATTTCTCATACATGGGGGAAACCTGATGGTGGTTTTGTATTCCTGTTTTATGTCCGTCTTACAAGGCAGTCTGTGTTTACAGTGGTTAACTTTTTTGTGAATTTTGCATACATAATATTCCCAGAATCCAGTGTAAAATAACTACAATAACATTTTATACAGCCACACATAGAATTTAATTTTTCGAATGTAAAGGTAAAGCATATATTTTTTCCAAATTCAGTCTAATGTCTTTTCTATTAAATGTATGATGTGCTGTAGGAATGCTGAAGTCCAAGTGACAGGACAAAAGCTCTAGGAACCTATTACCTGTTTTATTTCCACCCCTAAGATATTGGATATGTGGATTGGTATTACTGAAATAAATAAATATATTTTAAAAATTAGTTATTTTGAAGACTCCTACTTTAAAAGAAAACACTTGGTTTAGCTTACAAAACTGGATTACATGATGCACAGCAGGTTTAAAAAATATTTCAAAGATGTTGCTTTCATGCTTCAAATCCTTGAAAAGCTAAATACACTCACTTCTGAAACTAAATCTTGGTTTTCACTGTAAAAAAAATGTTTAATAGCACATATGGCATAATTTCATTTGACATCTGTTTTGTAACAAACAATATTTAGCTCACTTATTTGCTGAATGATACAGTACATACTGCAAACAAAAAGTCCAATGAACAGTTTTACATAGTTTGTAATATATCAATATTTATTGCAAAAGAATGCAAAACTTAAACATTTAAGCATGTTATTGATTGTAATATGCAAAACATTGATTACTGCATGCTGCCAATGCAAAGAAAGTCTACTGAATGCCTTATGGGGTATGAAAATTAGGTAGATTTCTGAAAGAATAACTGATATCCTCCCACTGGTGACATTTAGGCTTATGCCCTCTCAACCTAATTTGTGTCATCTTATAGGAGACAGCTGTCAATATATTTAGGATGGTTTAGCTCATAACAGCAAAAATGGTGAGACTATTGGCTTAATTGCATGGAGTGATTGATTCTAATGGGAACAACATTTAAAAACTCAAAATGCACTTTCTGTTGGCAGCTCTAATAAAATAGCATAATGAATTGAAGCATCATACACACATATATTGTACTTTCTGGAAGGATTAGCAAAGGACAGCTATGATTTTGTGTGGGCTTTTATTATTTGACTTTATTTAAATTGTTAAATAACATTACAACCAAACTTTAACACAGGAGCATAATCAGATAGAAACCAGAACATCAGGTGAGAACTGAAATAACAAACTGTTACAATCATATAATTAATAATGGCGATAAGTGTTCAAGTAAATAAGTGGTGGGTGCTGAAATAACCATATCTTTCTGCTGTGTGCAATTGCAATGCTTTGAAAGTGCATGGTATTTCTCTACTGATCTGACCAGTACAATGATATGAATCTGGATGGAATAAAATGCATCTGCTTAAACAACTCCTTTAAGTCGTAGGTTTGGAAGGACAGCCAGAATGGCTGTTATATGAATTTAACAGAAACTGCTTTACTCCAGTTTCATTGAAGTGAACAAGTTGATTTCAGTGTAGCTGCTACCTTAAATCCAGAAATTAGCCTTGCTGTATTCCTTCAGTGGTAATAGGACCAAACAAAGGGATCCAAGTATCCTGACTGGGTGCAGAGGCGGGCATGTTGGTGGGTGTTAGGCTGCTTTTGAGGTGACCTAGGCTTGCCTATACCTTCACAACTGGTTAAATTGCTGCCCATCTTTCAGCTGTTTTGATTTGCTGTTGCAATGCCTTGCTGTCCGCTTAACCTAATGTAGCACCTTGAGGCCCCTACCTTGTTGCGATTGTCTTGTATATACTAGAGTTTTCTCTGGAGAACTTATGATCTGAATATAAAATGAGAGACAACAGGTGGATTCAAAGGACAGACAAGGATAGCCCTGCACAGTAGTGCATCTTATTGCTATTGACGCCACGACTAATTCATGGAGGATGCGAACATTCAGAACTGCTAACAATGATTTAAAATTCAGTCTTCTCTTTTTAATGCTTTGGCTGCCTCTTCCCCCCTGCCTGCTATAGCATATATCTTCCGCTATTATTTCCATTATAAACTTTTCTGAATCTAAATATTTGAGACTAATTGGACCTCTGAATATCAGACTATTCTTCTGTCTTTGCTTCACCAAGCAATTTGTTTGATGCTGGTAGGGTGCAGTGCCCTGGAGCAGCCACTCTGCACTCAGCAATAGCTTAGATTTGTTCTATAGAAAGAGGATGTTATCTGGGAGGATCCTTCAGCGAGTGCTTATGGTATCTTTGGCCATCAAAAGCAGGGAACAAAGGAGCCATGCTTCTGGCTGATGGGGACACTTCAGGAGTACATCACCTCCTCTTGGTAGTTAGGTGCTATTTCAGCACTGAGGTTGTCCTGGTGGCTCCACTTTTAACCTGCTGTATTTAAGGCACAGAATTCCTGTTGCACATTTCTACTTTTAGTGCAGCTTCAAAGCTCTTTAGTGGGGTTGTTATGTGTTCACCCCTTTACTCCCCTGGGATTTTGCACATTTGTTTCTCTTGCTGTGATCACAGCACAGCAGTAACCCCTCACCTTTCACAGACAAAGATCTAGTGCACCTGTCCTCCCTCAATTCCCTTTTTTACCCTTTGCACAGAATGCAGCTGCTGGCTTTCCCTTCCCTGCCTTAACTTCTTTGTGGCACTAGCCTTGCTCTTTCCTACCTTGATATTCTGTACTCAGCCTTTGTAATGTGCTCTTTATTTAAAGATGTTCTGCAGCTCGATGCCCAACAACCATTGATTTCTAGAAATACGTGGGTTCTAGCAGAGATGAATATGCTGTTACAGATGAAATGCTTTTTTTTCTTTGCAATAATTAAAAAGGTATGAAGAATTGGATGCAAGATTGAACAGTGTAAGTCCTACAAAATTAAAAACATTGCAGAACTGGAATAAATATTAATAATAATTTGGAGGCATAATGAAACACTGTAGATATGAAGCAGGGGGAAAAAAAAACAAGCAGGAAAGGGGGAACGTTTTTATAGACCTTAATTACAGCAGGGGTTGTTAGTAAATTTACTGAATTGCAAATGTAAAAGATTCGGATGGCCTGAGTAAAACCACATATTTAAGCCTTCTAAATGAACATTTCTGTTTTTTGAGTAATTTGTACCATCTGTGTCAAAATTCTGAGCCTAAAAAGAAAAAGCAGTGGAACAAATGTTGGTTCCATAAAACAGTCCTAGTTCATTGTTGAAATTGTCACACATTAACATTGCAGGCCATCTGGGTAGACAAAAGACTCTAACCAGATTGCTAAGATGATTTTATTGGTCTGGTATTAATCAGTATGTGGCATAATATTTAAGCAAAAAGAAATGATGAGGTGAAGTGGAGTGCCTTAAACCACCCTGACTGTATGGTAGTTGCACAATAAATGTATTACACCACAGAGTGCCGTGTTGTTAAGCAAGAAGCTTAATTCTGAAATGTAAATAACACAGCTATATGATATTTCCAATTTATATTTTAAGATAAAATGTGAAACGTAAAGAAGTAATGACTGTTGGCTTACTGTGATTGAGAGATTTAAAGGCCACAGCATGGTTGTATTAAATTGTGGTATACCCACAATCATGTTGGAATTAACTTTAATTTCTTTTTGTAACATTGTAAATCAGATTACACTTCATCTCAAAGAATCCCGAACTCATGATTTTCAATTGATTTTCCACGTTCTAAACTGTCGTGCACAAAGCATCAGCTTGTCTTGTTGCTGATATCTGGAAATAGTTGTGTACTTGGCTCCTTCTTGGAAATTTTCACTGGCTTTCTAGCCTGTTAGAATCCACTATAAAAGCCTTTTCACTTAGTCTTCAAGATCATCCATGGAGTTACTGCTACTGCCATCTCTTCATTGCGGAGTTCTTTCACTATGCTTCTCACATAGCCAATGTTCATTTTCACCATCTTCTCCTCATCTTGACATCACCACCTTGAACATCCATCTTGTCTATCTTTGCCTAAGCAACTCCTCAAATCCTGTGTCATAACCTGTCTCTTCCCTGTAGTCTGGGACACCTAAAATAACTTAAAAACAATAATGCAAACCTCTTGCAACCGTCAGTTAATTCTCCCTGAAACACCTCACTGGAGTGGAAATCTTTTGGAGGGCTGGCTCAAGGTCTTCTGAAGCAGATAGACCTTACCTTAAGAACTGCATAAGGAGATGGGAATCCAGATAGATATTCACTTTATATTGCCTTAACGTTCTTTAAGTGGCTTTACCTGGGCTGGCAGAGGAGTCTGAAGAAAGGGCAGCCTGGAGGCCTATCTAGAGGTACAGCCAATGAAAAGAAAGCATGACTGCAAATGCAGTCTATAGACTGGAATAGCAGCTGTGTGTGCTTGGCAGGGGACAGAAGCTTTAGACCATCACCATACAATTGGTCCCAGGTTGCGGCATAGAATATGCCTCCCCAACCACCAGGAATCCCGCAGTTCTGGCTGCGTGTGGACACACTGCGTGTGGAGCCAAAACCTTGGATGCTTGTACTGGGAATGTTTCTTGAATTATTTCTGTGTGTGAGTGGAGGGCAAAATTTGCCTGTTCACAGAAATGCCTTCCAGACATAGTTACAGGGAGTGTGTGCTGCAAAAGTTACTTTAGAATATTCCCATATTTTACCTAGTGGTACTCCCTAGAGCAAAACACGTTAACAGGATAGTTCCTGCTAGGATCATGAGTATCATTATTTATTACCTGTATTGTGAAAATGCCAAAAATCCCCCATTCAGGATGCTTCTGAGCACTGCTCAAATTCATGGGAAATGCAGTTCAGGTCCCAAAGGGCTGTTTGCAGAAGACTCAAATTCTCCAAGAACGGCAGCTGGAGTGTGTGCAAGATGCAGGCAAACCTGCACATGACTTGATAGCCCAGGCTTTATTTTATTTATTTTTTGCCTTTTCCTCTGCTTTAAGTCATTCTTTTAGGGTGGTGGTGGGGTGAGAAGAAATGACAGGAAGAGGGGTAAATGAAGAGGAGAGAAAGGAAAGGAGGACATCAAATAGGATGGGATGGAAGGATGTTGGGAAGGTGAAGGTGAGGGAATGATAAAGAGAATCATGGGAGCAGGAAGAGTGAGGCTGGGAGAGACACGTTTGGGACAAACCACCAATAGGTGAAAGGCAGTCTTCAGAGTTCAGACTGTAAAAGGCACTCACTCGCCATGAGGGCAGCTATGGAGGTCTGGGGAGGGAGTTACCCAGGGGATATCAACCTGTCATCAACAAGCCTTGGTGCTGCTCTTGGCCTTCAAACGTTTCTTGTGGCCTGTTGCAAAATGTACCTTTGCTTGGGCAGATCAGGCAGCTAGAAAAGGTCCTTATTTTTTGGAGTGCAATTCGTTGCAAGTTGGCAGACACTGAGGAAATCATCTAGACCTGCACATGTGGCTCTTGTTTTTATATATCTTCTTGGACTGTATTTGTTCCTTGGACTATAAAGACCAGTTTAGAGGAACTGATAGTCCAAAGGACAGGTGAAGTCACTGGCCACTTTTCTGTAGGAGATATTGCTGGGTGTTTGAGGAAGCAGTTTCCTCTAGAATGACGGGTTTGTTTGAAACCATGAATGCCTGACATAAAGCCTGCCATGTTGCTTGGATCTTCTCTCAGTAATTCACTCAAGATACACTATATACACATTCTGCAAAGATGACAAAAATGGTTTGGCTTTCCAGTTCCCATCAATCTTGCATCTTAATTTTAAAAATGTTAAGTATGTACCTTAAGAATGACCAAAATCTCTGTTAGCCAATCAAAAGATTTCCTCAGCTTTATCCAGTTAAAAATGGGATATCTCACTCATGACCCTGGAGTGACCTCATCACTTTATACAACATAGCTTAATTTACACCTAGATAAACAAGACCCCGGAAATTGCGAGTTAGCATTACAATACTGGGAGCAATGCAATGGACTGACTGGGTATGCTGATTCTTTCATGATGGATAGTAATGGTGGGAAAATGTCACTGCAGCCACACAAAAGTGTAATGTTATCAGCCACATACAAGTGAAATGTGGATTAAAATGCCATTAACATAACCAATTAAACATATGAATAAACAAACCGGTGAAATCCATAATAATAGCTGTTATATTACAGGAATTTTGCTTTCCTGTTGCTCACTTTGTTCATCAGAGGACTGTCTGAAAGGACAACGAATATGAAGCAGATATGTCTTGAATGGCAAAGACAACATGTGCACAGCATGCTGGCAAACATAGTTTCTTACATACACCACAGGAAAGATGTACAGAGCCACATTTTGGGATGGAAGATGATTATTTACCTTCCTGGCTAACATTTGACTTATATTTCTGTCACACTCCTGTGTAGCTCCCTTTTGTATATGTTTAGTTGTATCTAGGACTTTGTGGTTCTGTTTTGCATTTTATTCTGGGTTTGATGGTTCTGCAACTGCTGAATATTTTGCATATTACGGTTGTGAACCAACACAGGGCTGGACCAGAGTTTGTCTTGAACTCTCTGGAATGAAGCCATGAACAGCTTGGTTCTATTTGTTGGGTTAACAGTGAGGCGTGGCATCAATTTAAATGTGCAGATTGTTTAAGAGAACTTTAAGAGACATGTCCAAGGGATTTGTGCACCTGCCAGTTGCACAGTTCTCTGGGGCTGTGGAGAGTTCATCTCCTTGCCAGAATTTCTGCCACACCTGCTGCAGAGTAGAAATGGTGTTTTTCTCATGTACCCCATGGGCCATGTCGTTTTCTAAAAGATTTCATCGCGTGTTCATTTTGGTGCACTCTTGGTCCATGCTCCTTTTTCTACCTTCTTGAAGAAAGTTCTAATGTTTCCTTTTAATCATCCCTCTGTCAAAAGTAAACTAACCTTGCTTTCTCATGCTAGGTTCTCCTTCCTCATAGCTGTAATGAGTGGGTCTGCTTCTCTTCTGTACCTTTGGTTGAAGCTCCTGTAAAATGGCAATCTGAATTCAGTGTGATACTTCAGTGTGGTTTCTTCTTCGGGCCTTCTGGATTCTGCATTAGACTGGTACAACCTTTGTTTATTCTTCTGTCCGTAGCAAGAAACTAAAGATGGCTCTTTCCTTGAGACATTCTTCAGCCAATGAGAGTCCCATTGTTTGGTCTCTGTAGCTGCGACTGTAAAGAAAAGCAACCCCAAAGTGAGAAGATTTTAAATGCTTTGTTTTTCCCAGGTGCTACATCTAATTCCTGTTTCTGGCCAAATGGCTTAATCCTTTAATCTTAAAGGATTAAGAGCTATCTACATTAGATCTCCCCCAGATGTTAAGATTTCACTGGATGGATGGTGCCTTAAACCCAAAGCCAGAAAAATCATTCCTGCACAGAACTCAGCATTGCTTTCTCAGCTTTGTTGAAATGACCATTTGAACATCACTACCTTATTTATCTTTTAAGACCACCTTTATAATTGCTATTTTTGACAATGACAAGGGAACACTGGGTATTTTCCGTCAGGGATCCTTCAGTGCCATTTCATAAGAATGAAATGGCAATCAGGATTCCTCTGGATTCTTTCTTTAAAGTCAGTTCAAAATTACATATGAGATGAACAATCCTTTCCATAGCTTTTTGTTTAAAATTTCAGAATGATGAATAGAAGACATTACGTTCTTTAAATGTGGAAGGAACACTTATTATTTGAAGGAAATTGGGTTTCCCTTCAAAAGATTGATAATGTTTCCTTTGTGGTATATAGGAAACGGATACCAACACCAAAACGGCTACTGCAGGATGGATTTTTTTTATGTAGCAAAGAACTTGACATAGAAATTATGTGGAGGGGTGCTTTGCCACACAAAAAGATTGTGTGAGAGCCAGTATTCAAGGCACTCAGTGTGACTATGCACCGACTATGAAGGTAATTCACCCTGACAACGTATTAAATTGCCTAGAATCAGTCAACTTGTTACCGGTATTAAAAATGTATGGTAAACATGATGGAAAAGACAGAGTTGGAGGGGTACTGTTTTTCATTTAAGCTTAGTTGGGGGACTAAGGCTATCCTTAGCAGCCAGACCCTAGAGCAGGTGTATCAAACTCATCAGTCCCTGCAATGTGTGGAGCTGGGACTGGAGCTGGTGCATCCTGCATGCAGCATGCAGGCCAGTTGGGGACATGCCTCAAATTATGTCAGTCCTGTCTGAGACCCACAGGCATCATCATGGACTTAATGATAGGCCTGTGCAGGCTGGATCAGGCCTGTGAACTGTATCTTTGAGACCCTGCCCAAGATGGGATGCCACAGAGCTAGGCACAGTTTGAAGGAGACCAAGGAATTTAAGCTCTATGCACAGGAAAGACAAATGGTGGGAGGAGGAATGGAGGTAAAAAGAAGTGAAATCACTTGCTTTGGGTCACATAATAGGTCCGTAGTGTGAAATATGAGTCCCAGCCACTGAAATTGGGGGTCAGCTTGCCAAAATGAACATTGAAAATGAACTCAGCCTGAGACTGGGTTCCTCTTGCTTGATCAACCCCTGTTGACCTGAGTGTTTCAGGATCTGGCTCCACAAATTAAAAAATGAATGAAGAGGCCTTGAAATGGTATTCTTGAAGCTTGTGTTTGTACCTGAGACTGTGCTGTGCATACAGAAATTAAATAGTAGTCAATTTTGGCATACTCCCATTTCATCTCCCCAACAAGCTGTATTTTCTTATTGTAGTTTCTTTCTTATGTATATTATGCAGGAGAATGTGGTCTGCATTATCCTGTTGGAGCAACATGTAGCTTGGCCAGAATGTGAGCCATTCTATATATATCTTCCCCCTGCCCCTGCTCCTCCTCCTCCTCCTCCTCCTCCCATCCATCTTCCCTTCCCCCTTTCCCCAGCTGAGGAGAACCTGCCACAAGGATAAACTGCTTTTTTATTCTTGAGGGTGATATGGTCAGGATTCAATGGGACCTTCTGGTCACTCTGGGGCTCCTGGGGTCCCCATGGCCATGTGTAACAATGGCGGACTCCTCAGCTGCCTCATGGATGTAGTCCTAATCTTGGCTTGATCATTGACCCATATTGGTAAGACAGGGCCAGGGTCCTGTTTAGCTGTACATGGCCTGACTACCAGCTCAGCTGATGCCTTCCATCCTTTCTGGCCATCCCTTCTGGCCATCCCTTCCCAAACCTTAAAAGATAGACCTTTCAAAGAGACCTTGTTTCCTGCTAATCTAGAAAATGCACCCTGCTTCTGTTGCAGATGGAGGTTGCATTCTGTTATGCTGTCATTTTTTGTACTAGGAGGAAAACCTGGTCTTGATAGTGTGGTGTCAAGGAGCAAGCTCATATATGTAACAAAGTGAAAGAGGAGTAAGAGAGAAAGAAAAGAATAAGGGCAAAGAAGGATACAGATAGAATAATAGAAAATTAGGATTGGAAGAGATCTCAGGAAGTCATCTAGTCCAACCCCCTGCTTAAACTGGGACCTTCCACGACTAGATCATCCCAGCCAAGGCTTTGTCTACCCAGGTGTTAACCTCCAAGGATGGAGAGTCCATCACCACTCGGGGCAACCTGTTCCAATGCTTTATTACCCTCCTAGTTGTTAGACCCCGACTCCATGCGGCGCCCAATGACTATGGAGATGATGATCTAATTGTTCGTGGATCCTGTTACTAATTAGCCAGATCAAGCAGGGAGCAAACACCAGCACACATTGCTCGCAATAGCTTTATTCAGAATAGAGACAGCTTCAGACTAGCTCCTAAAAAGCCAACAAACCGGGGAGCAGCCCTAAACAATAGTTCTTTCCTACATTTATACATTTTAGTTCAGGTTTATTAACATTCACTCCACCTTTGTCCTTCCTCCTGTTCTACCCATTTCTTCTCCCATCACAAGCTCTGCCTCAGTTTACTGTTTACTTCATTAGCATTAAATTGCTTATGCTTTCGCCTCATTTACATGCCTCTCTGCTAAGTGCGCATGCGTAAGGCCACAAATTCGGGTACTCTCGGTCAATCACTGGTTCTTCCTGGTTCTTTGCTGACTTCAGCACCATCTCCAAGGCCTTGCTTTTTCTTTATCTCCTGATGATAGCTGGTGGGCTGCATCTTGTTTCTCTTACACAATGGGCTCTAACACTACGACTTTGTTTAGAAAACTGCTTACCTAAGCATTTGCAAGGTTAGTCTTAATATATCATCCTGCCTTATGACCAGCAGCTTTTGCCGAGACACAGAAAAAAGCCTTTGTATTCAGCTGCAGATTCAATGCTCCCCAAAATCCAAATTATTGTCACCCTAACACTAGTGAAAAAGTTTTCCCTAACACCTAACCTAAAGGTCCCTTGCTGCAACCTGAGACCGTTGTTCGGTCATGTGCTACCACTGAGAACAGTCTCACTCCATCCTCTTTGTACCACCCTTCAGGTAGTTGAAGGCTGCTGTTAAATCTTCCCTCACTCTTCTCGTCTCCAGACTAAATAAGCCCAGGTCCCTCAGCCTGTCCTCATAAGTCATATGCTTCATCTCCCTCACCATTTTTATTGTCCTCTACTGGATGCTCTCCAATTTGTCCACATCTTTTCTGTAGTGGGGGGCTCCAAACTGAACACAAGACTCCAGATGTGGCCTTGTGAATGCCGAATAGAGAGGAATAATCACTTCTCTTGATCTGCTGGCAATGCTCCTATTACTGCAGCCCAGTATGCTGTTAGCCTTTTTTGCAAAAAGGACACACTGTTGGCTCATATACAGCTTCTTGTCCAGTGTAACCCCCAGGTCTTTTTCTACAGAAAATAGAGAAGTGAAAGAATGGAGGAAATTAAAGAAGCAGAGTTGAGTGCTGAAAGAATAAGGGTAGCATCAGAGATGTTACTGAAGATTTTACAAAAGGACAGTCTCTGGTCAAATATGGCCAGTCAGATTTGTGTCGTGATGCTTTATGATGAATCTAGGGTCTATGATGTGTGGAATGTTTCAGCTCAAATGGAATCCCAAGCGCTGTCCTCAGTTCTGCCTTTAGGCAGTGCATTTTGGTCTTTGTGAATCGTATTTAATACTGGGCAGTGGCATTGCTGCTGCTTTGTCCGGCTGTCACGATCACTCTAGGAAATGCCAGCCTATTCAGCTGGAAGTGTATTCCTGTGTCTGCCTTTTAGCACAGACCCCCCAAACAGTAAATTCAGCCTTTGCATGTGATTATAGTTATATGACAAGGCTTGATGAAGTGTTTAAGAATTTCTGTAAGTTTGAAATTATCTTTACATTGGCCTCTGTTAAGGTTTCTGACAATTGCAGTTAATCTTTAGTCCTGAGGAAAATACTTTTTCCACACCATATGGACTAGGCCAGATTTATCTGCTGCTTGTTGTCCTTCATGGGACACAAGGCACATTCCACTGAGTGATGGATCATCTCCTGAGATGTCGTAGCAAGAGTGCATTGGCATGTTCAGTTGACAGAGTCCTTCTTAGCAAATTTTAGTCAAATTATTTATTTCCAGTGTAGTTACTGCTTTATTAACATTACAGGCCTTCGTGTGCATTTTCACAGTTACATTATGCTGGCTCCAGGAACATCTCTAGGCAGGAGATCAGTTACTTGTGCAATGTGTTCAGTAAACTATCTTATTTCTCAGATGTGAATCAGTGGAAATGTGAGCCATTAAAGACCATGATTAACTCCAGACTGAAGCTTTATTCTCCAATGGCTTATGTACGTATTGAAAGCTAGCTTTTATTTTCTTTTTATTCTTTATTAGCAGATTGTCTAAGCCACAAGCAGGCTTCCTGTCAATGTAGCTAATGTGAAGCTTATTATTGTTATTATTTTATAAATGAAGATGTTTTTGTGACCAGCATAATAAAGACATTGAACTCTGCTGCTTTATGAAGTAGTGGTCCCTGCTTTATGGCATTTGAGGGTGTTAAAGCACTTCAGGTTCAAATCTATGCTCAGGCCTTTTTCTTTAAATCTCTACTGCCAGGTGACACCTGGTATTGTGTGCAGGCAGCCTCTGATCAGCTGTCCTATTTTTGTGCATGGAGATTTATATCTCTGTCTTAACAGGAAAGATCCATGAACAGACTTTAAAACAAGCACATAACTCCATTTCAGGAAATACACAAATGGATCAGGAGTTGCATATGGCTTTATATCACACCACAGAGAATGCCAGAGACCTGAGAGAGGCCTTTAAGCCACTAGAAAAAGCATTTGCAAGTTCAGGCTTCTCTTTTGTGGTGATGTTCTGTGTAACTTGTTCCTGTCCACTTTTTGCAAAGCAAAACTACTGCTTTATTGCTAAAAACTGTGTATCTAGTCCACATTAAGGAGTGAACACTGGTGTATACAATTAAATGGTTAATTAATCAGACCAGCGTTCTTATGAAGATGTTGTATTTCTATTGTGTATGTAAAGAAATGAAGCCAAAACTTCTTTGGATTCTATAATTTATTGCTTGTGCCCGGCAGCAACAATTAATGAAGAAGATCTATGAAGAAGCAAAGCAGTGGATCATTAGAAATTGAGAGTGAACTTTCCAAATTTATCAAGTATCTTGAACCTTAAGATTTACAAATCTGACATCAAATGGCCAAGCCTCTTACAGAAGAGTCAAGTTCAAGACTTAGCTTGTTTAAATTCTGGGAAAGTGTTAGTTTTCAGTTTAATATTTCTGGAGAAAAACCCTTTTCAGTGTTCAGTTCAAGACTTTTATATGGATAATAGTATATTAATGGATATAAAATCAGAAGTCCACACTAAATTCATAGCGCTTTAGTTAATTATCCAAATATTAATTCATAAAGGTCCTCTTATCAGCTTTCATTTACTTGTAGATGACACTCTTTATAAACATGAGTCCCAATGCTATAGCAACCCAAAGACTGAATCACCCTAACAATTTATGGCTAATTTCTAATATTAGAATAAAGTTTACCATCTGAGAATAGTCCTCAATTAGAATATGAAATGTATTTCTTAATATGCATGTATATACCTATAATTTCTTAATTTAAAGTGAGAGCACTACCCTCTATTACTACTTTTACTATTTTACAATAGTAAAATAAATGAGGTATTGATTCATTATTTAGAGCATGTGTCTGCAAGTGGATATGCAGTTTTGTCCTGATCCAGCAAAGCAGTTATGTGGTTGAAGTTGAGCAGATGCTTAGACTCATTAATTTGTTGGTTAACAGCCAAGGTTGGTACTACAAGCATGTACAAGCCAACGATAATAATGTTTTTTGTGGATACTTTGTGGGCCAGAAGGTAGATACAGCTAGTAGATATTAATCCCATATAGACTTCTAAATACTTAACAATAGTTGGTCTTTTAATGTGGTATTTACTCAGAATTTCTCTATATGTCAGTGCTCATATTTTTGTAATATGTCTTGGAATCTTGTGAACCAAAACAGTGGAGGAGTGCAAGTTTGCAACCAGCAGGCTGCTGACATTATCAGTGATGGTAACGACGAACATCTAAATAAGAAAATTCTAGGACTGTGCACTTATGGTCTCACACAAATACCACAAGTAGCTTGTGTTTGTTGCCTGTTATTAACTGAAGAGATGAACAGGGATGTTCCAATGTCCTGCAGACCTGGTGCTGTGGCTATAGGCCTCCTTATAAAGTTCTTAGGATTTATGAGATTTTCAGTATCAACATCTACTGATAGTGTTGGTTTGTCTAGAACAGAACCCAAAGTCAGCATGTAAGATAGTGTCTGATGCTGACATAGGTCTTTGAAAACTTAATTTAATATTTTCATGTCTTGTTTCTCAGGGATTTATTTAGTAAGATGCCTTCGGTCCAGTATTTAAAATGAGCTAAAAAAAGTACCCCTGAGCTATTATATCCTTTCTTAGCTTTCACCTATACTAGGAAAATATGCAAACATTTTTCTCCATTAGTCATGTAGTTGTGTCAGTGCTAATAATACTACAAGTGTGTAAGGGCAGGTGATTTTTCCAGGGTGAAGCAACAGGTGGTTTAAAAAGACATGTTCACAAAAATATCGTCTCCCAATGTTAGCATTGGTACAGTTTCAGTTCAATAGAAAGATATTTGTCTTTTTTCTCCTGTAGGCTGATCCTTAAATTTTCTTGATGAATTTGCTTATTTTATGAACGGTTAAGACTGCTGACAGCCCTAGTTAACGTTACCTTTCTGCTTGTAAGTTTAATATCAATAGAGTTATGTCAATCCACTTTTATTCCCTGACTCAGTTAGAATAAAAACAAAATCAGAATGACTATGGTGAACTAATATCTCCTTTCAGCATGAAAACCTCCCCCCAAAAAGTCTGGAAGGCTCTTTATGTATAAAGGGTTACTTTAGGAAACAAAAAAGTAAGGCCCTACGGAAGAAACTACATTGACTTTTATAACAAATTGATTTCCAGCTAAATAGGTCTAAATTTCCTGAAGCCAGCTTCTGAATTGAGGGATAGCATTTGTTTTTTTTAATGACAACTGTATTAGAGAATATGCAATGTAAAAAATGCATTTCATTTCATTTTAATCACCATGGTATCAATAATAAACTTGTTCAATTATTGACTAGGCTTTTATGAAGTTAGTTTAGGAAGGAAAGTAGTGCAGATTGGACCATCTCTGTCTTAAAGGTGACAGATGAGTAATTGAGTTATGGAGTTGTAAGAAACATTTGCTGCAAACTTCAGGAGTCAAAGCTACACAATGTGGCATGGGTTTATGCTTTCTTATAAACATGACATCAGTCCATTTTCACTGAAAACTTTGCTGAAGCTCATAAGCCTTCCTAACCAGCAGAGTCAGGAGAACTGTGTGGTTTTAGTTTTGTGACAAATTATGCTTAGTCTTCACCTCAAACAAACCTGTTTCACTCGTTTTGTATTGAGATCTAGGAAACTTGGAAAACATAAACTTATTGATTGAATGACAATTTTTGCAGGAACCCCACTGAGGTGGAGCTGCTGAACCTTGTACTGCCCTGCTGATTTGTATATCCATTTTTATTAATGAACATTGGATCTGAAAATCAACACAGCAAAGTCCATTTGCTTTCTCTTAGTTATGTATACCAGGCATGTCAAACATATGGCCCGTGGGCTGGATCCAGCCCATGGATCAGCTGAATCTGGTCCACTGGGCTACTGACATGCCACCAGAAGTTGGGGGACATGGCCAGGTGGGAGTAGCCTACTGGGCCCCAGTGGGCACAGCGTTCGGTGGCAGAAGGGTGAGTGAAGGCTGACACAACCCTGGTCATGCTCCAGCTACTTCACCTGTCACCACCACCATGGTCCCTGGTCTTTGGCTGCTGGCTTCATTGCCACTGTGGCATGCTCCATGCCCCATGCTGGACCTGGAGCCAGAGTTGTTGCTTCCATGTTCTCTTGCAGGAGCCAGAGCTGGGACCCTGGCATGAAACATGTGTCAGTAGCAGCTTCAGCTCTGGCACAGGGCATTCAGCACATGGCAGAAGCTGGAGCTGCTACCACCAAAGCACACCCCATGCCCTGGGTTGGATTTGGCCCACAAGAGGCCTCACAGTCCAAATCCACCTCCAGGGTAGGAGGTGAGTTGGACACCACTGCCATGTAGCATATATCTCTCTTGTGACAAAGTCAAGATCTTTTCTGCTTTGTCTTTTCCTAAATTTCTGAAGAGAATTTGGAAAATTTTAGAAATGAAATTATATGAATATGCTGCGGGGCACAGAACGTCTCAATTCCTGATGCTTTGGAGAACATTTTTAGGTAAATGTTCATCATTGTCATTGGTTTCAATGAACGACTGATGGAAGAAATTCTAATATATTTAAGTGGTGTTGTCTTGTACAGCATAAGTAATTTTGTTTCAGAGGTCTAGAAAAACTTCTGTAGGGGGTCTGCTCCAGGGTTTTCAGGTAAGGAGGACCTTTAATGGGTTGTAGAGTATTATATATGTAAGTCATCAGATCTAATCCAGCCCAGGGCTCTTTGAAGCTTCTCTGGAATATACTGGAGGTCTGAGTCCAGTTCTGAATGGGCAGCTGCTGTATCTCTGAACTGGCTACTCCTCTTTCCTGTACAGTTGAAGCTTTCTCCTTACTTATTGTAAAAACTCTCCATACATCCATCTGACCTCCTTTCTTTTTGCTATTGCCTTTCCATTCTCTGTTTTAAATAGTTCATACCTTGCTTCTAACTTAGTGCCCCCCTCCCTTGCCACTTTTTTTTCTCTTAACTGAGAACACTTCCTTAATCAGCACATATACACACCCTCGCCTCTCTCTCAAATTAGTGCTTCTGTTAAAGGTTCTTTCTGGAAATATGTGAAGTGACCTGGGACTAATGCTATGCTGCATAACAAAAAGTAAGCTATAGCTAACATTAATAACAGAAAGTTGAAAAATATACTGCAAGAAGTATATTTTAAATCCCTAATTAAGACAGCTAAAAGGCTTTTTCTGTACTAGAAGTTAATATTACTTGTATATAAGTGATTTTAACTCATATTTTCAGTTGCAGAACTTTTTTATCTAGGGCATTTTAGTCATGTTATGCAAATACCTGTTTAAATTACTAGGAGTATTTGTTTTCTATTTCTGGCCTGTAAAACATAATTTTAATACAAGTTATTTGTGATATGCACATTGTAAGGAGGAAATAAGGTTTGAGATGGCATTTCTATGATAATTTTACTGCAAATGTTGACCATGTTTTTTGTATTTGTCTGTAAAAGGTAATGCAGGCTGTACATAAAGCATATTTCAAAGATCAAATATTGTATGTGACTAAATTAGTAAAGTAGCATTGGCTTTCTTTGAACAGCTAATCTCATACTAATCATACAAAGCAAAATTGATCACTGTGTTGTATACATTTTAAAGGATGCAGCTGCTTTTGTGCATTATACTAAACTGAACAAGATCATGAAGATCAAACACACTTTTTTTTTGCCTGAACATGGGTTTTTGGCACTGGTAGACTGCCATACGTGACATCTGAAGCAGGAACATGGACATCTCCCAGAAGAAGGGGCAACCTTAAAAAGCTGGACTGTAATGCCTAAGAAAATATAAGGGTAGAACCACTGTGTGTGTGTATTTAGTGTATGTAAAAATGAGGTAAAAAATGCAAGTCAAAATGAAGGCTAGGCTGAAGACCTAAGAAATCTTATGTGGCGTGTGGCATCCTATGTTGTAAAGAGGAGGAAATGATAGAAAACTTCTGCTAGGAAGCTTGAAGGATCCGAAGAGCTTAGCCCCAGAGACGTGCCTGAGACATACTGGGTGAGAACTTTGTGTTTTGTCATTAAATGCAGAGCTTCAACTAAAGTTATAGCTCATATTTGTGATTGCTTTTTTTAATATACAGAGTTTAGTTGTTTTAAAAAATGTATGTACACATTTGCTGTATGCAGAGAGAATAACTGACATTATCAGTGAGAAGTTGCCAGAAATTTGAATAGAACATGAACTTTTTTTTTTTTTTTTTGGTTTTGATCATCAACCAGTAAATCCAACTGGTGGTTTAAAAAACAAAAAAATGTTTCTGGTGCTGGTTGTGTTGGTAGTTTCCCTGTTGAAATTTTTAATCAAATTATGTGCACTCAGGTGAAGTTTGATAAACTTGCTGTGGTGTCATAAAGAAAAAGCTTTCTCAGAAAATCAAAAATATATAGCAAAGGCATGATTTGTATAGCTTTTTAAACCCTTACTCTGTCTGTAATGCTCTTTAAGCATCTAAGCGTTCAAAGTTCCCTTCATTTATTAAGTCCCTAAGATTTAGAAATAATGTTACGAAACTTTCTTCTCTGCAGATCTTATTTTTTCAAAATACTGGATATTTGTATAAAATGGCAATCGGAGCATGCATTTTGGGCTTGAGCCAGAGTCAATGAAAGGTTGCTTCTTGGGTGCTTGGTCAGACCCAAAGATCTGGTAACAAAGAAACATCCAGAACTAGGCTAAGTAGGTACAACTCTGGACCAGATTCTGCAGTGACCAGAGAGGGTAAGTAAAGAGAAAGAAGATATTCCGTTTTTAAAGTGAATTGCAATAGAAGTTACATGAAGAAAGGGGATGGGGTGTGGAGGTGTGTGTGTGGTTGTGTGTATAGGGAGGAGGCAGGGCTTGCTTCCTTTTCTTTGTGTCATCACAATGTTTAAATTTGTACACAATGGATCTTGCTAATGAAAGGTTGTTTAGCCCTAAGTACGGCTGACCACACCCACATTGTAGTACTTGGCTCCACTGTGGTACTGTAGTTGTAGTTGCTCCCTTACATAGACTACGGAGGTTGGGAATTAGAAGATGGTCCCTCAGTTAAGGAGCCAGTTAGAGAAAGACTGCAGAAGTCTGCAGAAGTTGACTGCTGCTCCACCTTTGAAGTGGTATCCTTCTCATTCACATATGCCTGGGCTTATTGAACCCAGTGATCACTATGTAGTGTCAGGAGTGGTGAATGAGAAGGAACTTGAAAGAGTTTGAGTTCCAAACAGAAGAATAAGTTGGAAACTGAGAGCAAGTGGAACAATGTTGAAGGACCAGAGCCTCTAGAAGGGATCCTCATGCACAGTTTTAAGTCGTCATGGAAGTTTTACAACCACCATCTGCCTGTCTGTTGTCAGGCAGTCTAGCAGAGGGCATTCAGAAAAAGGTTTGAGTAGTACCTAGCAACCACTGGGATGAACAGAAAAATGACAAAGTCAAATCCTTAATTTTCTTGCCTATTGTTGGTATGAAAGGCCTGGCTGTTTATAATTCTTTACCTTTGAAGAAGGCCAAAATATACAGTGAAGTATAATACTGTCCAGATTTGAGGAGTACTCCAGGCCAACAAAGAATGAGACCCTTGAAAGGTAGATTTTTTTTATGTGGAGACAAACAATAGGAGAAAGTATAGATCAGTATGCTCCTGAACTGAGCATGCTCATAGGGCTCCTACAGATGTGTGGGGCGGGAGCCTGCTCCAACACCCTGGGAATCCAGCATATGGGAAATAGATGTACTCTGGCAGCTTCCACGTCATGTGTATCAGCATCCCTGTGCATCTCTGCGCTGAAAAAATGGCGGCAGGATGCTTTGTAATAAAACATGTTCAATGAGCTTTAGTTCAAAGCACCTTGCCACCATTTTTTCAACATGGGTATGCATGGGAACACTGATACACATGATGTGCGGGCACTTAAATAGTGTGGCTTGCTAATTAAAGCACCTCATGCCACGTCCTAAAACACATGTAAAAATGCCCTTAGGGCCTGAGTAAGAACTGGGCTTTTGGGAACTTGACAGAATCTCTGATTACAGATAGGTTTATTTATAGCATTGCACACACTGCATTATGAGAGAGGTTATTGTGTGAGGGAGACTTGTACCTAGAAAAGATGATATGGTCTATTCTACGTTGCTTGAGTCACAGAAAAAGTTAATTTAAAAGGTACCAACCTCTTCCTCCTTGTTGCTTTTTTTGTGACTCAGGCTTAAGGGAAAGATGATGGGGTGTTACAAAAGTAAGTGAATTAATGATAGAAAAGAATCTGGCCCTAAGTGTGTCCCCATGGGAGGTTACTGTAAAGTAGCTTGTGGCTGTGCAGTAATACCCCTGTATTGCCAAGTCCCTCGAGTGCACTGTTCTAGGACGTCACTGGTAACACAGGTCCTTAGCTTCTCAGGCTGAATTCTCCATCAGCCTGATTAGCACAGGCTTTCAACACCAATCTCTGGATTTAATGCTCTTTTACTTTTAGCCCTGTAGTTCACCTTAATATGAACAAATACTGACAAAACTCGGGAATTAAATCGGAGACCTTTATATGCAAAAGTAGCGGGGCCACTGATTGAAACTGCTTATTCTTTTATTAATCCTGTAAGGATGAACCCTGTGAGACCTATGAGATAGATTAAAAAAAAAAAAAGGTTTTAACCAAAGGCTTTAAGCAGCTGTTTTCACCCCTCTGCTGGAAAATAACGGTAAAAAGGACTACAGGATTGTTCTGAGTCTAGTAAAAGGGTAATGCCAAAACCAAGAAGCCTCAGGTGCTGTCAGCATCACCAGAGCCCCATCAGATGGTGATCCTATTTAGTTTTTAGTCAGACACCAGTTAGATTGAAATAGCAGACTACTTTCAGTTCTCCAGCTTCTGTTCCTTCCTTTTCCACTCTTGCCTGCGTATCATGATTCATTCATACTAAAGTGGCTTTCTAGTTTCCACTCATGTTTTGTAACCAAATTTCTTTATGCAGATTAAAGATAATGGGTATATAATCCCACATTAGGACTATCAAATCATAAATCTTAAATCAAAATGGTTTCTTTTTTAGTTATAATCAAAAAGGAAAGAAAGAAAGATACTGAAGAACATTTTCCTGTTGTATCTAGTTAACTTAAAAGGAATCAGCCACTGATGAAACGTCAAAATATTTTGGTTTGGGATTCACTTCCATTATGAGATCCACCTGAATGAGGAACTTTGCTTAGAAATTTGCAATCATCGGGCAAGGGTTCTAGATTAGATGGGCCATCGACTTTAGCCTCTGCAATGTAATTATTGCTGTGCTGCAATATAAGTAGTAATAGGACCAAATCAGAATCAGGCTGCTGAATCTCACAAGCCTAGTTTCTGTTGAACAGAGCCCAAAATGCTTGATTCCCAGGAATGGATGATATATTAAGACAAGAATGTATTACATAGTAAGACATTAACAGTGAATCTGAAAAGGTATTGTGAATGTTAAAATTACACTGACTAAAATATACTGAGGTTAAAATACAGGGTAACTTTACAAATCACTATTAATTTCTTTGGCTTTCATTGCAATAACATTGATTTAATTCATTAGATTCCTTTCTAAATCTATATTTCAGTTTTAGAGTTGTCAGTTTCTGTTAATGACAATTTTGCCCATCTGTTCTAACATGAAAATGAGGCTTCATGCAGCAGACATGATAGATCTCTAATAGTTTAAGAAGTAAGGATCTTAAAGGTATTTCACTTGGATTATACCCCCTTTGATGCAATTCACCCTTGAAATTAAGCCTAGTACTAAAAACTTTTAACTGTATAATCAAAAAACAAGAATGTCATATCTTGTCATTTAGGCCACTGTCTATTTCATATTTTATAGAAAAAAAATTTCAAAACATTCCCACTCATTCTCTCTCTAATGACAGAGCCATAATTTTGGGTGTCAGCATATCAGAATTCCAACGGATGTGATTAGAATAAGAATTAGTTTCTTTAATTTGGCTATTCAAACGGTAATATTACTACAGTAAGTCATTTTACAGAGTGAGTCTTTGCTGCCAAGCAAGGGTACAACTTAGGTTTCAATCCAGGTTTAAAACTTCAGTTCTTTGCACAGGTCAATCTTCTGAAGGGGTAATTTTTCAAAGCAGTGTGTGAGTCTTAGGCACACAAATCCAGTTAGCAAATAACAAGATTACGTTCTGTGCATTGCTTTGAAAATTTACCCCTAATATCCTAGCAATAGGAATACAGTTATTGCACATAGCGAACGTGAGGTATAATTTAAATTGTTTTTAGTAAGCAATTCACTACCTTTGTACAATGCAATGTTATTTTGGGGAAAAAATGCTCAGCTAATTATTCAGTCTAGAAAAATAATCATGTCCATTAAAGGCTTGACTACATATTAATGTGTGACCTTTTCAACCATAGTGCTTTTGTTTGTAAACCTTCCAGAAAAAATTGTGCCCATTAAAACATATATGGAATTAGATTGATTTCTCATCTCTAAAAGTTACCATATGTATTTATATCTGATTCAAACCCATCAGATTTAGTGTTGTATTGCAACAAAGGGAATTTTTCTTTCAATGTGCTTCATTACTGATTTTTTGTTTTAGCATAGCAAAATTCTGAATGTTGCTGGTAAAATCAGACCAAACAAGCTCCTACAGGACCAGATTTCTAATTTCTAAATACAAACTGCTGAAAATTTAGCATTTCAAGTGCAATACTTCTAACAAATTAAAAATCAACAAAAATATTATGCTTCTATGTTACCTGTTCAAGTGTATAGAATGTACAAAAACTTTAATCAAATACTCAGGTTTGTTCAGTTTTAAATTGTGTTAGTTTAATAGTTTCTATTCTGCTGTTTATATTAATGACATATTCCCATCTAAATATATTGCAGTGCTGAAAAGCCATCAAAACATTTCTAAGGTTGAATGAGTGCAGTTGCATTCATGATTTTTTAATAAAATGATCTCTTTCTATTGAACTGCCTCTTTTTTTAACAGAGATTGAGATTGTATAATATATATATACATAGTTATAGGAGCATTATAAATACAAACTGAGGGTTCATTTACTGTCTGAATGTTTGATTTCAGTTCATAGATGCACAGTAGGCTGAGAAATGTGAGTTACTGTACATAAAATATAAGGGCAAAAGAAAGAAGAATAAGAAATGAGAGATGCAATTGATTATTTTTTTGCATATTGATTAAAAGTCTTATTATTTGAAGAAGTGACTGATAATTTGCTAATAGTGATTTTCCAGAAGCTGATGTTTCAAAACTGATTTTCATCTTCTCTCTTTATCTCTTTTTCTTCAGAGTCCAGTTAAGGTTATCTTTTTCTTGATTTGAGCCTGTTTTGAATCAGTTTGATATATGTAGAGATGTGTGCATGTATGTAAAATGTGTATGTACATATATATATGTGTGTGTGTATAATGTTTAACGTGTGTTTATTTGTGTATATAATGTATAAACTGTCTGATATTGGCTAAATCTGGCTGCAGCCTGTTTCGTGGTTATGAAACATCTGCAAAAAGAATTAAAGCAGCATTCACCAAACCCATGTGTTAAAACAATAGAGTAGAACAAATAATCCTGAATGAATAATTTGTCCTTCGTTTCCCTGCATGTGAAATGTTTTATGAAATTCTCAGTTTTATTTGGTATTCAAAATTTTTCTTGAATTTCTTACAGAATTTTCTTTTCTATCTTATTTGCCTGAAAACAAGTCAGTGCAAATCTTCAAATTGTTCCCTGATCTACTTTTCTTGTTTCTGTTCTTTGTCCAAAAGACTAGCCAGCGTAGCACGAATTTCAGATATTCAGAAGAGAGTCTACAATTCAGAATTGTAATTAAATATTTGAATTTAAGAAGTAGTTCTTTGTATGTATTTTTGTGAGTTATTGGGGAGAGATCCAAAACAATCAAAAACTTTCAAACTGACATTTGTCTTCAAATTTAGATATTCATGGATTTTTTTTCTCTTATTTTACTCTATGCTACTGGAATTTTTAGTTGAAGTCTTGAAAGTTTGAATTCCAGTTTATATAACTGTTTTCATTTATTATATTGCTATTTGTACAGTACTCACAGATAAATCTCATGATTTCTCAGGAAATGACAAAATAAAGTCTATGCCCTTAATTTCTGACATTCTGGAATATGGACAGAAACCACCAAGTTAGAGCAAAAAAAAGGGATGTAGAAGAGCTATAGGGAGCACAAGATTTGTTTTTTTTAATATATTATGTCCTCAAAACTTCTTTGGGGAGTGCTTAATTGACCAGGGTGTCATTGAAATAAGTTTATTGAAATAAGTCAGTACATTTTCAGTTTTCTAATAATTTGCTTATTCAAGTCATACTGATATTCCCAGTAGAATATGCACCGTGTTTGTCACGAGCCTCAGCCTAGTAGAGTGACTGGTCAATGTGATGAGCAAGGTTTGAAGTTGAAAGTTGGATTACCAAAGATACTATCAGAGTTCTTGTTGTGTTCAAAGCCCTTGTTAATGATACTGCTTCCCTCTCTTATGATTAACTCATTCCAAAAATACTATAATTGAAAATGATTCAGTGCCTGGGCAATAGCAATTTGAAAAAAATGTTTTAAAATAATAAGGTTTTCTACGACTGTTGCATGATCCTAAAAATGTTGTCATAAGACTGACCTAGTTTTATTTTTGAAGCTATGCTCACTTTGGGAAGTCATTTAATAAATAAAATTGAAGTAAATTAGGCTAGTCACATGCACTTTTGTGGCAACTAAGAGACAAAAAGGCTTGCATCTTGTTGGTGTGATGGATGATATGAAGCTTTTAGGAAGAAATTGAATGAAGTAACTTACGCACTCTCCTTTTTGCTGGTTCATCAAAGGGCTCAAATCCTGTCCTTACTCCAGGGTAAATAAGTAATCCTTAATTGATTAGGACGCTTGAATTCAGAGGGACTGGTATATGAGTAAAAAATTGTAGAATTTGGCACATGATACATTAGAATATTCATGGAGCTGCTGAATAAGGAAAGGTGAGTGATATTTGCTTACTAGTCATTTGCAGAATTAGAAGTGCTTTTAAATGGGTACCCCTAAAATAGTGGGGAATATACCAACAGTGCTCTTTTATGTCTTACTGGATGTTAATATAATATACTAAACTTCCTCTTTAACAGACCTGGCAAAAGGATTACATTATGGGCCATTCTAATCAAGTACAAATGATACTACATATGAAACCTTTACCCATTTACTTTACCCATTTAAAATAATAAAATATTTTGACCCAATTAATTCTGTTTGCACCAGATAGAACATGCAATCAACAATGTTATGCAAATAGTTATTTTTGCAGTTGAAATCAATAACTTATTTTCTTTTGCAATAAACAACAAAAAGGAATAGGTTATTATTAATTGCTTTTAAAACTAAATCTTTTGTTGTAAGCCTGCAGGTATTAATCTCATTATCAGGACTTTCTCTCAAAGTCTGTATGGCCATTATTGCTTATGATTCGACCACTCAAAAAATCCTACTATAGAGTCCTATTTTGAAAGTATTTATTGGAACCTGAATGAAATTAGTTCTTTATGAGCTAAGTAATTGTAAAGTTACATTACCCTGTGGAAGGTGATAACTGATAAAATCTGGCAATTTCAATTTTAAACCGGCTGTGCCTTGGTACATTGAAGTAATGATAGCCCTCATATTTATAAACATATATCTTACCGGCCATACGAACAGCCATGAAGTTACTTACATAGTAAGTTACATTTACTGATAAAATTACTTTAAATATTGATTATACAATAAGCTGTGTTAACACTAAGCATATTGCCTGTTCAGGCATTAAGGTATTCTTTGCTACATTTGAATTCCTATGATCTGTTTAATTCTTTTCCATCTTTATTTTGCTGTCTTGAACAACCATTGCTTAACATCTGAAGGAAGCAAACAGTAGTTTAGCTTTGATGGCAGTGTTGTGCTGGTGCTAGCTACTGGAATGGTTCTGTAATCTAGTAGAGGGACTTTCTGGGCCAAATCTTTACTGCGACATACAGATGTACCTGCACAGACATCCTGATGGAACCATGCTGATTTATTCCTGATGAGGATCTGATCCATACATACTATTTAAAATCTTGACCCCATTCCTAACATTAGCCAGGGGAGATGCATAGCAGCAGTCCACACTGAAGCTCTGCAATGTGTCCTAATCTTGATGACCTATCAGTCTTCAATTACTGTGGAGTATTTTTAGTGGTAGAGTGTCTGGAGTACATTATACCTGTAATCCATTGACTGAACTGGGTCCAAGATAAAATTTTCATCTATGGATTTTGGTATTTCCAGGCCCCAGCCCTGCAAAATAGATCTGCACCCATGGACTCTTCTGGAACCTAAAATATAAAGACCTTCTCAAGAAGATACAAGTTCATGATTGGAACTGTAGTACCTCCTTGCTCTTTAGGCACCGTTCTGAAAGATAAGACTGACTGACCTGACCTTGGTAATAATCCCCTGATTTGAACTCTGTGGGCGTTCTAAGGCAGAGCAGGGAAAGCACTGGCTGCATTGGTTCTCAGTATATTTTTTTATATTAGCAACTCTACAGCTCAGTTCTCCAGACCCTTCAGCAATTGGAGCCCCCAAAAGATGCACCACAGATAATTCTCCACAGACGTATGACAAATAATTCATTAGGCACATAAGGGCACTTATATCCACACTGCACTGCTCATTTTAGGTTCCTGAACATCAATTTGAGCCACCCAGCTGCTGAAATAGGCACTCTGATATAAAACTTGATTCCATTGTATGTGTGTCCTCCTGAGTCATAAATTTTTTCTGCTGAAGCCTATATCAGCCTGAGCACAAGGCAATTCTACAGGGCATATTCGTATTTCAGTGCAGGTAGATTTAAGCATAAAAGTCTCTCCAAGCTTTTAGATTAATAGAATTTTACACCCAAGAGGAACCACTCTGATCCTCTAGCCCAGGAATGTCTAACTTGTCAGGCCCTACAGGCTGAATGAGTGGTGCAAGACCAGTTCGTGGGTCGGATAAGTGGTGGGGGCCAGTCCAAAGGCCAGATCCAGTGTGAAGGGCTGGTCTGGCACAGACACCTCATTCAGCACATGCCTTGGACTGGTGTGGGCACTGTGTGCAGTGTGTGCTGGACCTGGCCCTTCATGCTGTATGCAGAGCCTGTGGGCTACAACTTTGACACGACTGCTCTAGCTTGGCCTGCTACCTGATATAGACCATAGGACTTTCCTGAAATAATTCTCACTTCAAGTCCAGTAAACTGTGGCTGAACTGCAATGTATCACTTAGGGTAAAAAACAACTGTGTAAACTTGATTTAAAAAAATCAAGTGATTGGTAAGTTGTTTCAGAGGTTTATTACCATTGTTATTTGTAATCTATTTCTGGTTAGAATGTGTCTAGCTTCAACTCCCAGCATTGTCTCTTGTTATATATATCTTTGTCTGCTGGACTAAAAAGCCTGCTCTTCAAATTTTGGCATGTCATACCTGCATTTAGAAACTAGTCAAGTTATCTCTTATCTTTCTCTTTGATTGGCTAAGTAGATTGAGCTCATTGGGTCTCTCAATGTAAAGCATATTTTCAAATCATGTAATTATTCTTGTGGCATTCTCTGACCTCTCCTCAATTTTTCAACATCCATCTTAAAGTGTAGGCACCAGAACTAGGCACTACATGCCAGTAGTGGCTGCAGTAGAATTAATTCCAAAGGTGATATAGCCTCTATAGCTGCCTATATATATGCTGGTTTGCTTTCTAATTAGAACACATCAGAGCAGACTTAATCAATTGAGCTTGCTCCTCATTCTAATTAAACTGCTTCAGTGTGGCCTCACTGTCACATGTATAAGCCCCAGCACATTTAAAAATAGTCACTGGAGCACTTTATCTAAACTTCATTGAGTGAGGCATTTATTTAGAGTGGTTCTCCATTAACCCTTCTAATTGCAAAACCCTCCCCAGCCCTGAGCATGCGTTTAGGCAGCCTATAATACTCTTCCTCTCTTTATGTAGCCAATGTGAATGCAGCCCTTTTAGCTACAGCATCTCACTGGGAGCTCAGGTTCACGTGTCCATCAGTCCCCACGTCTCCTGTAATAACTACTTACCAGAGTCCTTTTTCTTTTTCCTAGATATATAATGTTTCATTTGTTCATATTGAAATCCATACTCTCTGCTTGCATTCAAATTACAAAAGAATCCAAATCACTCTGTGATCTTTCCTCTGTTAAGTAACCACTCTCCCAACAGGTTGCTAAATTTACTTTGTAACATACTATATGCATCCTATCAATGGAAACTGTGGCCTACTGTCACCTTTATTTACTTTTTAAAAATCTTAGTTATTGTTAATGCTTATTAAAAATATTAATTTATTTAATGACTGTACAAGCATCTTAATTTAAACCTACAATTTTTTTCTTTTTCAATTTAAAATTTAGTTTAATACAAATCCAAAGTCATCTTACATGTCAACCCATCTCATGCCCATGACACCCCAAAATCTGGTTATGGTTCCCTCATATACCCCCTTGGCTCGGGTCATTTCATTTCACCCCAAGGTATTATTACTGACATCACAGGAAGTGACATTAAGCCTGTGGATCATTTGATCTGATTTTACCCACTCTGATAGGAATTAGGGGTCTCCTACCCTAGAACAGAATAAAAGTGTACTGTTGGCCCTGATCAAGCAGAACGTTTGAGGGGAAGTCTAACTGGAGTTCTCTTGTCTTAAAACTAAGCATGTCTCAGTGCCTTGAAACATCAGGGCTGGAAGGCACTAAGACTTTGGCAGCAGGGAATCAGAAACCCTGCATACTTCAAATGTCTGTGGATTTTTAAAAAAACAACAATAAATCTACATTTATTTAAATAGAAAAGAAACTGAAACTTCAACAAAACTAAAATGTGAATATTTCCACTCTTGTGGTGTCCAGCATACATAATATTTGGATATTAAAAAACAATCTAGATATACAATTGTGGCTCTATTCCTATATGATTTTCTTAAACATTATATCTACTGTTATCTAAGCAGGCATGACATGCTTTCCCAAAGGGTGAGGCAGTTTGTTTCACTGTCTTACTGTATTTAAAACTCTTTCTGAGTTTCACTTCCCAAATGCTGTGTGTAAGAAAATGTAACATAACGGGAACTTAAATTGTTCTGGATGTCAATTTCCAAAGCACATATGTGCAGCGTGTTTTAGTTCTGCAGAAAAATAGACCTTGCACTAAAAAACTACATTTTGTAAAAGCGACTAAAGCTAAAGGAGTATGGTGAAGTACCTGCTTCTGTTCCCTGAATAAGAGACAGCATGAGAGCAAATGAGCCTCAGCCATAATGAAAAGATCATCATGATTTGAGGCGGACTGTCCAAACTGACGTAAAACACCTAGAGGAGTTAGAAGCAGCAATTCCATAAAAATACTGTGCGTCTATTTCCTGCCTGCATCCACAGGACAGCTGGGCCTGTTTGGTTTTTATTGAAGACAATAGCATTCCAAAGTCATAACTCCTCGTTATGCATAGGGATTCATTCACATAATTTTCTGAAAATGTGGATGTTAACATGCATTGCCAATGTAAGTTGGAGCTATTGTTTTCCTTCTGCCTAGCGTGCAGGCTTAAGAAGACTGTACATTGGTTTAATAGAGTTACAGCTACCTTTTGCAGCCAGAATGACTACAATGTTTTGACGTGATTTTGGAGAATATAGGGGAGCAAAAATCTATAGAAATCCCTCAATCCATAGAATTCTGTGTCAATTAGCTATTCTGGGGTGTGGTTAACACAAACTAATCATACTCTGGAGTGTTAAAATGTACATGGTGCAGCAGAGTGCCTCTCATCTCCTGGGGTGTGATTATTTAATGATAATGATGCCCCCTGCAGAGGCACCTTATTGCTCTTTTGCAAAAACAATCTTTATTGAGGGGAATTAATTGCATTGTTGTTGATAGCAAGAAATAAGTTAATATTTTGAAATGATCTTTTTGGTTTGCACAGCTTAAAGGGATGCTTTAACAATTATGTCAAATAAATGACCTGCTTTTAGAGTTACCCCATGCTTTAGGTCTAGATTCTAAAGGCACACTGTGTGTATATGTCCTCTTAGGCTTTGATTTTGATGATAGTCTTGAAAATGCCATAAAGAGTTAATTTTCTTTTCTTTGAATTCCATGTGTTTCTTCCTCAAAAACCAGGATCACAGATTAAATAAAATGTACTGTATTTTTTAGCTGAAGACAAACTGGGAAACATACGGTTACACTGGATCTCTTCAGCATATTTACAGTTTACGTAGTATCTGTGAGATCAACTTTTATGATAGGGGTTTTAATTAGTACGATGTATAAAAACAGCCAAGTTAATAAGGGTGAAATTTGCTGGTGCACTGACTTCCATAAACGGCAACTGGATTACAGTCATGGCCATAGTCTCTTTGGCTTAAATATCCATACATATTATTTCTCTGATTGTACATAGATGCAGTAGGATATGTGTCTGGGGCAGAATACAAATAGGGATGCATATTCTACATACACATCCGCATCATACTAATTTCTCCTCAGAACAATTGGCTAACTTATCTCAGTGGTAAAGTTTGCTATAGTAGGTTTGGTTTGTTTCTCATTTTATGGGAGTCTGCATCATTTTTATCACCTTCTTTCTTTCTTTATACTAATGGTTTAATACATCAGTATCAGAGTAATAATTCAAACAAATATTCATTGTAAAACGATGATTTAGAGCATCAGGGTAGATTTATTTGCTACTTACACAATATTGAAACAAATGAAAAAATCAGAGATGTGTGGCCATATGTCAGCATTCATGAAAGGGGGTAGATAGAGGCACCAAAGACATGGACTGTGGCCTGTAGGTTCAAGAGCTTGGACTTTCTCAGTATGTAAGAGCTGAACACTGAATTCTGGGTAAAGCATTGTGCTGACTCAAACAATTGTACTGATCTTGTTTCAGTTACTCCAGTGCTGTGCAGCCATTCCATGCTTTGCATTTTGGAATTGAAAATGTTTGCTTGGTTATGCAGATTTACTGCATTTTACCAGGTTCTTCCTTACTTTTGAACTTGTCCACTCCCTGCCACATTACTAGATAAGAAATTAATTGTATATCTCTCTCGGTTGATGTCAGGAAAGGTGAATTTCACTCTGAGCCAGAAGTTGCTGAATAGTGATTTTGCTTCTGTGAGATTCCACAAGACTCATCAATATCTTTTTCCACAGGGACAATACAAATGTAGGTACTTCCAATTCTCTTGATTCTTTGGTGAATCTCTCAAGCTTCTTCCAGCTGGGAATTTTAATTTCATTGGTTTGCAGTTCATAGGCAAAGTCCCAAATATGTGTTCCATATTTCACTCTACCTCAACTATGCAGCAGGTCCAAGAAAAGATATCATCCTAAGAAATCCTTGTGTCTCATATAATTCCTGGACCATCTCTACTACAACATCATTATAACACTTTAATATGTCATGCATATGATGCATGTCATTATTTCTCACGTGATTTTAAAGAATAATTTCTGAGGATGCTGATTTACCTAAGAATCCTTAGCTTTTAGATAATAATCTTGATGACTAACTTACCAAGTCTACCAAAAATGGTCATAGCCAACTGATTCACCATAGACTGTATGGCTTAGTAATTACTATGTTATCCATTCACTAGTAATACAAGAAAAAAAATTAGCTAAATAGCCTTTGTAGTTTCCTCTAACTGTAAAATATTGATACAGCTAAAACAGAGACAGGTCCCACCTAAAGAGTAGTTTCCTCCAGAACAAAGATGTCTTAGACAAAGATGTTTGGAAGTGCATGTTTGGTATCCTGTTGTAATGATATATCTTGCTAGTAGTTTCTCTCATTTGAATGTCTGACTTTCATATGATTAGTTCGGAGTGAGATTTTTAAAAGTACCTTAGAAAATTATATGTGCAGCTCTCATAGATCTATGCTTTTGAAATTCTCACACTTCAGTATTTGTTTTTATGGTGCCTAAATTACTGGTTTGATTACACAGGTCTAATAAGAATCATATTAGCTTGGCAAGAAACCCAATACTTGTAATATGCTTTTTCTTGAATTGCTATCTACAGTACTTGGTCTTGTTTCTGTATTTGAATCATTTGCTTCTTTAAACCAGCAATAGGTAACATGTGCCCAGGGATCAGTAGTACTAAGCAAAGTTTCCATCTGGAGCTCTGTACGTAGTTTATAGAGGTGAACTGTCCAAGTACCCAGGTCTATTTTCTCTTGTTGGGGCCACAAGTCAACAGGTTTTCAGAGAAACTACGTGTTGGGTACGAAGGATTAAAAAGAGAGAGAGAGAGAGAAGGTATAGGGTGTTTTGTTCTCAAACTACTGATGAGTATGGTGGTACTGGGGGAGCTGCAAGTGGACAAAGAGTTAGCTATGCAAGATAGGGCAGTGCATAATCCAGTGATTCTCAACCAAGATGCCATGAGATCCTTTTAAGTCAGCTGTTGGGTGTCACTCAGTATTAGCGCTGTTAGTTATACAAACACCTGCATATAATTCATAAGATAAACCCAGAGATTTAAAATAGCAATCCATAGTGTCAAAGACATCATGGACTGTTGTGGTGTTTGAGTTCTTTGCAAGAGAGGAATTGCTTTATTATTCTTTTGTAGTCAAGAAAAGAGTGAAAGCTATGAAATGGCATTTTTTGAGGGGTGCCTATAGTCTGAGAAGGAGGGATTCCTGAAGTTTAAAAAGACTGAGACCCATTGCCTAATCATAAGGAAGGAGAAACCTTCATAGATCTCATTATGTGATGACTGAATTGTCCCACTTCCTTCTCTTTCTTAGGGGCCTATGTGAATGTTGCATTTCTCTCAATGTGGCACCTAGGAGAAGGAGAGGAGAGGCTGATGATCACATTAAGACTTTTCATTTTCATTTATGTTGTTTAGTCACATAATAGTTTCTGTACATGATTCAAATTGATAATTGAATATGATTATAGAATATCAGCCTACATTTTAGCTGAATGAAGCAAATGTTTGGGAATCTGCATGGGAATAAAATATTGATAGCCCAGTCATAGTTTTTAGAAGTTTCAAATTCTGAAACCTAAAAATAGCTAATAGGGGAAGCGTATGTGAACACTGGTACCTACTATATCTATGAAGAGGAGTGATAAGCAATTGCATCTCAGACTTAAATTCATCTTCCAACCAGTGCAGATACAGAGGATGTACAATTAACCTGTTATTTTTCACTGTCTGCCTCCTTCTTTGCAGCAAGCATAATAACCTTGATATCCTAAATTCATTTTACTTTTCTTTGACCACCTCAGGGAAGGTTAGCCCATGCCAGAGGACTTTTCTGTTGCTTGTTCCCTTAAGTGAAATAGTCAGAGAAACCTTCTCAGAGGTATCAGGTATGCTGGTATAAAAATAAAGAGAGCATTAGAGACCTGAAAAGGCAAGACACACTCTGAAGGAGATGGGAAGAATGATGATTGTGATTCATGGAAAAGGGGTTTTGACATCCCAGTGAGAAGGAAGAAATTGATGACAGCATTTGTTTAGGAGAGTGTAATTATTCAAGACTCTGGAGCTGGGTAATATTCTTCTGTGTGTAACATGGCTCTTGGCAGATACATTCTGGGTGCCGTAATCAGCTTTCAAAGCTGCTGTAACCTTTTCTCTTGAAAGATGTCACCATCCCAAATCCTTCTCCAATTTGTTAGAAATTAATTTTGTTAGAATTTTTTTTTATTTCCACACCTGTCCCCCTCTTCTTTGGCATTCCTTCTCCGACTCTTCTCCAATTTGCTTGCTTTGTGAAGAGGAGTCAGAATATCTAAACGAACAAGAAGACAAGAGCTGGAAGGGTTCAATTCTGCTGGTGAGTCCAGTGCCAATGGGAAAAGCTGCCTATAACTCTAAAGGCAGTCAGTGGACTTTGACTCTGTTTGCTGCTTTCTTATAGAGCATTAATATACACATCTATTAATAGAAAATTATATAGCAAAGTATGGTGTTAAAGGTAAATATATGGCAAGAAAAGCCTGATGTGTTCAGAAATCAGAGGTAAAAGATCACTACCTTTGTTACCCTATTTGATAAAGTTCATTAATGCACTTTCCTACTCTCAATTAAGATAGTGTTTATTGGAACCTTTTCCAGATACTTCCCTGGAAAAAAGTTCTGTGCTTGATCCAGTTTATATCATCAAGTGAATTACAAATTCACAATAATATTGCTGTATTTTTCAATGTCATCTGTGCTGAATGTTTGGGCAGCTCAGATGGCCATGTGTAGTTTTTCATAGACGTTAGAGAAAGCTTTTAGAGAAGATTCCTCATAGTTTTGCTTATCACCAGACTTTCATTTTTTTCTAAATGATGCCTTTGTTGAGAAGGTGGTGCTTTGGTGGTTTGCGTTGTCTGTTCTAGTCATCTGATGTCCCCTGCCTGTTAAATAGTAAACAGCTCTGGTTAAAAATGTTCAGAAATGCTGATTAGGTGAACTGGTAGTAATACAAATAATAAAGCAAGCCTGCACTTATTTATTAACCAGTGTGGCTGAGCATTGGAGACAGTCCTGTAGTGTTCAGTGTTCCTCCCCTTTTCTGGTGTCAACAGAGCTTCAGAGGCTTTGGAGTGAGTTAACAGTATAGGGAGTCTCCATGATGGGAAGGACCAACCTGGGAAAAAAAGAGAAATCTCCTAAATGATGTATTGTATATGTGGGGGTTTCTTTAATGTTTGGCATATTATGCTGTTAATCCCCTTACAAAGTCATTGCTTAGAGAATAATATGAAAGTAAATCCTGGAAAAGAGGCACCAGTGTAAATTTGACGTTCCATGTAGCTGTCAGCTTTGCACGCTATCATTTTAGGGGAAAGCACAGTGGTTTGTTTAGAGAGGGGAGTGGCACTAGAAGGGTCAGTTTTTTAAACTGAAAAAAATTAGATTGTCATGTTTTAAATCTTTCTTTTATTTTAATGCAGTTTGGCCTGACTTTTCTTGGTCCAGATGCACACCCTGCGCAGAGATCTGATACCATCCCTGTATAATCTGCTGCCAGAAACCCATACAGGAGCACTGTGGTCACTTCTGGCTCCCAAATCTAGTGCTGTGCAGTTTGCATGAAGGATTCCGTTTCCTCCCTTCCATTCCTCCATAGATCTCTGTGCTGGCCTCATTCATTGTGCGAAAGAAGTCCCAATCCTGAAATCTGATTCATTCAGGTGAATGCCTACACCAGGGCACAGGGTTTGGCCTGTACAGATGAGGCTGTTAGACTGAGAGTTGGATGGCTGGTGTTTAAGGAAAGGAGTAATACATTCCTGGGTAGCATCTAGTATGATGGTGTTTGGATGCTATTACAAATATAAGTAATTTTCCCTCTAAGCGGGAGCTATATTTGTACATCCAACACAGGTGGAGTTTGAGACTACCACTAAGTGCAGGAAAAATGTAGTCTGTTCATGTAGACCCAGCCCCATGCCATGGTTGTGTAAGATCTTATCGCTGAGCAGGATCACATAGTCAGTCAGTGTCTGAATTTTTACAAGCTAAGATGAGGAAAATAAACTTTATTGCCAAAAAGAAAAAAAGCCTGTGAAGAAATCTTTTAGAGCTATATTAGAAATTTAAGAATGGAAATCCCATTGGTGTTGAAAGGGATTTGGGCTCCTCAATCACTTAGGTGCTTTTGCAAAATGTTACCTTTAGATTATCCTCCATCCTTCCCTCTGGTACCTGGAAGCAGAACAAAGAGATGGGACAGACAGGTTTTCCTTCTAGCATGGTGTTCCCTGCCCCCCACGGGCTGTGGGGAACCCCTAGATGGTGTGAAGCCAGCCTAGGTTTCTCCTCACTGTGATGGCAGCTTTAAGGAGAACTGCACTGTGGGTGCTCTGGATTCTGCCAGCTGGCAGGACCCCGATGTGCGAGTCCCAGCTATGCCAGCCCTGTGGAGAGTTGGCTGCAATTCTACTTTTGGTCCTTGTTGTAAACAGGAAAGGCTGGAGCAATCAAGACTTAAGGAAAGAAATTATCTCCAAGCATTTATAGAATCTATTACAGGGATGAATCTTTTTTTTTCTTCCTTAGGATATAATGGGAATGCTGTATAACTGGAACCAATGCCTATGTTTTGTTACAGCCACCCAGAAATTCATAGGTTAGAGAATTCATATATTCTTAATCCCTCCACACACTGACTCTGTAGCCCCATTCCTGGTAGGAATTCCAGCTCACGTGTAGGGGTCCATCATGCAGGGGTGGGCCAGGTGTTTATAAGAGTGGCTAAGCATGGCATGTTTGCTTACCACAACTGTTCATATTAAATACCTTCTAGCTAGCTTAATATTCCTTATAGGAGCTTACGTTAGACATGAGAATTGCTATTTACTAATTTTTTTGTACATGTCGTCATGCTTTCCTTTCCAGAAGGGAAAACCAAATATGCCTTTGTCGTGTTAGGTTACCCCTGAATTCACAGAAGTGGGATTTCATTGCACTGACCACAATAAACAGGCATTTGTACATGTGCACATTCCTTTAGAAATCCTGTGCAAAGCACAATTTATCCTTGTAAAAAAAGGTTACTTCATGATACTGTCAAGGTCAACGAGACCTTGAGTAATTATCTGCCTTGCAAGTGTCAGTCATGCAAGTTTAACCTGCCCAGCTTCTAATTTTCCACCTGAGTATTTGAACATTTTCCTGTCTTGATGTATGTGAAGTTAAGCTACTGGCTTCTCTCTGCTGGTTCCTCTCCTTGCCTTGGTTCTTATTTAGGTTTCCGCATCCCTCCACTCATCCACTGAATATTGTATAAGTATCAAGACTTTCGGCCAAAAATCTAGATGGCAACAGATGATTTTAAGTAAATTATGTGAGCAAGTTGCCTCAGCTAC
>NW_005841863.1:1558504-1567642 GCF_000455745.1 Alligator sinensis
ATAGGCACATGAGCACTGTAAGAATTAAAATTCATGTGATTGATTTGATGACTAAATCTTAGTAATTTTTACACAGTTCAGATATGATTAGAAGAAATCTAAGAAAAATAGAAATGCAATTTTTGCAAATGTTTAGGATTGATCTGAAGTAGACTTCCCCCACCCCAACTGATTTAAAAAAAACCCTGTAAGAAAGAAGTTGAGGTCTATTGTGCACCTTGAGCATTTTTTTTTGTACTTCAGCTTTGCTGCAGACAAGTAGAAAGTACAGTATTAGTGGAAGGCAATGACAACATATGCTTCTGAAAGATCAGGGAGCTTAGTTTTGTCATTGCAGTTCAGCCTATTATAAAGATTTGAGCCAATTGTGAAATTTAGATCCAGCTTCAAGATTGGGTTTTACGTAGGACTGTAACAGGACTGTGCCCAAGGGATGGCCGTGACACCCCCTGGTGCCTACATGGATCCTGCCCCACTCGGCTCCCCAGGCTACTCCCTTTTCCTCTTGCTTGCCACACCTTGATGGAATTATTGTTTTCTGTTGTAGAAGGGAGGCTGCCCCAGGGTCCCAAAGTGAGCCCTCGCCTGCCTTGGCCAGTGAGTCCCTCCTGTACCAAGTTAACCCCAGTCCTGTTTTTAGTGCCCTAAGTGCCCCTCCCCAACCCCCAGCCCCATTAGCGTAGTGCCCCAGGGCACCAGTCACCTTAAGAGCTATTTGTGGCCTCCTTCCACCTCTACAGCCAGAGCCATGCCTGCAAGTGTTATTCTATATTCATGCAACAGCTGCTATGGGATCAACCCTCTTGGCTTTAGTCTTCTGGTTACCCTTGCTGTAGACTGCCAATCTAGGCCCACTTTCTTTGGCCCAACTTCTGAGTCTCAGCCTTGTTTGGCCCTTGGCCTGTCACACTCTGCTTGGGGCTCAGACCCTGGTCCTCCTGGCTAGAGCCTGTCCCTAATAGGGCTGAAAAACTGGAGTGCTTCCCAGGAATCTGTTTGGCCTCCTGTTCACCCCTCCAGCCACTTCCTTGTCCTCTGGTTCTCACTCAGTACATAAACTCAATCCCACAGGCTGTATAATAAAAAACCCCCTCCCTTGCTGGGCCACTAAATTCCTCACAGGCTATAAGTCCCCTTTATCTCTGTATCTGCATCTCTTGGAGATAGCCTGGGTGCCAGTTAGTCCCTTTCGGGAGCTCCTCTCTCTGCTGTCTGCAGGACCAGACTGCACACTCTGGCTCAGGTCCTGGGTTGATATGCCTTGAAGTCCTGCTCCTCATCCTGTAAGGTGGCTCCCCAGCCACACACAGGAGTTTCCCCTTGTAATTAAGAGCCAGCCTGAGCTCCTGCCATGGCAGCCTCACACAGCCAGCATGGCCTGCTGCATTTTCTTAAAGTAACAGGAGCCCTCTGGCTCCCCTGTTGCAAGGATCATCTTCAGATTTTGTCTGCTTATACAACCCTGTCACAGTCTTGGCTTGCCTTTGGGCCAGTTGGGCCTCTGAGAGCCTTCCACTGATTACTTTCTACAGTCATCTTGAAAGTCAAAGCAGGAGTTAAAACTTTTACCATCCTTTGTCTTTACCTATTTCCATGCCAGCCAGATCCATTGCATCATTTCTCCCTGCAGCTTCAGTATCATTCACTCTAACTTTGCTACCTCTTCTCCCACTTTTTATCAATTCTTTTAATAAAATGTTAATTGTTATCACTGTAGGGATCCTGCTTCTTCCAACCTCTTCTCTGAGCTTCCAGGATGTCTTTTCTCATCTTTTCAAAGAGCCACACCAGAACTGTGTTCCTTTTATCAGAGGAGAGCTAAAGAGGTCCTCCCTTTCTCTCTCTCTCTCTGGAGCACTATTGGCAAAGAGAATTACAACAGAAAGAAATGAGGGAGTGGATGTATTTCCTCTGCAGTTTTCCAAGTCCCTGCTGACCTGGAAGTGAGAGAAGAAGCTGGCAAACCAAACTATGATTCTCTGCATTGTATTTATTCCATAAAGATAGTCCATGAACTACTTACTAAGTGTTACAAATCCACAGTCATTTTTCTTGGTTAACCATCAGCTTTCACAGTTGTGTATCCTATAGTTTCTTCCAAGTATGAAGCTACATCTGAGTCACTTCTTACATATAATGTTTACAAGGAAACTATTTTGCTTTTCTTGTTTCCTTCTCATTCCTATTCTAAAAGTCACTATGTAATAAAAAATTAAGTGCTGGTCCCGAGCAACAGCTGCACAGCTGGTATCCACATTCTGTAATAATGGCACACTTTGAAGAATGATGCAAGATGAAGGTCTGCCTGTATAATGCAGAGGGCGGTTATTAGCATCTGTACCTCTGTATCTCCTCTACCACCATAAGAGTCCTTGTAACTTCAGTGTTTGTTCTAAGGCCGTATTGGTTCAGAAGTGGAATGGCAAAGTGAAACTTTTGGCCTCAAACAGGGGCAGCTGATGCTAGATACCATAAAATTCTTAGCACTTCTCAAACAATAGAGAAAGGGATTGTATCATAGACCTGGCCGAGCCCTGTACTTACCAGCATGAGGACTACCGGTGGGCTCTATGGGCAGAAGGCTCGCTGCCAGCCAGCCAGGCAAATGGTGAGCCCGAGTAACATAGGAGCCTCTCATCACCTTTCTGCTCCCAAGGTAGGATGAGTAGTCGGCAGGAGCAGGTAAGCCACTGGCCCCTTGTTTGGGGCAGAGTGAGAGCTAGAGCTTGGTCCCCACATGACCGTGGAGGCAGGCCAGCCAAGCAGGGAGGCGGTGTTGGTGAACAACACCACCCAGAGCCCAGAAGCTGCAGGTGCAGGAGCTGTCGAGCACAGCTGAGGCTCATAACACCTGGTGGCAAGGGCAAAGCACGTGGGGGCAGGCAGGGATCTGGGTTAGTCCAGGCCAGCCCAGAACTTCTGGGATAAAAGAATGCCAGCCTATGTGGAAGGGGGAGCGCTGGCACCAGCACTGGCCTATGCCACATCTTTCCACTAGACTGCTGAATCCAGATTGGGGACCAGCAGATCACCATCTCTCCAGGAGGAACCCTGATCGTTACCCAGCCGACAAAAGTCAGGTATGCATAGGGACCACACACAGGTTCGTGACACCGGTGGCTCCCCAGTATTCAAAGGGCTTGGCCCTAGGTGGGCCAACCCAACCAGTCTTGACTCATAAGAAGGGGGAAAGATAAACCCTGATAAGCATACTTGCCTCAGGAACCACAACTGAGGTGCACTGCTGAGCTGACAAGAGGCCTGGAACAGGCAGGAACAACATTACCTAAGTTAGAGTTGTGTATTTGTTTCTCTTCATTGTGGACACGCATGCTGAACAAGCAAAGCCAGATGCTCAACAAGACCAGGCCCTCAGGCCGATCACCAACAACACCTGAGTGGAAAGGGGTAGGGTGTAGGGGAGGCAGAGACCCACTGAAGACTTGCAACCGGCAGGACCAACACAATCTCAGTGAACCCCAAGATAGCAGGTACCACCTCCTGACAGCTTCCATTAGTAAGACCAAGTCATGGTGGGTAAACCATAGGAACAAGGGGGAAGCAGACACCTGTGGAACAGGCAGCACCCAGGCCTCACCCTGGCAGGGCTGCTCAGCCAGGGTCCTTCTACAGGATATTCCAATGTTGTGGCCAACATTACCTCCTTTTAATGTTTTTTGATATCAAGATTTAATATACATCATTGCTGAGGACATGATGTTGTTTCCTGCCTACACTGTATGAACAGTACCTGGCATGCTGCTTGTTACCATTTTGTTTCACTTTGTGTACAAAAGATGTCATTCTGTTGCTGAAGTAGTGAAATGGGTGTGCTGCCCACCTTTGTGGCTCTCTGCCTTCTCTCTTATTCTAATGTAATCCTAGTCATTACTAGTGAAAAGGTTTAGTCATCTAAAAATCCAAGTTTGCTGGATGGTTCCAGATAACTAGTGACTCATTTGCCTACCACCGCCAATATGCATTTGGGAATTTTTAATAATGACCACATACCAAAAACTGTAATGTGTTTTCTCCTTTCTTTCAAATCCCAACCTCTTTCGAAGCATCCCTGATTGTCTTTCCATTATAATTTCCCCATGCACACAGGACTCATTCCCAGTTCTCTTGACTGTAACATATCAACCCTCTCACTAACATCCTTAACCTTTGCCCCTAGAAAACTAATCATCTCTCCTGTTAGCTCAGTTCCTTTCTACAGGGATGGTAATATATAGAGCACACCAACACTTCTCTGTATGAAGTTCAGAGGACTGACACTTCTGCATACTAGGTTTGTTCCACAGCTTCCACACTGATTTGTATTATACAATCCAATCTTCTGAATCACTCATAATGACATCTATTCTCTAATACCCATTGGGCACCTCTACTTCACTTCATCCCTTAATTACACCACCTCTCTTTTTTTCTTACCTGCTCTTCCACTTACCCTGTCACTGCCCTTACTATCATCTTATTTCTCCTGTGATAAGCTTCCAACGTACTCAACCTACACTGCATACAGCCAATTTTATCCTTCTGCTAAACAGCTAAGAGTGCTTATAAAAACTGTTTTCTTGCTTTCTATTCAAACAAAAGCAATCTATAGATTATGACATAAGACCCTCCCTTAGTCTGTGGGTTTAACTGCTTTGATGGGGTCCTGCCAATTCAATTTGGATTAAGATACACTGTTTGTACAGAGATGATTTTTGAATTCTGATTTTGGGTGGGATTTTCAGAAGTGCCTATGATTAATTAAGTGCTGAATTTACATTGAAAATCAATAAGGTGCTTTGAAAGAATCCTTGCTTTAACCAATACTTTCATGGATGTTTCCTGATTTATATCTGTTTAAGTTGAAGGATGGATTTGTTAAACTCTGCACTTACAGCACAATGTAGGGGTTTTATAATAACCATAACGTTAGATTTGTCTAGAATGTCCTTTCTTTGTTTAGTATATTTATAACAGCCTGTTAGTCACCGATTGATTCAGGGTGAAACATACTAGAGTTTTCTAGAAGTTTCTAATTCATGTGTTTCTGCATTCTAGTGTATGCATAATACTGAAAACAAATGAAAGCCCTTTTAAAACAGCAGACACTATGCAGTAAGAGTTGGCTATTTAGAGAGGTAGAGTGGTTTGGCAGACTAGTACCAGTTTGTTAGAGAGCTGCCTCACAGAGGAAGCAATTTAGTAGTCACATTTTTGAATAATTTTTCCTTAGACCCTCCTTCTCCCCCAGTTGAATGGATTTAGATTCATTATAGAGAGACCCACTGATTACTTTGGCTTCAAGGATCAGGAAGAGGTTAATTAGGGGCTGATAAAAAGCTCTCTGGGGCAAGGGCCATGTCTTTGTATGTATTTGTACTGTGACTAACACAATGCCCCCCTGAGTCTACCGCCACTTTTGGGCACTTCTGCAATATAATTATTAAATACTAGAGGAACATATAGAGAGACATTCGCACCTACTTTTGGAAAGATGGCTGAAGATAATGTTTAGGAACCTTAATTTTTTTTGGAGAAAATAATCTTTTTCTCAGTAGTTGGGGCAATTGCAATGTAGCACGAGTGTTCTTTTCACACCCCGCTTTCCTGCACAGCCCTTCCAAAGTCACAGAAATGTACTCGTGGTCTTAGCCGGGATCTTGCTGAGTTCTGGAGATAACTGAAGCCACCATATGAAGGAAAGCATTTCTGATCCTTAAGTTTTTTTAGAGCCCTAGGATTGAGGAGTGTATGGTTTTCTTCTTGAGGCAAAAATACCTAGAAAAGTGGGTACTACTCCATTTATTGTAGTAGAATCTTCTTGTACAGTGACCCTGTAGCATATGGATCAGCAAACACTGCCTAATTTGCCTGATAAAACATCATCTGAATTTTTCAATTTCTGCAAGGAATTCAGATCCCTTTAGCGCCTTAAGCCAAATCCAAAAAACATTGGGATGCGTGTTTAGTGTAGGTTCGGTATGTGAAGGATGGCTGTGGTGGCAGAAAGCTATGGAGTGGATGGCATGGGAGGGGGCATTCGATTCTTCAGAAATGCATGAGACTCCTTACCCAGTAAGTCGGTGCTGATCAAGGAAAACACTATCAATATAAACTCACAATTTCCATGCACCTCAAAGGATTAACTGCGAGCGTTTAATTGGGCTCATTGTTTTGAGAACTCTAATTTTTCTGTCTGCCTCAATAAGGTCTGGGACAGCAGAAGAGGCAAATGATAGCAGAGAGTATAAAAGTAGTAGCAGGGGGAAATGAATTTTTGTGCAGTATTTAAATACTTGCTCTTCATATTCACAAAGGCACTTTTACAACAGCTGATTGTATGCATACTCCAGTATTCCTGGCCACACAGATTTGCAAGAAGAAAACAGTAAGCTGTAAAACAAGAGTTCTGTGCTGGAAAACGGCCTACCAGATACTGATACAAACCCATATTTTCAATCTTGATTTTGGCCATTTTAGTCACCATGAATCAGTCTCTCCCCCCTGGTTGCCAAAATAATCTGCTCTTTTCATGTTCTAGCTAATGGTAACTTTTCTTGCTCCCTTTTCCTAAAGGATTTTTAGCCAAATGGCCTTCTTTGGCATTTTTCTTACTCCTGTGAAGCACCTACCTAGCTAAGTAGATGTCTTGACTTTCTGTTAAAAGACACTGATTTCCCTCTTTCTCCCATATCGCTAAAGGGTGCAAAAGAGCCTTTTCCTCTGTGGCTCTGGTGCAAAATTCTCTCTGTTGATGTATAATACAAAAATTCTCGGATGTGGAATAAACTCTTGGGTCAGGACAATATAATTTTCTTAGTGCCTTATGGAAACAATGCACATCCTATTGCTGGCCACACCTTATTCATTCCCTGAGGTGTAGTAGCTCTAAGCCTGTTGTTGGTAGAAACAGGTTGATTTCATAGGTTAGATGACATCTCCAGTGTAGTCTTTTTCATGGTCTCTGCTATTTCTGGTGCCTTAAAAATTGTTTCATTCAAGCTTCTTTATAGTGATCCAGACTGAAGTGCTGCATGGATGGTGTCCACCAGCAATCTCGCTTTGAAACAGATGAACTCAGTCAGTGCAAAGGGAGGAGATCTTCAGCAAGTCTAACAGGCCATATGCCCTCTGGTACTTTCCAAGGTGTGCAGTAATTGGTGAAAAATGCAATGTCTGTCATGGCTTATTATTAAATGCTGCATACTTTGTCTATTCCTTTTCTTCTCTTACTAAAGGGATTCTATTAGGAAACAGGAAAGAAAATAAAAGTGGTATTTTCTACAGGAAATGGCCCTCATGAGTATGTCTCTGCTAATAATTACAGAGCTGGCTTTATTTTGCTCAGTGCAGTGGCTCATTTTTGGATCCACATCAAGAGCAGCATATGCTCTCCAAACTAAAATATGTGCATATCTGATTTTTGACAGAAAAATTATTTAATTGATCTCTTCCTACCCTTTCCCCTCCCCCTATTTCTTTCTGCCTCTCTTTTCCCCATTTCTTTACTAATTCCATAATATAGTAAGCTGCCTATTATGAAAGAAATCCGAATTAATTTAAATATAAAATATAAAGAATTAACCTTACAGCAAAACAGATAACAGAAAAAAGAGCTAGTTTTTCTCTCTGTCAAATGACAGCCTCCTCGTTTATTATCATTTTAACAAATTAAGTTGCGAAATTGGCATTATTTCAGAACTGTACAAAATGTAATGACTCTATGAAATATATTGAGTTTTTTCAAGTATTAAAAAACCCTTAGATTTGAAAATGAATCACTTGGAAAGATCCTCGTGACCTCAAAGTTATTTGTGCCATTTCTATACCATGTCTACTCAAAATGTAAGGGCATTTTGATGAGTTAATCCTGAGAATGCCATTGTTTTGGCATGTATAATGTATTATTTAAATGCAAGATGTGTGAGAAAACCAAAAGAGGAAATGGTTTTAAATACAGAAGATTCTTTTGTCCCCTCAGATTCTGCAAATACTAATGACCCAAAAAGAGATCTGGCTAAAAATGTTTAATTAAGTCTTAAATTGGATGGGTTTTAAATTAAGATAATTATTTCAATCCTTCACCTCTCTTCCCCTATAAATATATATAGCGGAAATGACATGTGCTTCAAGTAAATTGTACTAAACCATAACGTAAAAGAACATTTTCAAGTACAGCATTGTACTGCTAGCAATAAGCATAAATAAGAATTAAATATTGTTTTGGGTTTATATTATCCTTGAAAAAATGAAAAAAAGATTTACTGCAGTGTTGAGGTGCAGAGTGATCCAGGATCAGCAAATTAAAACAGGGTGGTGGAGACTTGAAGAATGTTCATTGAAGAATCAAAGATTTGTGTGCATGTGTGTGTGGAGAAGTTGAGGTACTGGCTGTATCTGGATTCAGACTCTACTGTTTTACTCAAGCACCACAAATAGGCCCATCTCGACGCATCTTTAAGTAAGGCTGAAAATACTTTTTAGAATCATGGCAAACTCTGAATCTCTCCTGGAGCGTTTTATTGCATTCTAGTAGCTGAGAGCTGTCATGCATTTGTATGTTTTCCTTTTTGATCCTAGTACTGATGCAGCAAATTGCCACAGATTTAACCTCTGATGAAAAAAAGCTTTCTTTGGGCTTGATGGATAAGTATCATAAAGTTTTTTTCCATTTACCTATTAGCCATATTTTTGGCACCTGTGAAGGTGACAAAAATCAGCATAAGCTTACAATGATCTGCTGAATAAATGTTGTTCATGTAAATCCATGGAAACTTTTTGTGAATGTATCCATCCCGCCCATATTTGAACTGTGCTGGGAACTACATGCACACATATATAGTGTGTATGTGTGTGTGTGTGTGTGTGTGTGTGTGTAAATGGGGACACACACACACATATATATAGATTTAAATTGTAAGCCTATATATATTCCTCCGTTTGTTTCCTTGCCTTAATTGTAGATGTAAGCATGTACAGTTCCCTTTTGCACCTGAGAAAATCATAGCTCAGGGCCTCTATCTTTTCTCTGTGGCAGACATATTCATGCAAAGTTTCGAAACACGGGCCTATGTTTAATATACAATGTTTAAGGATTGATACCCTTTGGAGCTTGATCCAACTTTCATTGTAGTCAGCAGG
>NW_005841863.1:1567673-1595128 GCF_000455745.1 Alligator sinensis
GTTTAGCCTACAGTCTTGGTCACTGGTGGACATTGCAGAGAGTGAAATGGTGAAGGCTATTTGGAAGTGGAGTAGAAGATCCAAGCCTTAGATGAGTCTCTTGGATAAGTGTCAAAATCACAAAGTGAGTAGGTCCCTAGTTATAACCAGAAAGATATGAGAGAGTATAACGGTATTTGTCAGAAAGAAGAACCTGTATATATTGATCTCTGAAGTATTTGTGTGAAGAGGATGCACTGTAATTAGTCATTATGGGATAACTTCCAGCTGGTAGATTCAGATTAGGGATTGGTCTGATGACACGTTATTTCAATAGGCTTGTTGTTTATCTAGTCATTAAAGTCAGTGCTCCCACCTGCAAGTGAGCACAGTAAAACTTGCCATTCTGTTCTTAATCTCTGCTGTCATTTTCCTTCCACAAGCTCAAAGCACATTTGCCATTGATACAGCCTGTCCAGCCATCACCTCCCCTTTTCTCTTCCTGACACTTTCGCCTGCCCTTCCAGGACTGCTGTGTCTTTGCCCTTCTGGAGGTTGCCCTTCTTCAGCTTTGCCAGCCCTTGCAAGGTGGAGAGAGTTGTGCTGCCTTTCTTTTCTGTCTCTCACTATATGCCCCTTCCTGCTGGTGGGACCCATGTTGCTTTGGCACAAAATCTAAAATACAGTTCATCAATCCAAGCTCTGTGATGATGCTGTTGTTTGACAGTGGGGGTTTGGCTGAAGGTGATTTTGAATATGCGCCTGATTACTGCTTTTTTCTGACAGGGTAAGAGAACAGTGAGACTATGTCCAATATAAAGTTCATAAAATATTTTGACAGAGAGCCAGTCCTTACCATTTGGCTCAGTCTATGAGGAAATAGGGGAAGGGTAGCAGTGCATCCAGTGCGCTCTCATGTTTGGGAAGGGGACAGGTGTGTACTTGGGGGCTTGATATGCCTCAGTGATTGTCCCCTCCCAATGTCAGGAGCAAAGCTACTGCTGCGTGATGACAGCACAAAATGCTGTTTCCATTACTGTATTGTGTGCCATATCTGCTGCCCCTATCATGATCCTAAAAATGTTGCTCTGTAAATCATTCTCTCTCTTCCTTTCTCTGTTCCTCTAATACAGCAAGTCTGGCCTCTCACTGTATTTGGGTTCTGATGACTTGCACCAGTTGCCTTCATATGTAATTTGGCCCCAACAAAAGCAGTGATACAACCTTTCCACATGCCTGATCTCTCTAGTCTTCTGTGTCCATTGGGTATACTAAATTGTTTGCTCTGACTAGACATTAAGGACCCAAGTCTCAAAGGTATATTAGTGGTTAATTCCCACTGTTCAGATTAGATACCTACATACCAGGTGTATGTACAGTAACATCTTGGCATCCATGGGCGACTGGTGCCTCCCGAGTCTGGGGGGGCACCAGATCACTGATGGGGTGTGTGGGGGAATGTGTTCCCCCCAGCCACCAATCACCAACTGGGGGTGGGGGGGCTCCCCCAGGAGCTGATCACCAAGCCAGTGGCAAAAGTGGAAGTGCATTTCCAGCGGCACTTTGGTTTCGTGGCTGGAGCTTCCAGGGGGTGCACGGCAGATCTCAGGGGTGCACGTGCACCCGCGTGCACCCCCTATGTGTTGCCAATGTTGGCATCTACATGTGTACCCCTATTAGGCTGGAGTAAACTAATTTATTCTGAAGCAGGATCGATAGTACTCATAAATACAAGTACTGTCCTGCTGTGGAGTAAAAAACTCCACAGCAGCACATGTGCAGACACTGCTCTGGTTGGCTGGGACACAAGTGTGGTTCAGTGTGGGGGGCTGCCTGCTGCCTAGCCCCACACTGCAGTACCCTTGTGCCCCAGCCAATCCCTTCACAGCATGTTAAGCTGGGGTAGCAGCCCCAAGCTGCTGTGACCCAGTTCAACCTGCTGCGTTCCCAGGCGCACCTTTAAACAGCAAAAAACCCCAGAATGTATTGCTTTGCATTAATTGCATGTGTAGACATGCTCACCTTTTGGAAAACTGGGCCTAGGTGTTCTAGGCTTCATATTTAAATTTGAAGCTAGGTTTGTTTTTTTCATGAAGTTGGGTATATATTAAATTTTTTATTCATTAACAATTAGTTTATTACTATATTCCTAGACAGTCCAAAGTCACTTTTGCATAGCTAGGTGTTGCCTAATCTTGACCCTGTTAATGTGTGGATGTTGCCATTGATTTCATCATTAGTCTCAGCCTATCTGTAGCTTCATGATGACAGAGATGTGGCAGGTAAATTAGTAGCACTATCTCTACTGCACAAGAGAGGAAACTAAGACACAGAGGGTGCATCTACACATGCAATTAGTGCATCATTTGAATGTGCTCCTGGGAGCAAAAAACTCTGGAGAAATCAGCTCTGGAGCTTACAGCCTGACAGCCTGCGGCTGCTCTGACTGGGCTCAATGTGCTGCAGAGGGGCTGGTGGAGGCAGAATGGTGCTTCAGTGTGGGGCTAGCTGGCTGATAGCCCCCACACAGAAGCACCCTTGTGCCCCAGTCAGCCAATCAATGCCTACATGTGCAGTGCTGCACATGAAAAAACTGCAGCAGGGTAGTACTTGTAAATACAGGGTATTTACAAGTACTACCCTGCTGCAGAGTCTATTAGTTCAGTGTGCCCTAATAGGGGCACACGTGTAGATGCTGAGATGTTTACTGCATCGTTAATTAATCAACAGCACAGAAACATTTCATGTAGATGCACCCAGAAAGTGCATCTACACATGTGCTTTACTGCAGAGTAAATGAATTAGTTCTGCAGTAAAGAATCACTGTCTATACATGTGCTGGTATTGGACCACAGTAAACTAATTAACTCCACTGTGCGATAGTACTGTTGGGGGCAGTACTTATGGTGGGGTAATAAACTGTTGTGAAATGCATGTGTAGTCACTGACCATGGGCATAAATTGCTCCCTGCCAGCCCAACCCTCCTTTCAAAGTAATGTCATTTCCATGCAGCTTGTTCTGAATGACAGTTGACTTTTAAGATGTCACCAGAAAGATCTTGTCTACTCAGTGCATATAAAGAAATCTGATTAAGGGAAAATGAGGCAACTTTTTGCAAAACAATCTTACAAATTTTTAAGTATGTTTGAAATTGTTGACATTTTGAAATTCAACCATATCTATATAATGCGGTTCTCAGGGCACCATTTCTATAATGTAAGAGTTTCCTTGGGAGTCATTGGGCAAGATCTATCTTGCTTACAGTTTAACAGTATGATACACACTACTTTTGCTGCTATGCCCCCTGCTCAAGCCTTGGTGCTACTTTATGAGTGCTGCACATAGGGCAAATAACTTGGAAGACCCACTAGGATCCTTTATGATAAAAGGCCATATTTGGATATACAAAAAAAAAAAAGGCTTCTAATTTAATCTGTTTGGCATTGGAATTCAACAGAGAACAGCACCATAAGGATCACTTTGTTATTTTGGATGGTAGCATGTTATTGCTATTACCGTGGCTGAGATTAAGCCTACTGATACAAAGGACCAAACCAAACTGTAGACTTTTGAGAAAGGAGGCCAGACTACAAGGTAGGGATGATGTTTGAGATGGCTGATTCTTGGCAGAGCTGCCCACATTTCTCTTGAAGTTCCTGTGTCAGAGATGATGAATAACTCTCTTCCCCTTTTTCCAGTTTTATACATCATCTGAGTATCCTTTGGCAGCAACAGTTGGCCCAAGCCTCTAAGCAACAGCTGGTAAGTCCAGCAGCAGCATTCTGATGCCTGTGGCTTCAGATAGACTGGAAACCCTTCTAAAGTATGTTTTGAAGTTTCACAGTGTGTGTGTGGATCCAATTATAAGACATGTATTTAATTCATAAACTGTCTATCTGATTATGCATAGTAGAATGGCGTAAATTGGAGCTGAATCATTATTGGCTACACTTTAAGGAAGAATATGATTGGCAGCATAGCTGTGGCATGATAGGGAATGTAGTCAATGATTAGACCAGAAGATTGAGTCAGGACTCCTAGGATGTGTCCTGGCTGTTTCTCTGACTTCCTGTGCTGTATCAAACAAGCCATTAAACCTCTCTGTGCCTCATATTGTCCATTATTAAAGTGAGATGAATAGCTTCTGCCAGTCAAAGCCGTTGGGCCTTAATGACTCTCTCTACATCAAGGGTGTCAAAGATATGGCCCATGGACTGCATCTGGCCCACAGAGCCCTATCATCTGGCCTGCAGTGCTGCCTTGGATCTTGGACTGGCCCCATGTGCTACATGCAGCATGTGCCATCCCTGGCCCTGTGCACTGCATATGGCACGCGGAGCCAGTCCAAGGCATGTGTTGCATGCAGTGCCTGCATCAAACCAGCCCTGTATGTTAGATCTGGGGCCAGTCTTGATCAGGCCTACAGACCAGACCCCCTTACCAAATCCAGGTTGCAGGGCCCATCTAGCTTGGACGATGCATGGAGCTTGAGGAGCCTGGATTGGTGTGAACTGCATGTGGCATGCAACAGTGAAGCCAGAACATGCACTGCATGTACCACACAGAGTTGGTCCTGGGTGCTGATGTGCAGGGCCGGTCTTTAGGCCCGATCCAGCCTGTGGACTAGCTCCCCACCATTGGCCCTGATACACTTGCTCTTACTATTTTGAGATCTTTGTTTGTAGCTTCCATATGTACATATTTGCAACTTATTGTCATCATTGTGTTATATCATTCTATCAGTCAGTCATTTACAACATGTGCACAAGTACAGCTACATTTCTGTATTGCCTGAAGTATATGTTGCTTGGTTTCCATTAATTCTAACAACTTAATTTTCAAAACCCAACCTCTGGTGGTAATGAGGCATAGTTATGTGGCATGTTGTTTATGTGGTGCATATACTGAAAGATTCTAGCAAGTGCATAGACTACTGTGGATGTACTAAGGTTCATGATCAATGAGTGTATAGGCAAAACTGTCCCTTTGGAGATTGTATTGAGGCCCTCCTAAAAGTCTAGCCCTAAATGTTAACTATTATCAACTCGGGGCATGAAAAACAGGCAGTGAAAAGATTTTTTTTTTTAAGTTATGTTTAAATAACAGTTACAGCATGATAACAGAAAAGGTGGCAAGACAGACTTAAGAATGGAGTGGCAGTCACTTCAACCCACTGAGGCTAACAGGGCTGTGTGAAGCTTCGGGTGCTGACTTGATTCGGAGGAGATTCAGTCAGATTCGGTGGCTGAATCTCCAAATCCAAATTGGCAGACCAATAAAAAGGTCTGAATCGATTTGAAGCTCTCTGAATTGATTCAGAAAAGATTTGGAGAGCTTCGGAGGTTCAGGCAGTCCCCGTTTGCCACCATAGGAAGCTGGACCCAGACTCTGTGCTGGTAAGTAGGGAGTGGTGGGGTGGGGCTGCAGGAGGGGGGAGAGGACCATGGGGGTACCCCCCCAGGCCCTATCCCCTGCCTGCTCCCCCAGACTCCCTGAGTGGCCCCCAATCCCTGCCCACTCCCCTCCCCCCCCATGGCTGTCCTGCCCAGCCCCAGCTCCCGGTTCTTTAAAAAAAAAAAAGCCCCCACTCACCAGCTGCTGCCAGGTGCGGGGGTAGGGGGCAGTGATCCCCACTGCCCTGTGCTGTGTGGGGGTTCTGCCATAAGCCACCCAACCCCCGCCCGCTCTCTCAGCCCCATCAATAGCTGCCCTGCCCACCCCAGCTCTTCAAATAAAAAGAAGAAGAAGCCCTGCACTCACTGGCTCCTGCAGCAGCTCTCAGGGCTTTTGGGGGCTCATGGTAGGGACTCCCACACAGCATGGGGGGCAGTGGGGACCTCCCCCCAGCCTGGCAGCAGCCGGTGAAACCTTTTTTTTTAAAGACCTGGAAGGCTGGGGCCAGGCTGGGCAGCCATTGATGGGGCTGTGAGAGAGGCAGGGGATGAGGCCTGTCCGATTTGGAGATTCAGCTGATTCAGCGACAGTCGAATCTCCAAATCAAATTTGGCTGAATCAATTCATGACAATGATTCAAATCACCAAATCAAATCACTGTCCCCCGAATCGGCCAACTCCAAATCGGAAGCGAATACTAGCCACTTCACCCAGGCCTAGAGACTAACCACTACCACATAAAGGACAAGTGTGATGTGATGCATTGTGTGTAGTCCCCAGCAAAACGCAGCTACACTGGACCGAATGAATGTTTTAACATTCATGCTTGAATACTCCCATGAGGTGCGGGCAGAACTCAATGTGGTGATAGTGAGGCTTTTTTGGTGCCCAGGGTGTAATTAATTCTGAGCTAAACACCACTGTCTTGGAAGGTCATGAAAATTTTGCCACTGACTTCAGTGAATCCAAGATTTCACCTGATGTAAATAGATCAACTCCCACCACATTTCAGTGGAAGCTGCCTGCTTAACTGCCCTCAGTTCCTTTGAAAATCTCAGACTTGAGCTTTAGCCACATAAAGTGCAATGGATCTAGTGCTGTTACAGGTGTCAGTGAATAATAAAAATAATTTGAATTATGCATTACAGAGCCTGCCTAGAATTCTTATTCTACACTTATACAATACACCTTAATGGCTTTTTTTAGAGTGGTTATGCTGTGTTCTGTCATTGTATATTAAGATTACTATGATAGCATATTGCTGTTATGATAAAAGTATGCAAATTACCATAGGATCTGTAGGATTTTGCATAGCTTCAAATAATTTAATATAAGCAGGTCCAGATTTATAGAATTAGGCGTACAAATTAAGTGCATTCATTTTTGTGTGTGCAGTTCTAAAGCTTAAATAGAGTAACAGCTTGCATGACTAAAAAATGTACATGGTCCTGTTTAAAATAGGAATAGCACAAGGTTCAAGTCCCCATTATAGTTCGGCAAGCTGAATGCCAGTTTAAGCACAGAGTGACTTTTAATGGCCAAGTTAACCCATCAAAAAGGGTTTTTAAAAGGAAACCCTTAACTATATTAGTGCTGCTAGGCACCACATCAATAATGTATATTTTGGAAGACAACCTTGCAAACTAAATGCTCAAAAATTCTGTGGTACCTCTAAAAAAAAAAACTGGTAATATTTTAAATGGGAAAAAGCCATCAAGTGAAATTTAATTTTGTATTCAGATTTATTATTGCTATCCATTTTCACTGCTAAAATGCCTGTTTACTTGCAAAGGACAGTTTTCTTTCCATAATGAATCATAGCAACACTTAAATTAAGCAGAGTAAAAGAATGGTTAATGTCATAACACGCTGACAATTTAACCTGGCCAATATTTTTATTGCCTTGTACAATAAACCTAACAGAGCACAACTTGCTTTTTGACTGGTGGAAAATCGGTTATGAACCGCCAGGGAATGACCAATTTTTCAAATGCAGCCATTCAGTCACACTATAGCCACTAATACTTTTTTTTTCTGTACACTATTGCTGTTATAATCTTTTGAGGATATTTTATCACGGCAATAACCTCCTCAAAATCAGTCTTTACTGCAGTTAATGACTGGACAGCTGGAGCATTAACTGGCCTTGGCTTTGCCTCTAGCCATTAACTAACAAACCAGTTGTTATCTGCAGGTAACAACCAATTTCTTGTGGAATTTTCTTGATAAAGTGTCTCACTAGATAAAAGTTTTTCCCCTCTCTTTCCTGAACTAAGATTCAGCCAATGCAAAAAAACATGCAGAGTAGGAGTCACAAATAGGCATCTGTAAGTGATAGTGTAGCAAAACAAGAATTAAAAAACAAAATCCATAAAATAGATTTTGAGTGTTTGCTTCTGCCAGAATTTTTGTAACAAGGCTGCTTGGTTCTGTCTCGGGCACTCAGGTGCAGCATATTATACTGAATTCAGGAATGGAGCTCGGGGCTATGGCATTCAGCACCTGCAACAGGAAGCTTTCTGACTGCACTACCCCATTACATAGGCCAGAATTTGTGTCAACTGAATAGACAAAAGCTGAATAATGGCAGCAACTAAAAATTTAGGGAAAAAGGAAAAAATGGGTGGTATTTAAAATGAACCCTCCTTCAATAAACACTGAATTGAGAGGGGAAATTAATTTGGTAAATCAGATATTTATTAAATAGATTGTATTTTGAGAACCCTGATACCATTTTAGCATTTCCACTTAGAATTTGAAGTTTTGAATGTTAATCTCTGTTTCTTTGAGCACTATTTTAAAGCTAGTGCATGCAAATTTAGATTGAGTTGTCAGTGCTTTAAGAACGATGTTAAATCAAAATTAATTACAATGTTAAATAGCAACAGAATAAGTGAAACATACAAATAAAATGTACATATGAAAGCAGGCTTCATAAAATAGATGATGTTAAAAATAGAGATGTTAAAAATAGTCAATAGGCCTAAGAACAGTTTATTGTTGTACTTTCACCCTTCTTAATGCCTTGTCTCCTCCTAGCTTTTATCTTGGTATGAACTGTTAATATAACTTTACATTTTCTTTATGGCTTCATTTTAAAGGTATGAATGTTAGGAAAAGGTGGCTGTAGAACTGTAATGTCACAGTAATGAGACAAAACTATGAGCTAAGACCTTTCTGGAATTAAGTTTTGGAATACTGCAAATGTAGAAGTGTTTACAAAGATAGTACAGAATATCTAAAGTCAGAATGGAACATGCTACCCATGTTGTGAAATCAATGCAAGTGTGGCCAGACACCTTTGGTGCCTGCCACGTTAAGAGGCATAAGCAGGCTGTGGAGCAGCCAGCAGGTGTGGTGCAGCCTAATGAGGTGGTCACATGATCACAGAAGGGCTTCTGGATTGGAGGATGGGGCTGAGCAGTCTCAATATAAACCCAGGCCCTCAGGGCTGAGCTGGCAGTTGCTATAGGGAGCTAAAGAGATCATATCACCCAGTTGGAGCTGCTGGTGCCAGAACATCTGGAGGTTAAGGGTAAGAACTATGGGAATGGAGGAGGTTCCTCATCCTGGGGAAAGATCTAAAACTACACCCTGCTAGGGTAGGATGGTGTGGTGGGGCTGCCTATGGTAGGGTGGTCCCCAGGAAATGCCACACCATTGCCTCCCTAGTGAAAAGTGAGTATGGGGCACTGTATAGGCTCAGCAACCACAGCCTGGTGGGTAACCCCCTAGCAGGGACAGGCAGAGTCCAGCCACGTCAATAGACACCTAAGGCCTAAGTGGTCCGTAGGCCAAATTGGAGGCTCAGGTAGGTCGACAGACTCCTGAGGCCTAAGGGGTTAAGGCCTAGAAGTCCCAGGGAGGGGGAGGAATAGTGGCCCCAGGGACGGGGCAGAATTATAACTCCAGTAAGGGGACAGTGTGGTGGTCTCAGTAGGGGAACATGTGAGGGAACAGCTAAGTAGTAGACCATATAGAGTAGGGCCAATATGGGGGACTGAAGGACTGCACATATATTGTATAGAATAGGGTCCGTACAGGCAGGCCTAATGGCTGCACAGGGGCTGCATAGAGTAGGGCCTATGAAAGGGGCCTGAAGGACTGTTCATAGGCCAGCCCTGATAGGTTGATAGAGTGAGCCCCAGTGAGGGGGCAGAGTAGTTACCCCAGCAAGGGGATATGAGTCCCTAGTGAGGGGACATGTGGCCAAGGTAAGCCTTTGGATGCCTGAGGCCAAGTTTGGATCCGAGGCTGTGTGTGGGCCAGCTAGGGGAGTTAGGAGTAATTTAGATGCCATCTACAAGGGATAAGACATGGTAAAAGGGAGGCTGGATCCGTGTATTACCCCCTTGGCATTGGGCATTAAATGGGCAGAATCCCACGTTAGAAACAACTTATCAATTACATCAAAGGCATGGCAGGTGAGACTGGTGGGTGGACTGCCCTGGACAGGTGGGCAGGTAGATGTTTTGAAAGGCCCCTTAGATGAACCCTGTCATAAGAAGGTTGAAGACACTGGCAAAATTCCTTAAATAGACTTCAGTGGGCACATCTACATGAGGCGTTTACTGCACAGTTGGCTTATTAGCTGTGCAGTAAACATTGTGTATCTACATGTGAAACCCCCCCCTCCCCAATAGGCTGGAATTAACTTGTATTTACAAGTACTATCCTGCTGCAGAGTAAATTAGTTAATTCCTGCCTAAAAGGGGGGCACATAAATACGAGTACTATCCTGCTGTCTAGTAAAAAAACTCTGCAGCAGCACATGTGTAGATGTTGCTCCAGCTGTCTGGGGCACAAGGGTGCTTCAGTATGGGGGGCTGCCTGCTGGCTAGCCCTGCACTGAAGCACCCTTGTGCCCTAGCCAGCCTCTCCACAGCACATTGTGCTGTGGGGAGCAGCCCCAAGCTAGCAGGCTGACCCCCTATACCTCTTGTCAACTAGGGTTGCTCTGACTTGACTCAACGTGCTGTGCATGAATAAACTCCGAAGCAATAATCTCTGCAGTTTATTCGTGTGCATTAATTGCACATGTAGATACACCCAGTAAAGTCAAGAGTTCATCTCTGGTATGAAGTTCTGCTGCCTTACTCACAGGAATGACCCTGTACTATTTGGGGCCATCCCCGAATGTAGAAAAAAACAAAACAAAACGGTGTTTAGGGCTTGGGACAGAAATTACACATCAACCGGTATAAGTGATCAGAAACTGGTTCAAATTTGTAACACAACAGAAATTCAGTGCACATAAATCACTTTCAAAGTGGCCAAAATCATTTAAGATAAACCTAGATGGATGTAGTATCAGACTGATGTGATTTAGGTCAAATCAATTTATTGAACCGCTGTCCCAGATTCCCTCCAAGATTCAAGTTTTAACTCACAGTTCTCCAGCATCCCAGGATGCTTTGCACCTCCAGCTTGCAAGGTGGGCAGGCTAGCTTTGGCACAAGATGTCTTCTCCAGCTGAGCAAGGACGCATGCTCTAGCACCCTGCCCCCCCGCCCCCTCCCCCAGCTTCTGGCCTGGGCCACTGCAGGCATGTGGCTACATTTCCAGAAACAAAAGTGAAAGTCTGTTTGCTTGCTTATTGGTTCAGTCTACACAGTTTAGACTAACCTGCAAAGATTGAAACTATTCAGCCTTGGGCTTTTGGACTGTTTGTACTTAGCCTAGGTCCCTAAATTCCCATTGAAATGAATGGGAGTTTGGTACATAAATACATTCTTGTATCTAGCTCTTTGACTTTTGCAGCCATGATTTGGCCCATAGTATGGACTGGGACATATCTTACAAAATGCTTTGTTTTCTGCAAACCTAAAAATAAGATAAACTAAGATATCAAAGCAAATAGAGAGAGAGAGTCATTTTATCTTTTAATATAACTTTAACTTGAAAGGCTGGGGACTCTTGATAATGGAGAGATCACTATTTCATTGATATTGTCCATTGTATACATTATTCAACTGGTTGCTTTTCTTGTTGGTATCCATGTGTAATTGTGGCTAATGTTACTGGATGTTTCATTTGTGCACTCATCTGAAAATAGACCCCTTTCATTTCATATATACTAAATCCCAATAATTGTGATTCAAGCATTTCTAACAATTTGAAGTGATTCAATGATTTTTAAATCATTCTTAATTTCATAAGTCTAGTCTTTAATCTCTTCCAAATTACTAAAAATGTAAGGCATTCTAAACATTTCTGATCATTTTGCACTGCCTTGGCCCCATAAAGCTAATCTTTTCCAAAGTTAAGCACTTAAAAATTTGAAGTACTCCAATAAATTTAAATTGGCATATTCTGTGCATATCAATTTAGAATTATTAGAGCATTAGTGCCTAGGAGTGGTGGCTAAGGGCATGCAAACCAGTTCATACATTGATTTTTAATGACTTTTTATTGATTCTGTGCTTTTTAAATGCAATACCCTTAGGTTGCCTCTTACATATAGTTAAGCAATTTGTGAAACACGAAGTTTCAAAGGGTTTTTTTTCTGCTTTTGTCTCATCTTTTCTCTTTATGGCCTATCATCATTTCCAGTAGCTCAGATCTGTACACAAATGTACTTGATTCAATGTTTAAAAAATGATGATTGCAAAATTATCATTATATGACTCATCATATTTCTCAAGCATCATACATATTAATCCTTGAAGCTCAAATCTTTAAGGGTCCATGCTACCATTGGTATAGACGTGCAGCTCCCTGGTGTATTAACAGAAGCTATATACACAAACTGACAGGAGGAACGGAGTTCATAGCAATTCTTAAATGTCACTCTTAATTTGTGTGGCCAACATTTCCTAGATTTCATGAAATACCATGTAAAAATTTGCTTTGACTCTTTTGCATTTTGAAGATTAGTTATTTGTAATGTTAAATACACATGTCCCTGCCATATATTAAATACCACTTTATATTTATTAACATTTGGATATTGACCTATTAACCAATGTATTTTTCATGCAATCTGAATCAAGTAGTAATTATGTGACAAATGGGTACCAAAATGTCACTGTGGTTGTCATCATTCATTGGACAGGGAAGGGGAGAAGTCCTGGGACAATGTATGGGCATAGGTAGTGTTTGAGATGGTAGAGTTACCCCTGGGGTTTTTAAATTACTGACTAATTTGTATCCAATTGGTACTATGCTCAAGTTTTGAGGAAGCAAAGCATTAGCTTAAACTAAAAGCACCGAAGATTCCTTTCCCAGATAACAGGGATTCTTTTCAGTAGTGTCCCCCCAAAAAAAAACAAAATCTGAAAAAAGGTAATCTCTCTAACAGCTAAAAACTCTGCTATGAATATCAACACAAGTTTTTCAATATTGTTTTACTGTCATCTGATCTCTATATGGTCTCTCTTTCCAGAGTTCTAAATCCATCCATAGAGAGCCAAATGCTCAGACCACAAAAAGATCTGTTGCAATTGCATAACCCCTTGAAGCTCTCAGTAGATCTTAGTGCCTCAAGTCGCATGGAGACTCCACTGTCTTTCTGCCACTGGACACAGTACATTGGTCTCCTGGCAGTGCGGGAAAGCTGGCACTGTTGCTACCTTGTTGAGTACAAAAGAGACGCCGCAAAATAGCAGCATGGGGACTGCCTCCATGTGCAGGGTGTGGTGCCACAGATGAGTCTGCAGAACCACATACTGCACATCCATGCTCATCTGGATGCAGCCATTGCATAAAAAGAACTGCAATATAAACATGTAGGTTGGACAGGAAAAATACTAGGAGAAGAATAAGAAAAAAATTCCTAATTCACACTTGGAAATTGGCATGTCCTAACACATACCATGTTCATTAAGAGCAAGATACTAGAATCTGAATTCCAAGTCTGCCCTTTGAAAATCAAAAATGAAAAAGAAAAGTATTTAAGAGAGATTTTGGCAGGCCTCTGCAAACAAAGAACAGCGGAAATGTTCCCAAATTCTGTACCTTTATGTGCATATCCAACTTAGGAATGAAATAAAGTGAACTCTTCTTTCAACTCTAACCAAATCGAACCCAAATGCTTTTTAAGGTTTGCAACTATTCAGTTCCATGTTGTCCTTCATCATGCCCTTCTCAATGCTGTTAGCTAACAGTATGGCAGATACCCCAAAGTATATGCCAGCACTGTAACTGCAAATCCTAAATCTTAAAAAGTTTTTGTCCTGCTCTGGCATGCTATGTATTGTGGGATGTCACTTCTGTAAAAGGCGAATTCAAATTGGGGAATAGCAGGCCTTCTTCTGCTACCTTGTGCTGCTGTGGGGGTGTTGCTGTGGGGGGTGCCTCCTGGTGGCTGAGGGAGCAGCATGGATTTTCCCTTCCAAAGACTGGTAGGGGAGAGAGAGAAGAAGATCCTGGGCAGTCTGCAGAGGTTCCTGTAGATGGCAAGTTATGGAAATGCTAAGCTTGTTAGGCTGCTGAGAAAATGAGAACCCTTCTCCAGTGAAGCTTTTACAGAGGAAGTGGAAGCGACAGGCAGGTCCTTCTCTGAATGGTCGGTAATGCACTTCCTAGTGCTTAGCTGAAGTGAATCTTCAGGTCCATATCTAAAGTCAATTGACTTCTGCCTTTCAGTTCTAAAATACTGCCATGGTAGGTCAGTTGTTAACTGAACATAAGTTTATAGAGGCTTTCCCTTTCTACCTTACATCTCTGTGCCTTTTAGAGTTGCCCTGTTCAGAATGAGCTTTACAATGTTTCTTTTTCTCCCACGGAAAGCAGCTTAGAGCAATGGTGTACTACAACTGGGCTTTATCTTTGTGGTTCTGTCCACTGCCACATAAAGCTGATGGGAATCTTTCCACTGAAGAATAATATTTAGTAGAAGCAGAAAGATCTGATCTTCAAAGCCAGCACAAAATACGGTATTCAGAAATGCAGAATCTGTTTAATCATTTTGTCCATGTCCCAAATACCTGTTGTTACAAAGTTTTGTGTAAGCCATTTGTAGTGCTTTCTCACATAAGAGGCTCTGGCATACTTCAGTAAAATATTTTTGATATTGTATACATCACAGATGAGAAACTATGTATTGAGATCAGTTTTAGTCAGTCATTATACTTTCTGGATGCTGAGTCCTTCTGCAAAGAATGTCATAAATTCCCTCATTCCTAAGCACTAGATGTAGCATTTGGATCTTTGATTTAGCTGAAAGATGTGTAAAAACTCCTACTGTCAAGGAACTCCCTGTGGGCTATACATCTAAGTTGGCTTTTACCTAACAATTATTCTGTTCAAGGTTTGGAAAAAGCCCAATTTTATATCCTGCTGACTACCTACTACAGGCTGTGTTTCCTGGTAGACACCAGTTAAACCTCCTCGGCCATGACAACAAGGTTGTGAATAGACATTGTGTTGGCGCTGCCATAACATTTTTTATGCTGGCACAAAAGCCAAACAAACAGATGTTATAGACCTTTGTCACACCACAAATGTCTGAATTTGTGTGTGTGACCATACCTAATACTAGTCGGTGCTGCTTTTTTGTGGCTGATGTTGGTTTGCTTATGGTTGGAGAACAGTTAGCCTGGGGCTGCCTGCACTTTCCAGCCACCCTAGGCTGTTTTCTGTGGGTGTATGGCACTGCTGCACCCTGACTCATAGGCCCTGTGGGGCAGCCACAGTGGTGATATCTGTCGGTGCCACTGAAGTGGATCAGCTGTATTAGAACATAGCCTGGTGCTGCTGATTCTACTCCAAAACGTCTATTTATTGCATTTTCAAGCAAAGTTTGCTTGGACTACGTTACGCTTCTTTTGTGTTCACTAATATATAGGTAAAAGAGATTTCTGGCAGGAATCTTGGCAGAAACTATATTTTACAATAATATTATAGGATATTCATGGATTTTAATTTTGAATCTTTAAGCACTACTGTCTGCCTCAGAAAAGAGAGCCATGTTCTTCCACACAAAGACATATGATATATGCTACCACATGACTTAGTTGTCCAATCAAAACTAATCTATGCAAATTAACTTCATTATAGCAAAGTAAAGGAATTGGTATGTGCAATACTAAACTGCTCTTTGGGTTCACCTATATGAGATGCTAACTGCTCAATAGCCTAATAACACTGTGCAGTAGTGTGCAGGGCAAAAACTGTGCTAATATGATACTGCACAGTAATATTTGGCTGCTGCACAGTTAGTGTCACTAAAAAGCCATGTGCCAGCATTACTACGCAGAAGTGCCAGTTACTAACCATTGATTTAGTACTTGGTCATACAAGTATTAAACTTAATGCACAGTAACTATAGCGCACTAATGAACATGCAGATGCACCCTTTATTCAGCTAATTGAGGCATTGGCTTTTCATGTGAACTTTTGAACTTTTGAATTATATATCTATAAAATATATAATTATATATATTATAATATATATAATATATAATGTGTGCAATGAACATTATAATATGTAATATATTTTAAAATACAGTATGCATTTTAATGAAATACTCTGATTTCATTGTACTTTAATACAAATATATCTTTTTGTACCCTTTATACATCATTAATAGGTTATATTATTTTATTTTACAATTTTAGCATACTGTCGTATTGAAAGCTATATTTTTTGTTACACTATATGCTGTATCATTCATTCTGTTTCATGGGATCTCTTTGTTTCTAGCTTGGGCCTTATCCTCAAAAGTCCTGATCCGAAACTCATTAAATTTAGAGGACTGGCTCCCACTGGGCTTTGGATTAGGTTAGAAGGGTGAAATTCTGGTCTCCTTGAAGTCAGTGGCTAAAGATCTCTTGGTTTTAGTTTGAACTAAATGTATAGATGTGCAGTAATAAGATTATTTGGTTAATTTTCAAATTTGACTTCCTCTATTTAGAACAAATTCCTGAGAATCCTGACCATGCACTTGAAATATAAGAGACCATTTTAATTGGATATATTCCTCCATTTTCCTTCTATGATATTTGAGAGTACACTTATTTGCCAGTTTGATCATATCATCATTGTCAAGGACTCATGTTTCTAATTTCTTCTTCAGGCTCTTGAATTGTTAATGTTAACTCCTACTGAACCCAACTTTGTTTTCTATTGCAGAGGTAGCATTCTGGACCTGTTTCTATACTTTAGTTGATAAAAATACATTCTTCAGGTTTTAAAGACCTAATAAAGCACAGCTTATCAAGAAATGATGAGAAAATGATCATTTGGAAGACAGTCTGGTAAATAATCATCTGATGTATTTATCTTGATGTTGCCTCATTACAGAAATATAATTCCCTACATCCCTAATTATGAAATTAACTTTTTTAGTGCATCAGCAGCTATTCCATCGTTTTTACGTTTATTCTCTAATACCTGACACTGTTAAATTGGAACAGCATGGAAATCATTCTTTATAGACAAGCCAAAAAGTTTTTCGGTATTTACCATTTATTTCATAGTAAATATCTAACACTCTGTCCAGTTATACACAGACTGATGCACACAAAACTATCTTAAGTATGAAAAAGGTTTGATAATATAAAATGATAATAACAGATATTACAAGGTATTGTGTATTCTACGAGCTGCTTTAAGATGCATTTTTGGTATATAACTGCATTCAGTCCTACATAGCATCATTTAAAACAAATTGTTAGCTATTGTGCAGCTGATTAGCTATGGTGGGAAATTAGTCATTCCCCTGTATTAACTACAGTGTTTCCACCAATCAGTATGAAGTATGCCAACTTTGTTTAGCCTGTGCACTTGTGCAATGATGAACAAGTAATGCATAAAACAAACCCTCCTACCTAATCAAACATTTCACAGAGGTTTGAAAACAGAAACAAAGGGTAAATGTGTTCATGGATTATAAGGGTGCAGTAAAACAAAATACAGTTTGTCGTAGGTACATACAAACTAAGGGCACATGATGTGAATGCAAAAAACCCGTGTTTGAATGATTCGTAAATGTAAAATTGTTTAATACAGTATGGGACAATTTGAAAGAATAGTGAGGGGCAGGAAAGATTTTTTAATACAAAAAGAGCACAGCTTGTTTTCTGTCTTGTAGCCCTTTCGAGTGCTTTTCTCACTGTGAAACACTGTGCTTAGCAGAGACACCTGTGATGAAATTTTGTTGATGTGAGAGAAGAAACCACTTGCATTTTTTTCTCCTTTGGAGCTGTTGCATTTGGACCAATATTCATTCTTTATTCTTTAGTTGTTATAACCCAACTAATACTAACAACAGTATTGTTACTTATCATCATCATCATCATAATTCTTACTACTACTCCTACTCCTACTCCTACTACTATTAATAATAATAAACTATATAAGTTTGTTAACCTTCAAAGCAGGTTGTGAAGACTATATTTTCTCTATTGCTTGCAAGGAGATGGGTTTCATGGCAATTTGAGGAATGGTAGTATGTTGAAGACTCTAGGATTCTGTGAAAGGGGTTACATTTAATAAATCATATCTATATTGTTGCTGGGTTATTTAATCTTGAAATAATTGTTGGATACGTTTACTGGCATAGTTTCCCAAGAATCTGAAAAGTGCTCAAAATGTTGAGAGGAGCTGTTTTGCTATAAATATCAAAATATATTAAAAACAGAAAAGTTATTTTTCCCTTCTTAAATTCTGAGCAACTCTGGAGCTTACTGTTGTGATGGGGACTGGAATAAGGTACCATTGAGATCATTTATACCGGTGACTACTCAGTAGTTAGGGGCTAAATTCTGCCTTTGCATTCAGTTCTTCTTGACTGTAGTGTCTGAAGAGGTGAACAGATGATACTAGGGATGTACATATTTTAAAATTCTCTGTCTAACATCCTCAAATTATATTGGTTAAACAGTTAACCAACAACACATACCTAGTCTTGGCTGGGGGGTGAGGAACCAGGGGGTGGCCCGTGTCCCATCCTGCCCCACCACGGGGAAGGGGCCTCAGTCACCTGCCCGGAGCAGCATGGGGAGCCAGGGGCCTTGCACAGACCCTCTTGGACACAGCTGCTGCTGGGAGCCACTCTCCAGGCCCTTTGGGTGCGGGGGGGATGGAGTGGGGGAAGGAGGTGGCCATGGCAAGGCCACTGGACGATACAGCCCACGTGAAGCCATGGGTAGCAACAGATGGCAAAGGGCTTTCCCAGCCCGCTGCAGCCACTGGTGTGCTGGGAGGGATGTAGCAGACTAGCTATGGGTACTAGCCCCTCCTCCCCCTTTCCCCTCTCCTTCCCGTCTTTCTCCCTTCCTCCTTCCCTCCCTCCCTCCTGCCTGCCCTGCCATCTTCCTGTTCCTGAGTCTCACGCCACTTCCTTTCCTCACCAGACTGAGCCCTGCACTAAATGTTAACCAGTAATGCATTACTGGTATAAATATACTTACTATTTAAATGTTTTACCTTTCACATCCCTAGGTGATGCACAAACCCTCTCATCAACCTGAACACCACATATAAATAATCTTAAAACTGAAAATGTCAAAGAAAAATCCAAGTAAAGACAACACAGTCTAACTGTGAGCTGTTAGGAGAAACAGTGCAAGTTAAAAACAATACCAGCTTTAATTTTGACTTCCCAAGATCATGTTGGCTTGAGCCCCAATGTAACATTAATCAGAAGCCTTTCTGCATTTCATCTCCTCATTTACAAAAAATCTTTGCTGAAAGGTTATGTAAAACTCATTATTTACCTGAGTGACCAGAAAGGCTCGGAAAGTGCCATTTTGAGCTCTCGGGTGAATGCTTATTTATAGTTTTTTAATAGGCATTCATTACCTGATGGATTGGAAAGACTCTTTTTGGACCAGTTCCTGTCTATTGGTTAAATACAGATTGATAACTTTTTCTTAAAAACCTTATTATTTACCAGATAAGCTCCTCACCTTTGAATTTCTAGAGTCATGATCAGTTTGGGCTTCAAGGGGGTTGGTTACTCCAGCTTTGCAGCTGTGTAAGTGAAAGTAGAATTTAGCCCAGGGGGCCATAAATGGTTTTTACAGAAGTATAACACTTATAGCATGCAGACTGCAGAAGTGACATAAGCAAACTTACATAGAAAATACATGGAAGAGGAATATTTTAATTAGCTTCTAAGCTGTGTAATTCCTCTAGCACAGGCTTGTCAGAGCAGGAGGGCTGGGGTCTGGCATTTTTTAAAAAGAGCATGGTTTGGAAATACCAATAACCATAGGCATTTATAACTTCTAAAAAGGTATAAAGGGGCCCAGTTATGATCTATGTAACTTAGAGCAGTCTTTGAGTTTCACAGAGTTTGCTTGGACTTTTTCTTTGCATTTTTGGAGGTTTGCTGTTCTGAAATACCAAGTAACACTGGAGATCTGTGGACTTTTACAAACTGAATCTGTCAGTTCAGGACCATGCAACCCTTATGAGCTGAATTTGTTGGCTTCTGCTTACTAGCATTGTTTCTTTCCATCTTCTTTGCCATTCCCTTTCCTCAGTGGTGCTCATCTTTAGATCACTTTGCTTGGCATAGCTCCAGCAGACAGAAAGCTTGTCTTGCTTACCCACCTCTGCAACTGTTATCAGCTCTTCATCCTATGACAGGTTCTGCCAAGATGTGAAAGCAACACAGATACCTGTGATCTGACTTTGGACATGGTGAGGGCTCCTCCCATCTGTAACAGGGCACACTCAAATCATATAAGTTAAAACTTTGCCTCATCTTCAAAATGACCAACAGTGATGAGAACCAATTGGAGCCCCTTCTCCTCTGATCCCAAATAGTTACGAGTCCGAGTCATTTGAAGAAAGTGGCATCAGCTGCGTATAGAGTTACTAATGTATTTGTAAGGCCAGAGCCCAGTTTGACTTTTTTTGTTGTTTCTAACTTAAAATGTATATTAAAAAAATCTCTTTCATCTCCTTTTCCCCCTTTCAGTAACCATTTGATTTTTACCTTCAGGGAAACTTGTGGGGTAGCAAGGCTTAGCTTCCTAGTTAACTCGGGAGGTCTGAATTGAGAGAGGTGGATAGACAACAAACCTTTCCCGCCTGGTAAATCAGGTATTAACAAAAATAAAAACAACAACAACAAATATATAAATTGACCAAAGACAGATTCTTTCTTCTTCAATAAGGAATCACTTCCTTGTGTCTGAAAGACAGTTTTTCATATGCTGTTCAGAGGCAGATTACATTTTAATGTTTTTTTTTAAAAGCAGTTAGTGTTTTTGGTTAAATGGGAAAAAGTTAAACAATAAACATCACCATCACCAAAACCCTGAAACCTTTTTGTATTTGGAGGGAAAAAAATGGCACAAACATTCCTTGACGTTTACCTTTAAAATTGCTGAGAACCCAGTTATTTTAAAAGCATAAACATTTTTTTTTTGGAAATCTGTCCAGCAATAAATTGCAAAAACACTGTTTATGTGAAATGACCACAAAAATGTATGAAGTTAAGACTGTAGGGCTTACTGTGTGTCGGTTACTCCTCAATATAGTTGCATGTGTCTGCTCTATACAGTAATAAGTGGTAATTAAACTGCAGAGAGTTGACAGACTCCTTCAGGAATAAATTGCCTTGGTTTAGCTTCTACTTACCACAGAACAGAGTGGACACACAAACCAGTTACAGTGAGTCAGCCGACATAATGCAAGTAACTCAATGTAGTTTGTTCATCTGTCCACACTTTAATGTTTTGTGCTCTTTGGCTCCCTCTGCTGCCCGTGCAGACACAAGAATGGGCAATATAGGTTCCTGGAACAAGATTTTGTGCAATTTTTTAAAACAATTAAGCAAATGAAAAGCAATCCTCATTTCAGGCTCCATTAGAAATAGGTGGGGAAATAAAGCTATATATGAACAGAGAATGGCAAACTTCTCAGGGAAAAAACAAAGCTGTATTTTTGAGCCTTTAACATGGATTAGAAACAAATGTTTATTATTAAAGAAAGATTCCTTTAACCTCTGCTGAACTCATATTTTGGACTGGGTTAGGTGAGGACAGGAGAGCCATACGCATTCTCTTTGAAGAAGAGCCAGGTGCTGAGGTATAGCAGCACTATTTTGGCAGGAAAATGACAAAGCAAATCCAACTGTCCAAGAGGGCTGGATTTAACAGAACTGAACAAATCTTTATGTGTACACATACCACTCAGGTACTTTGCATTACATAGAGTGCTCTCCATTTCAATAGTTTTTAGATGTTTTGCTCTGCAATGCTGTCATTTTTGTCTTGATGTGTATTTTTCAAATCCATAACATAGCCATCACAGATCTGTGCCCTCCTCCCTGGAGCTGAAATAGCCCTACAGCTCTTTCAAGTGACCAGTCTTCTGCAAGGAAGTAAAATAAGCCTTTGACACTCTATCAAGTACTGTCAGCTGTAGGTTCAACTGCAAACATTGAGAGAAACATGGAAACAGAGTAAGATCCAAGTATGTGTCAAGGGCCAGGTAGGGGAGGAGAAACAATGCATATATAGGCAGAACATTTGTTCACAGGGATTTCACCCATTCATCTCTTGACAAAGGCACCTTTTTCTCAGTTGCAGTGGAGCAGCATGTGCACCCTTTTATGTCTATCTCTGACCACTAGCTGACTGCTCCCTTAAGGACCATATCTGAATTCTCAACTCCCTCAGTCTCATTTCAGGAGCATCTCTAACTTTTAACTTCTGTCACTACAACTTCTTCCAAAGAATTGAGTGCTGTTCTTCTCATTAATTGTATATCTGTATTTATTGAACCCAGTGACCACTCCATGGTGTTAGAAATGGCAATAAGAAAGAACTTGAATGAATGTGAGATCCAAACTGAAGAAGTTGGAAACTTGGAATATACAAAAATGTCACCAAATGAAGTGATTCAGCTATAGTGGCATGTGCCCTGCCACTGCTTATCTGCTTCATTGGGTGAAACACATTTCCCATTGTCCTGCATTGGGTGGGTGCCTGAGCATTTGGGACAATGAGTGTCATATTCCCTCAGATTGCTTGGGGCATGTTTCTGCAAGTGGGAAACCCCAGACAATCTGAGGCATGTCTCTAAGCAGGGAGTATGACACCCATTGTCCCAAAGGCTCAGGCTCCCACCCAATGCAGGACAGGTGCTCCTGGGGCTTGAGGAGCCCAATTTGGCATGGGATTTCTGGGGTGCACAGGATTGGGCCTCTCATACCTTGGGGTATGGCTGGGAGTGGCTGGAGAGCATGGGCAGCTTCAGGCTGACCATACTCTCCCACCATAAATCTAACAGACATCTGCTGTGATATAGTGACACATATTGATACCACCTAAGTTGTGGTCACCAATTCTGGGCCTTTGTGGCATGGGACATTGATGGCCATAAAATGTTTTATGGTGGCAAAAAGGCAACGCCTAGTTCCACCCTTAGAGCAAAAGTGCTGATGTGCATGAAGTGTCGGAAGGCAACGTAGGCCCAAATGTTGTGCTGTATTTGGAAAGCTCTGCTTTAACTGTTAGAAGAACTATTTTGCCAGATGCTGCAGACTCCAAACACAAACTTCAAGTGGATACAGTTGACAACACCAGAAGAATTTTATAAAGGTATGGTAGAATCAAGCAAACTCAGTGAGAGGGACTAAATTTTGCTAGTGGATGCAGCAGGTACAATTGTTTCATTTAAATTGGACACTGGAGCTAAGGTTAATATTTTACCAGAGCAAGAATGTAGAAGATTAAAATTAAGACTAACAGTGAATTTAACCAACATCAGAATAACAGAAACAAATAATTCAGGAACACATATACCAATGAAAGGGAGATGCATTGCTAGCATCCAGTATAAAACTAGAATATATGCTCCTATTCACTGGAAGGTACCTAAGGTGGTAACACCCATTGTGCTTATGAGAAACTGAATCTAGTCAAGTAAGTGCTTGCAGTACAAGAAGATGCAACATTCATGCCTCCTAATGATCCTTTTGCCTATCACTACCTAAATCTCAACCATCTTCTTAGGAAAACCCAATTGTTCCAGAACAAAAGAAACAACTGTGTCCTTATGGGAAGAAATGTACTTATGGACACAAATGCTAAAACTATCGTGCAAAAAATGGAAATCAGCCTCAGTGGTCTGTAGCTAATGAACTTTATGCCAAGTGCAGAAACACAGCTGCCAAACGTGCAAGTCAATCAGATCCCAGTATAAGGACTCAAGTCTATCAAGACTGGAAGAAAAACTTTCTACTAAAAAACCAATCTGATACTTTGTTAGTCTGAGAAGAAAATAAAAACTTCTGAAAAACTCACAGAGACTTGTTTTAAGAGCTGCAGATAAGGGGGAATAGGACAGTGCATGGTAAAGACTTGCTTCAGTGTGATGTGTGAGTAACTTCTCCTCTGGAGATTGGTGGTAATTGATTTTTGTGTTTATTAATTTTTGTTAAGAGGAAAGATGCAGCGATAGAAGAAATTAAAGTCTAGAGATGCTCCCTAACAGAGACTGTGGAAGTTGGGAATTGGGAAAGTGTCCCTCAGGGAGCAGCTAGCCAGTCACAGAAAAAGACTAAGTATCTGCAGATGTTGCATATTGCTCCACAAATGTAAGTGTGTTTTTCTTGTCATGTATGCCTGTATTTATTGAGCCCAGTGATCACTACAGAAATGTCATGCAAGTTTTGGACAGATTGAGGATGGTGGAACCTGTTGCCACAGCTAAGGGAGAAAGATGCCCAAAGCAGCAAGAGGGTAGAGAGTTCTCAGGAATCATGAAGACTCTATGGAGCCTACAGTAATTAACATATTATCAAGCCTGTGAGGTAGAGCTGTACTGCTAGCCAGCATGTCCACAGGTGGCTGGTAGTGGAATGACCTTCAGGGAAGGTTAGCTATAAAATAAGCAGGGGTGGACCAAGACAAATAAGCAGTCATGGACCAAGCAGTGGCAGCACCACCAGGATGTGGTGAGCACAGCAGATGACAATACTTTTCCTCCTGAAAAGCCACATATATCTTTTGACAGTGCTGTGACATGGTGAATATAAGCTGCGACTATAATAAGCCTGCCTAGCCCCTAGCCATGGGTGTACAAGTCCTCAATGATGGAGCAGGCAGAAGAACCTATTAGAATCTCAACAGCTGAAAAGGCAGACAAAGACTAAAGTGGAATGAGATCCTCAGTTGTCTTGGTCTCCTTGCCATTGAATCAAGGTCCCATTCTGTCAAGAGGCGTGCAGAAACGGATGTGCAGCAGCTTCTCCATGGCAAAGAAGTCACACACAGGCATCTTCCATGAAAACAGATCATCCAACATCAACTTTGTTGGGCCAGCCACGTCATTTGGATGTCTGACTCCAGGCTTCCAAAGCAAGCTTTATTCTCCCAGCTCAGCCAAGGCATATGCTGAAAGCCAACTTAAAAAAGGTAACCAATACCATAGCATGGCAGGGGACAAGCGGGGCAACCATCCCAGTCACCGAAGTGAAGGGGTGCCAAAAGATGCTGCCCAGCTGGGGCGGGTTGTGGGATGGAGCCATGAGCCACTCATTTGTGGAGTCACTGGGACAGGGGGAGGGTGTCTCCCACCACTGCATGCACTCCCAGGAAAGCACGGGGGCATGTGCTCCCCAGATCTGTGTGCGGGGCGAGGACGGGCTGCCAGCGTGGACTTGTCCTGGGTGCCAAATTTCCTTGCTACAGTACTGAATGCAACATCAATGTACTCATGGGATACTACTGCCCAGGACTGCCCCAAATGGAGGAAGAGTCTGCTGCAGCGATCTCAGTACTTTGGAACTTCCTGACAACAACAGGAGATGGAAAAGCAGGAGTGGTAGAAACAACATGTTGCGGACCAATTCAAGAATCCAGTGCCACCCATTCCACATGGAAACATATGTCTGAACTGCAGTAGAGTCTGTTGATCTGAGATAGGCCTCATCAGCCACCTTCGGAAACACAGATAAGACAATCATGGAAGACAATCATCATTGACTGCAAGGGATGGGCAAAGAAGACTGTCAAGCACAGCTTGCAGTAAGTCTCTCTGCCTGTTCAGACTCGGTCTCTGATATTTTCTTTGAACTCCTCACAGAATGAAGGTATGTAGGTTGTAGGAATGGTCTGGTTTAGTCAAGAAGCAGTGACTGGAGCTTATAAAGGATAGGTTGAGAGCCCTGCCTGAGCCTTATTTCTTCTCCCTTCTCTTGTGGTAAATGACTGTCTTCTGAGTTGATCAAAATTTGAGGTAACCTTTTGCAGCTTCCATTAGATACATGAAGAATAGGTAGGTTCCCACTGCTGAGGTAACTGGGACCAAAATCTACACTCCAGTCTGAAGGCATTGGGTATATTTAGCTCTCGAATCACTGTTGCAAATTGGGAGTGTGTTTTCTGATCTCCCCACTCTGTAGGGAGAGGCTGGCTGGAAATATTCTAAAGTAAGAGTAATAGGGATTTTTTTTAATGAATATTATTACAATTAAATATTTATGTCCAGTAGCACCCACAGCTACATATTTTCCAAACAGAAAAGATGATAAAGTCCCTATCCTGAAGAACATAGTGCTCCTATACACATGCAGGGAGCCTACTCCAATGCGCTGATTAATCAAGTGCAGAAATTAACATTCTCCGGCAGACTCTAGCATCACGTGTATCAGTGCCCCCGCACTGAAAAATGGTGGTGGGGTGCTTTGAACTAAAGCTTATTGGTTGAGCTTTAGTTCCAACCACCCCACCACCATTTTTGAGTGCGTGGACACTGATACAAGTGATACTTGGGTGCTTTTTAATATCATGGCTCGCTAATTAAATGCCCTTCCATGCCTCCTGGAGCACGGGTAAAAATGCCCATGGTGACCAATTTAAAGTGGAAATAGGAAAAGAGGAGCTAGACCAATATATATAAAGAGAAGCTATGGTAGAAATCAGCATTATTATTGTAATATAAGATTGCTAACAAAAATGTAATTAATAAAATAGGATACATAATGTATTCCTAGTTTGAATATATTTCAAAATCTTATCTTACTGCAGAATCACATTGGTTCTGATACTTTTTCAGATAGAGTTTCAAGTACAGGTTTTGCTTTTTCTGGATCTATGCTTGCTGCCTCTTGATCAATCACATTCCCTAAGAATCTTACCCGGAGAAATATGCATACCTCAATAAGACTATTCAGTTTGATCCAGCAGTTTCAGTTTCTGCTGAACTTATTTGAATTTTACACAATATTCTTCCTGAAACTTCCTGTAATGTTCAGTTTCTCCAGGCCATGCCAAGTCTCATTCTTGCTTTTGGGGTGCCTATCTGCCAAATAAGAGGTGGTGATAGTGATATCTCCTGAATGGCATTATAATTAGAAGTTGTCAACTGGAAGGAAAACATACTAGCTTCTTTTATCTGGATCCAACCATACTATTGTTGCACTAGCTGATTTGGAAATTGTCTCCCACCAGGTGTAGAATATATATTTTCCTTTTGTACTGCTTCCTTGAATTCTTCGGGTCTACACAAATACAAGTATGAGCATTTTTGTTTATAACAGGGTCTATAGGAGAGCACCATTTTATCAACTGGGTTATGTTTCTTCTTAGGCCAGTTTCCATCCTATCATTCATTTTGGAAATGACTATGGCTGGCATTCACTATGTTGTGCTGGGCATAGGGTGTGCCCCTATTACACCTTTAAATAAATTCATACCAGGTCCCTAAGTATACACATTTTCATTTCATCTGCTATTTTGGGCCCATTCTCAATGGTTTTGGTTTAGTAATTAGTGGAAGATTTGAATTGACCCATGAAAGTTGCTGGTGTGTACCTAATAAGCCTTCCCAATAATTTCCCGTAATATAGCTAATAAGAACTATCCTAGAATGATCTAGTTTAGGCTGGAGTTCATCTCCTTATTCCTGGTCATCACTTTACCTGAATCAAATTTTACAGTGGTGCTGAACATCTTGAGATGAACAACCAGTCTAAAGAGCTTTGGATACAACTCCAGGAAACAGACATCACACACTCTTGCTTAGGTAACCCGTTTGGCTTCTTAGCTTTGAAAGATATGATCTGAGTGTGCTTTTTCAAGAACCATTACTACGCATGTGATTCCATTTGGGTAGGAAAGCCTTCATCCCTCCTTTTTTTAATTTGTTAGCATATCCACCATTGTTTTGCCC
>NW_005841863.1:1595173-1599274 GCF_000455745.1 Alligator sinensis
ATGCCACTGCTCTTAAGAGGTGATTTTTGGAAAGGGCTTCCCTTCCTAAACGTTTTAATTGCATCTACTTGTACCGTGCTTCAACTATTTTCTTGTCGGATGGCTTGTGTTTTCACTGGCTCAGACTGCCATGCAGATTGCATCACCTGTTCCAGAGTTAGCTGAGACGTTAACTGTAAGTTTTCTGACATTCCTTGTTCAAAGCCCCAACTATTGGAAGATTCCTTGTTTGTTTTTCCTTAATAATACCAAAGACCTGAAGCTTTGCTTTTCCTCAGAAAAGAGGGTCTTTATAAAGTTCTGGCTGCTCCGCATACTTTGTTCAAAGAATGCCCATTGGCTCATTCAGGAATGAAATGCTCCTCATGCTTTTAAAGAACAACATAATAATTATTCTTCTGTCTTTCCTCACTGCTAGCAAATGACTTATAAGTATTTTCAGCTTCATTCCCTGTGGCATAAATTACTGAGTGGCCTGTACTTTGTGGTGGTCTCAGTACTCCTTCCACTTGCACTTTCCCATGGTCTAATCAGACTTGTGTCTGGTGAAGTTCTTTGCCTAAAGTTTGGATCTTTTCCCTCCTTTTTGCGCTACTTCAAAATGAACCATTTTGTTGTTGGATACTTGTCCCCATTCTTGGACTTGGTTGAACCCACCAGTGAACCCACCTTTGCAATTTTGTTGGACTCCTAGCATAAATCAGAGTAGCATCAAGGCTACCATTGAGTATACCAAGTCTGAAAGAATCAGAGCTTGACAATAATCCAGACATACACCCTTTTTCCTAGCTGTGGTCTTCATTGCAGACAGTGCTATCCTACTGTGGATTATCCCTTCACTGAAGGAATTCTTGAGCAACGTGTCCATTGGCTTTGTAGCCCTTTTGAACTGCTGAAGGGGTGTGAAGGGAAAGAAGGAAGAATTGTGTCCTTTCTTCTGAAACAGAACAAGAAACTTTTAGATTCCATTGCCTTTTTCTTTCTTGATGTTCTGCTGTAGAGCTTTTCCTAAAACCGTGCTTCTAGACTTCCTACAACAAGTTCAGAGAAACAATGCACCCCTCCTTACTGAGAATAAGATTCAGACCTTTGGAGAAAGAAGCTGGAGTGATGGAGCTGAATGCTCTGAAGTTGAGAGTAGAGTAGTAGGCCCCGGAGCAGAAAGGTGGAATGTGGAAGAGAGAGGATCAATGGGACAGCATGGAAGCAGATGGATGGATGGATATGAAAGGCAGTAGGATATAGAAGGCACTATAAGAGGTAAAGGAAGAGATTTGGGAATATTGTGAATCCTTGGCTTGGGAAGCTTGTCCTGAGCTGCTCCTCATGTGCCTATAAGGTATGGGGGTTAGTCCTGGGATTGACTGGTAATTCCAGCCCAGGTAGACATGGTTTGGAGGGAAATGGGGATGGTGGGGGATTACAGTACAGGTTTATTCTTTGGAAGATGCCCATAACAGAATTACATCTCTGAAGCTTCTTGAGTGAAAGCTCCTAGCCTTGCCCAAGATGCCCTCCCTTGATAACATAATTGCCTGCTTGTTCTGCCCCAGAGGGTCACCTTATCTTTTTCCTGGGACTGGTGACATCCTTAGTTGACATTCTCTTCTCTGCGTAGAGAGCTGAAATCAGTACTCAGCTACTGTCTGAAAAGGGCTGAGATGATTGAGGAGTCATGAAAAGTAAATCAGAACCCCATTGCCAATGTAGAAGGGGCTAGAACCTGGTTTCATGACACACTTTGGTTTCTGGGAACTTCTGCTTCTTCTCCTTCCATGTCCACTTACTGCTCTAGGAAAAAGAAAAGCACGGAGGAATAAACTAGGGATGCATCCACCGTTCCAGGAGGCAGAGCCAAGAGCCTTATTCTCACTCTCCTTTTACACTTGGATGCTGCCCTTAATTGCGCAACTTTCAGGTCTACAAGAGAGAGCATGTGAACTCTTGCATGTTGTCTAAAGCACCTCTGTAGTGAGTCCCTGTTTCACCTAACATTATATTTGGCTGTTTCAAGAAAACCAACCATGGATTTTTTTCCTGATTCCCTGTCCTCCTGTCACTCTCTGTATGATGGTGTCAAGCCCTATGACCCTTGATTCCTTTGGGTGGCAGATTTGGCCTCAGCCTCTGAAGTGGCACTGCTTCATATGTCATTTTTATCATGGATCTTGGTAGACACTTCACAAAATATGGATGGCTGGGTCTTTTATGGGTCTGCTAATAATGTTCAGCTGTGATAGGGTTAAAAGACAACATCCATTTCCCCATTATCTTGTTTAAAAAGTGCCTTTTTTAAAGTCCATATGGCGACTTCCTTTCGACCTGCTTTCCCATCCTCGTCTCTTTGTCAGGGCTGTCACTTATAAAGAATCACTTGACTTACAATAACAAGTTCAAAAGAAGACAGAATATAATCAGTTGATCCACGAAGAATTGAAATAAAGAACACCCCCACTGCTCCAGTTATCATTCCCATAGAGATAGTGATATTATTGATGTGATTGCTATGCTAATTTCTATAGAAAAAACTTGTATTTTGGAATTTGTTCAAAGAGAATTTCAGACACATCAAATTGGAAAATGCAGAGTGAATTCCTAAACTTTTTAGTATAGGCATGGGAATCTTTTTTTTTTTTTAAACATTGCATAGCTCTTAACAACTACTCACAAACTTCATTTTAAAAATCATTTAGAAAAATCTAGCTAATTTTTCAGTTATCTTAGAAAGTTATTTCAGAGCAGTGGCAGTGCAAATCTTACTGTACTTATAGGATTTTAATACAGCCCCCATAACTGAAAGAACCAGGTTTGGATCAAATAATCCGGAGAGGGAGGTTGGGGATTATAATTGATGGGTACATTGAGGTCCAGTGTTTAGGAAGAGCTAATTAATATATCCTCCTTCTGCAATTCCATGGTCTCTTTGGGAATTGCCAGAAACATAAACTTTTTTCCCTTGGACTTCTATTTTAACTAGAAGATTTCAGCTTGTGATGTTTTGCTTTTTATGTGGTAAACTGATTTAAAATGTATGCCAGTCATCTTCAGGGAACTCATTTCAGTCAAGATGAAACTAGTCTTACCTGAATCAATGTTTTAAGTGTCCCTGTGGCTCGGCATTTTGAATAATCAATCTGTCTCCATCGCTTCTTAATCATGCGCATCACAGTCTTTTTTATTTGTCAACCCTTTCGGATCCTGCCTTTTTGTTATTAACATGCCCCTAATGTCACATGCAAGCCTTTTCTTTAAAACAAGCTGCTCATTGGTGTATTTTGATACTTTTTATTATTACTAAATCTTTTTTCCCATAATTACACCACAATCATTATATAATCCCATAACAAAGAGTCTATTGAGGCACCATGCTTTTGTCAACTATGGGACACAGAATCCATAATTGCATTATTCAGCTTCTCCCCCCCCCCTCCCCTTTTGCTTTGTAGAAACACAACCTATTTCACCAGTCACATTTGCACCTTGTTTGCCTGGTTATATATTATTTACTAAATCGTTGCCCTGCGGATAAACCTTGTAAAGTTGCTTTAAAAAAGTTATTTGTTTGATAATTAAGTCCTGAAAACCCATCGTTTAATGATTATTCCGAACCCATAAGGCAGAGAACCTCCATGACGTTTTTCTCTAAGTTTAATTACCGTATGCTAATTTCCTTGCCTACTACGTGATTAATTAAAATCATATTTTCATAATCATTTGGCACTAGTATTGTTTTAGAATTATCATGATCCCCTAAATAGTGTATGTAAATAAAGTCGGCTCTAATGGAAAGAATCAAAATGCAACGCTGAAGACCTTTATGTGTTTGTATGCATGCGATTGGCAACATAACTGGCTTATTTACATTAAATACGCCACAAGGTTACAGTGCAGATCAACGTCACTTTATCGCTGATTACTTCTCTTAACCGCCGGAGCTGTGACTGATGCTCCGGTCCCGGTGTCCACCAAGATTTACCCTGGAGTTTTTAAAAGAAACAGACTTGAAATAGTTTCAGGAGCAGGTAAGAAGGAGGCTTTTTTTCAAAAATGGTCATATCTCTGCGGGCTCGCTAAAAAATTGTTTATTGCAAGGCAGGAATG
>NW_005841863.1:1600507-1646787 GCF_000455745.1 Alligator sinensis
TGTGCATGCAGCAGCTCGGAGGCAGCCAGCCGGTTAAGTTGCCCAGAAACTTTTTTTTGTTTTCAAGGCTCGTGGCTGCGGGAAACTTTGCCGAAGTGACTCGAAACGGGGCTTCGGCTCCGCGCAGGAGCCCGGCGGAGCGCGGGGGACCCGGTAAACTCGCCCCCCCCCTCCCTGCCCTTAATCAAAGTTAGCTGATGCAGACCATGTGTCAAACTTGGGAGCTTCAAGTGCCTAAGAGACCTGCCATTTTGTGCTCTAATCGACCTCTTATGAATAGGCGCCGCGCATAATGCTTGGAGGAGCGCGCTGACATTCAAGTGCGCGCTAAATGTCAGCGCAGGTTGAGCCCTGCTCGAGCAAGGTAAAGGAGCCCGCCCGGGGCGGCCGGCGGGCAGGGAGGCACCTGTCAGCCCGCCGCCGGGGCGCAGCGGGAGAGTAACAGGTTAACAGGAGGAAACTTACAAGGCAAAGCCCATGAGCCGCAGCGGCAGCGCCCGGGACCTGCCCCCGGGCAGCGCGGGGCGCGGGGGCAATTGCATGGGGGTGGGAAGGGGAAGGGGGCATCTTGAAGTCCCTGTAGCTGAGATTAAGTAACTGCTGGAGCCTCCGCCGGTGGTGGTGTTTTGGGTTTTTTTTTTTTTTGGGGGGGGGGTTGCACCCTCTCGGTGGCACCGAGCCTTCTTTTGCAGGGATGAAGCCTGGAGGAGGCGGGGGCAGGATAGGTCTCCAGATTCAAAAAGAGCCAGAGGTCTTTGATGCCGGGGAGGAAAGGATCCAGCTCTGCCTGCGCCCATCTGTTGCAGTTTTGCAAATAATGGAGCTAGACGTGTGTGCGTGTGCGCGCGCGTGTGTGTGTGAACTTTACACCACGAATAAAAGGGTGTGAAGGTTTAAAGGGGCTTTATTATTATTATTATTAGGATTATTTAAAGGGGGTCTGGTGCTTGAAAGGCAGCCGGGTTTGCCTGGGTCCAGCGGAAAAGTTAGTTTTTTGACTCCTGCCTTCGCGTGGCTTTCCATCGGGGCAGCCCTGGGACCGAGCACGTTTGCGGCGGTCGGCCGGGAAGGGTCCGGCAGCCTGTTTCCGTGCCTGGATGGTATTGTCGAAGGGGTGGCTTTTTTTGTTGCTGTTGTTTGGCGGAGATTGTTATGTCTATAGGAGTGTCTAGGCGGAGACGTGATTTGTCAGATCCCTTCGTTTCCACTTTAGCAGAAAATGAGCCGGGGAAGAGGAGAGGGCTTTGCCATCCGGGGCTGCCGTGTTGTGATGCGGGAGGCAGGGACAAACAATGAGACCGCGGGCAGGGCAGGGCAGGGCAGGGCAGGGCAGGGGCGGGCGCGTGTGCACCCCCTCGCCTCGCACTGCACTTTTAGTGCCGTGCCGTGCCGTGCCCTTTCCCCCCCTCCTTCTCCCGTGCAGTTTAAAATAAATCCAACAGGGGCCGTGTTTGCTGAGCGGATCCAGATCGCAGCGCGAGCTGCCTGCTTCTGGGAGGCAGGCAAAAAATAAAAAAATAAAAAAATAAACACAAATACAAAAATAGAGACTATTTTAAGTGTCATAATTAAGTTTGGAAGCCTTGTTTGGGCTCATTCAGCGCGGGGAGGCCGGGCTCGCAGCCCCCCTGCCAGGGGGTGGGCCAGGCGCCGCTGCACGTCCACTTGGAGGAGACTGTTTTCTTTGCGAGTTTAATATTAGCAACTATATTTTTACTTGGTCCAACCGGATCTGATGATTCCTGCGGAGATCCCCCCCCCCCCCCACCCCCCGCTCTTTGTTCTGTGTTTTGGTGGGAGGCGGTTAAGGGGGGGGGGGGGGGGGGGGGGGGGAACAGAGGCAGCCCCTGGCTGGCTTGAAATAGTAAACCTGAATGGGGAGGGTGGCTGGGAAAGTGGACATTGCAGCTTTAATTAACTTCAAGATGCTCCAGCGAGGACCAGAGCGTAGTAGTGACGTTGCCTCATAAATCTGTCCGGTACAGTGTGTTGCACTGAACTATTACAGTAGCACCATCGTGTTGAATATTCACTACCTATCCGGCAGCAGATTTGCATAATTGGATCTTTTTGTTTTTTGTTTTTTTAAATGAAACTCGTTTGCCAAAAACAAACCAAAAAAAAAATCCAAACAAACCAAAAACAAACCAAAACCCACGTGAAAACCGCGGCGAGCTGCATGATTGTACAGGGTTCAAACATATCCGAAAAGTAAGTGACCTGCATAAGTACATCAATAGGTTAAGTGCAAATAAGATGAGAAGTGCTTCTGAAAGCTGTACATTCCCGATGTGGTCTCTGGGGTTGTTTCTCAATAGCGGGATTTTTCTGTAGCCTCAGGGGTTTTAGGTTTTCTGTCTGCTTTCATAACTTTTTCTTTCCTCGCACACTTCTAGGCAAGGTGAGGCTTTTGCACAGTGTCTGGGTACCTGCGTGGATCTTGGGGGAGAGGCAAAGATTGACAAATTGTGATGCTTGGTATTTGGGTTGTGTAGTTAGTTGCAGCTGCTGTGGGAGCTAAATGTGCACTGCTTTCATGTTTCTGCTCATTGGGCAGCTCATCACTAATACTTCTGATTACTCAAAGGGGTGTGTGTGTGTGTGTGTGTGTGTGTAAAACAGTTAACTAACCTAAGCTCCTGTTTCTCTATACTATAGAGGCAATTAGTTTCTTAATGCAGTTCCCCCTCCCCATGTACTGTAGTTTACTAAGAGTAAAGATCACTGGAGTAATTTAAAATGCCTGAAATATTCAAGTGAATTTGTAAATGATGTGTGACAATCATCCCTTTAAACTAGGTGGCTAGTTTGTCATTCACTTGTTTTGTTTTGTTTTTCTTCTGGGAACAGAGGCTTGCAAATATGTCTTAATAATAAGATCCTAGTTACTGGAGTGGCATCAAGATGAAGTTTAAGCATCAAGACATTAAGGGCATTCCCTCCTGAAAGGGAGTTGTGACTCAATCAATATAGTACATAACTAAAGTGTTAAGGCTGGTTTAGTCCAAATCTTACACTATGTTTCTCTTCCCTTCTTGCTGAAGGCTGTTTTAGTTATGATGTCATTCTGATAGTGGAGAGCAAATGTCTCCTGATTCTACCATTAAACGCCTGGCTGATTTGCCTGATAATGATAGCATTGACGTCCTGCTCCTTGATAAATGCGAGCCCTGTGAATTAACTTTTTTTCCCCCACAGATGAGAGTTAGGTAGCTTTAGGACCCATGAATGTAGCTGCAGTACTTGGACAGATTACCTCGAACCTTCTCATTTCTGCAACCACAACCCCCTATCCTCCCTCCCCCCAAATCTCTCCCTAAACACCACTTTTATTATAATGCAGTCTGGGCCTGATCTTCAGAGCTGCTGAGTGTCTGCAGTTCTCACTGACTTTAGATGGAGTTTGGGTGCTTGGCTCCTCTGGAAATCAGGCCCTATGTTCAGTAGACAGCTGATCTGTTTTTCTTAACTTTGACAACCTGAGAGGGCAATCTGATTTGTAGTCAATACAAAAGCATTCTGAACAGCTTGTTGTTTGTTGTCTTAATATATTGTCTAGTTTTCCTTTTATTATTCGTGGTTTTTTAAATTCACCTTTATCAAGGTTGTAATATTTGTTGTCATTTACGCTCTCAAAGAAAATAATTGTAAATGAAATCAATCTGGTTCTCAGGACAGTGTAAACAGAAAACAGACCAAATTGGGAACAACCACTTAACGTATTGATTCATGATTCAGGGCATTTTGTAGGAGGAATCTTACTCCAGTTGATCCCTCTTAATACTGGGGACAGTTTGTGGTACTTGCTCTGTCTTCAGTTCTCTGAGTATGACTTAATGTTTATATTGTTGCAAGTAAAATGGAGCTTAATGTTAATTGTTTAAAAATGTGCACTGTTTTAAATTCTTTTTCATTTACTGTTCTGAGGATGACAATTAACTTAACATCTGTATGTGTAAGAGAGGTTCATTCCTATATTACATTTGTCGAAAATGCATCCAAAATCTTTTCAGACTCAAACAGTGTTTGGCAAAAGTGTCCCTGAAGATGCAAGCCATTATTACAGAAATGCTGCATTAAGATGCCTTTAATACCTTTGCAATTACTTTGTCTACTGTATGAAAGAAAACGGAATTGTTCTTCAGGCTTCTTAACTTCTGAGCATACTTGAGATCTCTAATGCTCAGCAAGTTGTCCGCCATTGTCTTCACCAAAGACTTTTACAAAATGAAGAGGCCGATTGTCATATTTTTGTCCATGCTAGAGGCGAATCACCCAACCCATTCATTATCAGAAAGGAAAGTGAGTAGTCTGGAAGTTGCAGCATCACTACTACTGTTTAGCTTGCAGCAGTGAAGGCAGCGCTGAGATTAGAAAGTGTGATCTTCAGTACAGAAAGCTGACACATTAGGTTGTTTACCCACCATGGGAGCCTTAGGTGACCAAAAAATTTGCATTAGAACAGACTGTAAAATCCACTAGTCCATTAAAAAGGGCTTGCTTGTTTCTTAGGAAGCACAAGTTTTCCTCAAATGTAAGAAAATGGGTATAAGTTATTTTTCCAAATGTTGCCTTTTCCTTAAAGTTGGCTGTGAATTGCACAGGTGTCTTTAGAGTGCCTTGAATAAAAAAGGCATTTGCATGGATTTATAGGAACTTTATAAAAAAAAAGAAAAAAGAAAATAGTAAAAGGATTTATTTTTCAAGTTTGAATGAGGACAATTACAGCTTTTTAGCATCTTCTGATTTAGCATGTTTTGGTAGGATTTATAAGTAAATTTAAATCTTAATTTCTGAATTTCTCTCAGATTTATGAATAGCTGTATCTAAGCTCTTCATAATGCTAAAAACAGTATGATATTTGGAATGCCATTTTCATGTAGTCTTATTCACACCTTACATTTTCTTCGTATCTCTTACCTCGTTCTCTTTAGGGCATTTTGCGTCTCTGTTTCAAAGGTGTAAGCAATTTGGATTCAGGAGAGAAGCAAATAGAGAAAAATAGAATATGTATTTTCCCCTTTATATAAATATGAATAAACTTATTTCTGGCAAAAGAAGATGAAAATCCAAATTCTTTCTAATGAAGACACTCTGGGCACAGATGTTCACAGAACAAGAAGAAAGAATGAATTACTGTGCAAGAAAATCTACTTATGTAAAAGTAAAATAATTTGAAAATGTTTATTGGATGATCCTAGGGACACTGTAAAAATGAGCCGTGCTCGTGTAAAGTTAGGTGACTGAATGGTACATGCAATTGGTAACAGAATAAGGAACTTTTTCTGACTCAGTCACTAGACAGAATCTGACCTTGGACAGAAGGGATTGAAAGCAGTAGTGATCAGATGGATGTTTGGTGCCCAACATGAAAAAAATTAGTGGTGTCAGTCCATTTCTTAGTGTATCACAAAACCCACCGTGGCACTTAATTTTATTGCCAGGTTCAAGCAACAAAGCTAAACGCTGAATGAATGTGGAGATTAGAAGTTACCTTTTCGTTTCCAGCAGCGATGCAGGTCACGGAAGCAGCACATTGGTAGGGCGAGGAGGAGAAATCTGCCCCTCCTCGGCTCTCCCAGTTCTGTACACAAACAGAGGGCTCCCAGCAGGGAGAGCCTCCAAGACTGGAATCTTTCACAGGTGTTAAAATTCACTTAACATTTCAGGTGCATCTCATGGACTTGCTCGATAACCAGATGCATCAAAAAAGAAAAAGACTTGTGGCAGCCTAATTATAATCATCTTAGTAAGCCGTGCTTTTGGGGCCTTGAAAGTGTTTTGAAATCACTGATTTTTTTTTAATAGGTCTTAATCTAAATACACTATGCAAGATTGTTTTTAAAGAGCTAAGTTCACTAGGTCAGGTAGAACTATATTAAAGATAAACAATCCTGTTATAAATACCACTATAGTTTAAACAAAATTTTAAAAAATCCAGTTAAAATAGCACCAGCAGCATCAGTGTTTGACCCCTTTTGCACTGTATGCTGGCGCATTTATGATCCCTGGTGAGAGTCTTTCAACAAAAGACAAAATAAGGCAAATCTTTTCATATAAATTGTAAAATAAACAATATTGTTTTTTATGGTAGGACTTTTCGTTGATGACTGTAATATACTGTAATTCTTAATAACAGTAATGGGGTGCTTAGCCCTGGGGTAAGTCCCATTTTACATCTGGTTGAGCAACTGCTTCAACCACATGGGACAGTCCTTTAGTTCTCACTCCTTCCCCCTAATCCCTAATTTTTCCTAAATTTGCCTGCGTACATGTCTGCCCAGTGCTTGGCTAATAGAGCATGCTCAATCTACATACATGTGCTTACATGTCCACAGTGCTAAGGCAGGGTCAACAGTGCTGTCCCCATATGTGGCTATATATTAGGCAAAGAGATACACAATTCCACTGTAAGAGCACATTCCCACAAGTGGGAAATGTGTATTTTACCAGGGACAAATGTGTGCCGCTGCTATTTGTCCCCAGGAAACCCCTGCGCACACGTGCTGGTGCGTAGCATGTTGCCTCGGTAGGATGTGGGGAGGCTGGGGCCAGCACCTGGGCTGGCCCCAGCACCCTTACCTGAGATCCTGGGGGCACATGGGGGCTGCAGCTGCAGCTATCCTGCAGCAAGGAACCTGGCTGGCAGCTGGAGTGTGGCTCTGGCTAGCCAGGCTCTGGTTTTGGGTGTGCAGCGCCGCCACATGCGCCGCCCTGCAGGGTTTTCTGATACCAGGATCTCCCGGTGTCAACCCCCAGCCCATCCAAATTGCAAATGAACCGTGTGGGGAAAGTCTGCATGTGCAGTGTGTGCGGTGGGTGGCACCGCACACAGGTCCACAGTGTTGCATGCCACACGTGTGCGCTTGTCTGGACGTGCTCTAAGTGGCTAAAGTTGGTGCCTATGGTAGAGGAGCCCCAAATTAGAGTCTCCTTTAGACAACTGGAACCCAACTCAGTGATGATGTGATGCAGTTTCATGGACGGCAGAAACTGGATGGGGTGGTGAAATGGCTAGACAACAAGTCAGTGACCAGAGAGTGAAATCAGGCACTCCATGTTGCCTAGGCACAGTGAATGTGTCCTGGGCCTGCTGATGTCGAAGGGAGTGTTTTTTCCAACTTTCTTTGGCCACGATTTCAATGAATGTGACTGAGATTTAAAGGAACCATGACTCTTTATTCCATCCTAAGTTTGCCTCTGCCTTAATACTACTTTAATTATAGTTGCGTTTATTATACTTTTTCACTCTGGTAAGCATCGTGTTTCTCGTTGGAGCCCTTCCCTCCTATTTTATGTCCTGGAGATGTTCTGTTGCAGTGACCGTCCTTCTCTTTGAGGATGACTGGAGCCCTACTGAGCTCATCAATACTGCTCTTCAGTCAGCTAGAGGGGGTGTTATGGAGTAACACATTGCAGTCCCTCGCAACAGGGGCTAAATATATTGCCTCTTCAGTAGTTCTGACTCCTGCTGGTCTTGGAAGTGAGAGTCTGGAAATCAGACCTGAGTAAACCGCGTGGCAGTACCACACTAGGTTGCAGAGGAGGCCTTACATTTATTTTTCTAAATGATAGTATAATTTGTATTAACATTTTATTTCACTGTCATAAATTGGTCTCCATAGATTTGCGCTGACATTGTTACCTTCAATCTTGTCATTGTAATATCATCCGTCACAGATGGTAGGCATAGGTATATAATATGTCCCCTTAAAATTTAAGAAACACAGAGTAAATAGGAAACTTGGGCAGAATTACTTCATGCAAAGGGTAATAAACATATGGGATAAGTTACAGGACAGGCAAGAGAAGCAAAAAATATAAATGAGTTCAAGAGAAACCTAGGTTTGTTGCTGGAGAAAAAAATTCTTAAGAAGTCTGGTGGAGAAAGGGAGATGTGGATTAAGTTTTAAATTAGAAAGGGCTGGCATGTTGGCATGGCTCTTCATGTTCCTAAGACTGCTTATTTTTGATAGAGCTGCACGTATGTCCAGTGTTTTGATTTCATATTCTTGTGCAGTGGTAACATCATCTCTGTAGACATGCGCTGCGATTCTTGAGAGCTCCGTAATAGTCCTAAGTTGTAAGGCTGTGTAAAACTCAGGGCTTGTTTATATCAGATGTTTTGTATCACATCATGACAGCAACACAGGTGCAACAGTGAAATCCCTTGCGCAAATCAGCTTTGCTGAGGGAAGAAGTGACTTGAACTGCTGTATGTCTGTAACTGGCTGGTATTTTCTACACTGGGGGTGAAAATCTATAGGAGGGGGTTGCTTTGGTGTACCCTTCTGCAGCTACATGGGTGAAAAAATCTCTAGTGTAATCAATCTTTCCATGTGTTTTTTTAAAAAGGTTTTGTTTGAGTACTTTTACTGATTTCAGTCTGCATGACTTCTCCTGAGCTTCTCTTTGAACAGTGAGTTTGCTCAAACCCTACATTTTGAACCGGCTGTTGCTGCACTTGGCTTTGCATCAAGACAATGTTTAATGCAAAGAGTTTTGATGGAAAACTATAGGTCCAAGTTCAATGAGAAAGTGCAGGAAGATTAGTGAAAAATTGGGATCAGTCTGGTATGCCTTTCAAGGGCCTGACACTGCTCTCGATGAAAACCAATAGACAATTAGCTGATTTTGGTCAGACCAGGGCTGGGCCAATAGGTCTAACAACCTCCCCAAGTCAGGCGAGGGAGGCTTGTGTAGATGCTCATTTAATTGTGGACACCATTCACAACTAAATTGTTTTTAGTATCATGGATACATGTCCTCAAGCAAGTGTGAGAGATTGTGTTTGAATCAAACTTTTTTCCGGTTTCATTATTTCAGTTACAAAAAGAAAGAAAGAGAAGGATCTCAGTCTCTGAGAAGGCAAAGGGTGAAGGGATCTCTTCTTCATAGCTTCACCTGGACTATGCTGCAGTAATGGCATTTCTCTAGGTATTAATAAAATCAGCGGGACGAGAAACTCCAAAATTTTGGTCCAGCTCTATTATAACATAACTTGTATCAGCTACTGGAATTTTTTTGCTTTCGTCATTACTGTTGTGGAAGATGTTACTATCAACTCTTTTGAAAATAGTTCGGGTTTTTTCAAAATATTCTTTAATTTTGTTAGAATTGATAAGAATCTCTGTTGTATTAAATGCAAAAACCTACATGAACGAGTATTTTCTATATACAATACCTGAATCTTGCACATGCTGTTACGTAAATTAACAATAGGGAAAATAAAACCACCTGAGATTTTTATTTTATTTTTTCTTTATTTTACTTCTGGTAGTATCTTTAGTTTGCCTGGTACTTCCCAAACACAGGAAAAAGCATCTTTCTGTCCAGAGCCAGTTAGAAACTTTTGTGTGTGTGTGTGTGTGTGTGGGGGGGGGGGGGGGTGGGGCGGCAAATGATGATTATGTGTGGTGGGGGTGGGGGGGGGGGGGTTAGGTCAGCAAATGCTGATTCATTGAACCCCAACTAATAACAACATGGGTATAACAAAACTTTCATGGAGAAGGGTTTCTGGGGTCCAGAGTGGAATTTTTGGTTCAAATCAAGAAAGAGAACCTTTCTCCACCTGACTACAGCCACTGGGCACTCACCTGGGGTGCAAGAGGCTTAGCTTCAAATCATTCCTGTTGTTCCTGATACGGACTAGGGACTCTTATATTCAGGGGTCTTGCATCACATATAAGTGTCATAACCCCCAGCCTCTAGTCATTTCCTACTCAAGATGATTTGGAAATATATAAATGTTCACTGGGTCAGAGTGAGTGGCTTTAACCTGGTGGTTGTGGCACTCAGGTGGGATGTGGGAGACCTGTTCAAAATTAAGCAGAACAGACTGCATCTACACAAGATGCTACTGTGCAGTGGTTACTGCGCATGTGTTAGTAGTTGTATAAACAAGTGCCAAAGAAATGTACAGTAACCTGAATTACTGTGCAATAGTGCCGGCGAAAGCCTTTTTGTGACACTACTGCACAATAGCCTAATACTACTGCCCAGTAGCGTCATCTGATGGCTTTTGCCATGCGATGTTTCTGCGCAGTAGTATCAGGCTACTGTGCAATCGGTGTCTTGTGTAGACGCACCCAGAGATACCTGGTTTGAGTTCAGGTAAGTGCCCTAGCCACCAGGGTAGTAGGATCAGTGACGCAGGGTGTCAGTGTTGAAACGTGTATGAAATCCTGGGAGAGTGAGATGGGAAGCTCATGTACTGCCCGGTCCTGTTTCTGCCTCATAGAAAGCACAATATCAAGGACTAGCAAGGAGACCCAGGGATGTGGGGCTTGGAGCCAATAAACAGAAGAGTGGAAAGGTCAGCTAGGAACAGGCCACATCTTGATAATACACACCACGAATAGCCTATGGATTTTTGTTGCTACTGTCACCCAGTTTTTTTCAGAGCAGAACAAAGCCGATGTAGAGGCCAGTCTCCTGCATCTCTCTTTATTTCCTCTCCTTCTCCTCTCCCTGACTCCTTATCACTGGGTGTGTGGGAGATGTGGGTTTAGGCCACTATATCATAAACTCCTTGGGGAAGAGGAACTATCTCAGTTCTATTTGTACAGCATTGAGCACATCGAGCCTGGTAATCAACTGGCAATAATAATACTGTGTGGCTACAGTGTAATATCACATAATTAGACATGACGTGCCTTAGGGGATACAGCTAGGCAGCTATGTGAATACTTCCATTCCCATGAAGAGACTCCCATTTTTTTTATGGAGAAACCTCATAAGGTTCCCCACTTCAGAGTTTCCTTACAAGCCTCTTTTCAAGGGAGGAGGATTTGTTTGGGCTCTGGAATGGGAATGAGGTGAGACTCCAAGCAGAGGGGAACCCCCATTTCCTTTGACAGAGACATCAACTTTGATAGCTCTTGTCTCTTCAGACACCCTTGTTTCATTCAACTTCTCTGGCAGCAGGATTCTGGCAGATCTCATGCTGCATTGGTTGGTTCCCCTTCTGGCTGCTCTATAACTGCAATGGAGGGGAGCCAGGGGAATAAATATAGCTCTGATTTCCAGTAGTAACCCCCTGCCAGATTTCTACACAGAAACCTGGGAGGTCAGCAGGGGGAGAGGGAAAAAGGAAGAGGTAGTTATGGAGCTTGGACAGGCACTGCTTGGACTTATCCAGCAGAGGAGCATGACTGTAATGTAAGGGAACAAGGAACTGTATTGCAGTGTGGGAGCACACCCCTCCTTTTCCATGGAGAGAAGAAGAGATCTGGCCATAACAGGGATGGTTTGCACACTTATTTTCAAAAGCAATTTCCATTGGCTGCCCTGTTACCAAGCAAGTGAATTAAATTTGAATATTTGTCTAAAAAATAAACTTTATTTATTTGCAAATTTTGTTGTTTTCTTTTATGCGCTTTACCCTGTTTGGAAAAATGAAATCAGTCTAGTCGGTTTCTCTTTTTGTTTCTTGCCCGTTTCTCTTTGGCTGCCATGCATTTGCACAATGCTGCAACGCTTGGCCAGCAAAAATGTTTACAACAAAAAATGTTTTCAGTGGGATTAAAAAAGGATCATGGAAACATTTCTATTGGTCTTGGATTTTTTGTAACCTTGATTTTACAAAACCTAAATTAACTTGACAGTGTCTAATTTTATCTTTAAAACTGAATAATATGTTTCTGATATAGCTGTCAGAGAAAATAGTAGCAAAAAATACTCTCTTATGACCTGATTCAAAGTCCATGGAAATACAATGACATCTCACTGTTGACTTCCATTGTTTTCAGACCAGGCCCTTAACCTGTATTTAGGAATATCTGTTATACTTTGGTAAAGTAGACTTAAAAATTGACATAAGGAGAACTTGTTTTCTTTAGGCACTTTTTTTCTCTGCAGTGAGAGCAGGACTTAAACTAGACAGGGTTATATCTGCAGCCCATATGCAATAGTAATTCTCATTGGAGAAAACAAGGACTGTTTACGGAGAGCTTATAAAATCAGTTCCTTGGAATGTTCACTATAATAAAATATCAGCTAAAGGTTATCGTTCATATGAAATCTATTAAATACTTAAAAAAAATCTAACTGAGAATGCTATTTGAGATGTACATTCAGATGGGATTTTAATTATTTTGGTTTGCAATATGTTTGGTAACAAATGGCTGTTTAGGGGACTGTTTAAATCCGTAAGTCTTGAAGGCTACCTTATGGCTCTGTTCATCCCAAGTTTTCTTCCATGACTGCAGAGCCCCAGAAAGCAGTGGAAAAGGTTCATGCACACAATGTAGGCCTTGGCCTGATGTTAGTACCTAGGCAGCCCCACTTCCTTTTCTCTGACGTGCAAAAAACCACTGTATAATGCATTTAGAAGAATGAAATTCTAATTAATGGGCGCTATGTACCCAAGCAGGCACATAGCAAAGTGCATACTGGAGGTTGGTGGTGTTGCTGCATTTGCAAGGACTACCTTCATTCAATGTTTCACCAAGTAGCTACAATATGCTAGAGAAATGGTCAGCACTAGAAAAATCAAAATCTTCTGTGCTGGTACATTGTAATTACTCTTATAGGGTCAGGAAAGCAGATACTTATTGCCAACTTCAGTGCTTGTTATCATGAGTGGTCTTCACAAAGTCAGCTTATCAAAGATATTAGTAATTGTTTTCAGGGTCAGAATCATAGTTGTACTTGGGTACTCTTTGTTTATGTTTGAATTTAGTCAACAATATTCAGTCTGCTAGATTAGGCTAGATTAAAGCCACAATCCTGTAAGAAATAAGGTACTGTTTTATTCAGAAAGGTATTCCATTTTTTTTAGCATCAACAGACTATGGACCATTTCCAGTTTTATGATGCTAGCACTGATTTCTTCAATAGTAATAACTATTGAAATAATTTCACCCTTAATTTAAATATCACTTCTGTTCAGTGAAATAACTTGCTAAATGGAGTTGAATGACCGTGCAAACTATTTCTAGGAGATTGGTAAAAATATGGCAAATTATTTAAACAAATACATGTAACTAGATTTGGGAACCATTTGTTGATAAGTATGTTATGACAGTTTAAATTCTTCTCTTCCATGGCTACTTTGAACATGTAAAGAAGATTGGATGCCTTTACAAAAATGTTTAGTCCATTTGATGTATGGTATTCTTATAGAGTATAGCATTTGTTCATGTACCTCATTTAATTTAGATCATACACAAATGGTTTTAATATCGTATGGCCTATTTTTTTAGGTTGTGAGAGAAGATTTTCTATTCTGAGTTTAATTGTCCTGTCTGGAGAAAGTTGGTCATAGAGTTTAGTCAAACCAAAATGTTACGGTCCAGAAGTACAACAGAATTCTAGTCCTTTGATCACAACAAAGGTAACTTTTTGATGTTGCTCCTTATAAAAACTGATACATGTATTCTTAGAAGATATTTTATGTTATGATTAAAATAGTATATCACTCCCTAATTTATGATTTCATCATGTGTGCTTTAATTATGTTTTTACTGGAACAGAAATTTCTGCATTTTTTAAAATCCAGGGCCAGCATAGAATAAAAAAAAATGTGATATGTTTATGGCTTTGGATCTGCTAGTTAGTCTTTAATATGCTCAGACCCTGTCTTTTGTTTAATTTTCACCAGTGGGTAAAGCTAAACCTAAACAATAAGCCAGAGGGAAGCTGGAAGAAAGAATCCAGGCCCTGCAATGTGCTTTCTCCACTCCTGGGCCTATTAGAGCAAAAGTTTAGGTACTAGCACTCCATTGGGTCCACTTCATGGATGTTGTGCCACCATGTGGGAAGGCTGTGTCACCAGAGGAGTGTGCTAGCAGTAGAAGAAAAGTTTGTAGCACAGTGAGGAAGGGTGAGTGAATAGCTTAGTGATTATAGGAGAGTTTTGCATGGGTCTCTGTGGTTTGAAGAGCATTGCCCTTCTCCTTCACTGTATCACTCATATAGTCTTTTCTGATTTAAGCATATTGGAGAGGTTTTGTAAGACACGCTGTGAAATTTCTTCTCTTGTAGGCTTTTCTGCAGCTCTTTATATTCAGATAGCATTGTTTGAATAAAATGGAAGTAACTTAGGCTTGTTAAATCAAAAGCTATCCTTGCCTCAAAAGCTGCTTGTACCTTTAGCTGGATACATGGTATTACTCGGTTGTCTAGTTACAGCATGTAGAATTTAGTCCCCTTCAGTTCTTTCCATTTAGGGTATGCTCCCTATAGAGATCATTACGTAGTAGTAGTATAGCTTTTCTATATTGAGTAGGAATCATTAATTTCTATAGAAATAAGAAGGATTAACAGCACTGCATAGTCAATATGAAAAACCTTACTAAGATAATTTGTATTTAAATATGATCATTAATTCTAAACAATCTTTAGCCCTTATTGAGTCCAATCATTGCTGGACATTTAGGTGAAGAAGGCTCTTCTAACTTATTAGTTTATTATCAGAGGTATTGCTAACACTTAAACCTTCCGATTAGGGAACCCAGTTACCCATTATTCTATTAGGGCTACTTCTGCTCCAGTTAAAGTCCATAGTAAAACATCCATTAACTGTAGTGGGAACAGGATCCAAGCCCTAACAGAATGAGGTATGGATGGAGGCTGACTTCTGAGTAGAGGAGTATGCATTATACCCACACACCCAGATGCACAGGCACCCCCCCCCCCGCACTAACACTATTTTATCTTAGTATATTGTATGAAGTTTGTGTCTGTTTTCAAATAGCTGTATGGCATATCGTTGAGTATGCGTGTTTATATATACAATATAAAGGAAGCTATGTTTTGAACACATGATCAAGAAATTAATTTAAAAGAATAAAACACTTTTAAGTAGGGTTATTTACATTTTCTTTTTAAATTAAAGATTTTTGATCTTGTGGTTTCCTTTTTCGTTTATATGTTTGCAACAAGGCAGTATTTTAACCAAACATATTTAAAGTTTGGTATTCTGCAGCTTAGGAATTGTATTGCATTTATGAGGGGAACTTAAGTTTGTTAAATTATGAATAGTTTGTGGTTCCTTACTCTTTGTTTCATCAGTAAAGTTTCATGTTTTGTAAACACGAGACTAACATTCATGTAAAGAATGTCAGTTATTTCAAGTTGTTCAATGAATAAGCACGTTTTTACAGTATGATAACTCCACCTGGGTTTCTTCAGTTGGTCTTTTACTGAGCTTTTCTTTGTTAGTAAGGGGTGAATCGTATCTTTTCAAACATTGGTGCATTCAGCCCCAAATACGTATTCTGTCTTTAATCAGCACAGCGGTTAAACATGAAGTCAGTGGGACTTAAGCATGTGCTTAATTGCTTTGCTGAATAGGGATAAGGTTAGACATGTGTGTTGAACAGGGGATCCCAATTTGAAACTAGAAATAGTTGTCTATGCCTACAGACCTCTGACCCAGGTTGCTTTTGTTTTAGAAGCTGTAATCTATATTGCAGGATCCGTCTGTTGGAAAGTGAGGTAATACAGAGCCATATTTTCTATACCTCCATGTATCAAATTTAGGGTCCAGACTGCTTTAAAAGGTTGTTTGTGGTGTTAGCATTACTTTTACATTTTCTGGAATTTTAGTTCTTAAAAAAAAAAAAATCCCTAAAGCTCACAACAACAACAATAACTTTGTAGGATTAAAGGAGATTTCAGCTTTTTATTTCAGATCATTGTACTTTGCTTCCCTTTCTTTGCTAGAATGAATGAGTCGGTATTTTTTAATCTCCTTCCCTTTTACCTTGACTTTTCTGGCCACATTCCACAGGCTCCTTCTCAGACTAGGATTCATTCAAACTTCAGCAAAGCATCTCCCTTCTACAAAGTTGAAACTGGTCAGGAAGCCCATCATCTGTCTTGGTACTAGGGCTAACAAGCTAGGGTCACTCAGTGGTTCCCAGAAGGGAAGAAGTGGAACCCAGGAGTTTTCTGGCCTGGATGCATACGGTACACAACCTGGATCCATTCCAAGACCAGAAACTGAAAGTAAGGAGGGGTGTCCTAAGGTCTGCTGCCTGATTCTAGGAGGACTGGTGAGGACACCGAGCCTGCAATCTTGCCAGGTTCATGACTTGAGTTCAACTGGGATCTAAACTCAGGGAGCTAGGGTCCAAGGAGAGTGGGGAGCAGAGATTGATCTTTGAGTGAAATGGGAGTAAAGGAAGGAGCTGTGAAAGATCCTCAGAGGGTATTTGCTGGACAGGCCAGGTGAGGGGGGAAAAAAGGGGGCAAGAGGAGACCAGTTTGCCAAATAAAATCCAGTCTCCATGCAGTAACATCAGAGCAGGCCAGAGCCATAAAATAGCTCTTACTCCCACAGGTTATTTTGAATTAATATTTGCTGTTTTAATTTTCTTTGCAGACCTTGATATGAAAGTCACTGCAGTTTCCTTTCACTTTGGAACTCGGTAAAATAAAAAAGATCTTTACCAAATATTTAAAATTTGAACCGAACAGAACATGAATCGAAAACTGTATGAATCCTAAAAACGAGCACAACCAAACAGCCATGTCCTTCCCTCCCCACTAGAAGCTAGGGGCACTTTTTTGTCAGAGGACAGATTAAGCTCAGCTACTACCTCTCTAAGGGCTCTGTTGGCACATTCCTACTGCAAGCTGGGACTGTGATGCTGTCCTGTCTCCTTTGTGGCTAGGATGGAAGCAAAGACAGAGTGGAAAACTTTGAAAATAAAGTGAATACCAGGTACATTTAGCCCAGGATTAGCAGTTGGGATTCTTGAGTGTCATCTGAACATTGATTATTTGTCAGATAATGCAATTACACTTAATGGAGGGCACTGCTCAAGAGCTACATAGTTTAACTAGCACACTCTGTTTTATGCAGTGTGCCATGTTCACTGTCACAGCGGGAACGTGAGTGGTGTTTGACACTGGATTGCTATAATATCTTTCCAAAGCAGCCACGTATCACAGCACTGACAAAACTCACAAAACTTTCATCCTGTCTTTTTTGTAGCATCGAGCTTGCTTATGCTCACCAAAAGGATATGCTTGCGAGAGATAGTGTAGGGCTGGAATATTGCGTAGCGTGTTGTGTGTATGTCAGTGAAGTGAAAAGAATTTTACACCCTTGCTGTTGCCATGCAGTGCTACCACAGCTCGGAGCAGAGCACAGGTTATGTGGCAAATCACAGTCCATTATTGATCATGCAACAAACCTACTGAGGGAAGCAACAAAGCCTGCACCCCCAGCTCTAAGGTTTTCCTTCCACCAAGTGGCAGAAAAAGAAAGCCAGGTCTAAAATAAATTTCAGTTAAAAATAAAGATTGAGCAAATTGCACATCTCTGTCCTTAACTGAATCCAGACAGTGGTGGGGAGGATCAGGCATGGCCCACTCCAGACTGAAGCAGAAATTCTTCAGTGAAACTTGGGCCAGTCTTATGCAGGAGGTTGGACAAAGTAGATGTAATAAACCATCCTGGCTTTATAGGCTAAGGGTAAAATCCTGGCTCCCTAGAAGAAGTCACTGGCAGCTTTGCTGTTGATTTCAACGAGATGAAGATTTCATTCTTTGGCTGTATAATAAGGGACTGAAGCACTTCTTTGCTGCCTGCCCCAACTGTATTCCATTTAATGTTCTTTTAATGGTTTTGACATCAGCAGCCTTTGTGGAACAGACTGTTGTGGCACCTTGAAAGTCCTGTGATTTTGGAGCCTATGAAATCCCCTTCCAAAAGCCTGAGGCTAGTAAAGTATCCTGCTTTTTCCTTCAGTGAAATCATCGCTACAAAACACTGCAGTTTTCTTCTCCTTTCCCACATCAGAAATGTTGCTCGTAATCTTTCTTGGTCTCTAATGCATATAGATTTAAAACAGTTCATCAAAGAAATCTGACAGCCTAAACATGATGCTGTTTCAACTAGGTGCTTGGATACGATGGGGAGGAGTGTGCCATAAATGTCCAGGCAGAGAGAGTACATATGTATAACGTATGTGAGATGAGTTTATCTGTGCTAGGAGAGTGGCTGAATATGTAGTGATTTGAACTTGGATCAGTCTTGTATTAAAGTTGGAGCATCAAGTTGAATCAGCGCAAGGTGTGGGGCTTGGTTTCACTGATATGGATCTCTCCCAAGCTGATGTCTAACATTTTATCCAGACAAAGAGGGAAATCTCCTGAGAGTGCCCATTTTGATGGGATTTTCTTCATTGTAGGTCAAAAACCCGTAGGAAAGGCTGCAGCTTATAGGTAATATAAACCCATTCTAATTTCAAATATTACCTGCTGTGAAAAACATAGGGATGGATTCAGGCATTCACATCTGTCCTAGAAGAATTTCCAGGTGGAAATATCAGCTAGTTGGAGAATAGATCTGAAACCGAGCAATGGATCTGTTACCTTATTGGTTCTTGAGGCTACCAGTTCTATAAAGTGAAGGCAACCACTGGGAGTAGAAACCAAAACAGATTAGAATAAGGGTTTTTAACAGCATCCGTACATTCAGATTTCAGGGTCCCTGCCCTGACCCATCAGCAATGCCAGGAGGTACTTTAAAATGATCAGGTTAGTGGCCTGAGGAATATTGTCCCAGCTGCATTTACAACAACTAGTAAGGGGACCCTCACATTTTGAAAATGAGGTCTGCAAATGTATTTAACCATTTGTGTGGATGAATACTACTTGCATGTCACTGAATTAATTACCTGCACAGTTCTAAAAATCCTGGCTTGAGTGTCCTGCATTGACAGTATGACTGGAGAAAAGCAAAGTTTTGAATAGATAAGTCATTTGCTCATTTGAATATAGATTCAATAGGATTTATTTTGAACTTGAATAATGACAATACTTGGATTTGGTTGAAATATTGCTGTTGGAAAATTAACACAGATCTAAAATGCCCCCCCCTCCTTCCAAACAGTTTCTTTTTGTGCTCTTACAGTAGTTATAGTGAAGACTTAGAGACCAATGCAGTTTTGGAAATTATATCTTATAGCCAAATCTGAATTTCTCTGTGGGGCTGGCCAATGTGTGCAGGCTGATGTCCTGAGACTGGAAATTTCAGTGGAGAATGTGGTATTAGGATGTTTGGTTAAATCTCAGAGCTAAATCACTCTTGCGATATTCTAAAGTCCACAGATAAAATTCCATACTTATATCTAACAATATGGCTTCACACTTTTATTTTTAAACTCTTCCTGCATTCATACGGTAAGTCCTGTAACGACAGCTAAACTGAGTGTTGATTTCATGAAAAAAAGTTGTCCTTTTGTGAAAAAAATTCTAAAATCACATATTCCATCAGTGCAACCTGGTAGAGCACCATTCGTATTGTACAAATGAAAATGTGCTCTCCTCATCTGTCAATGCAGTATGCTGAAAAATGAGCATATGAAGGCAATTTGAGTGTTGAACCTTTTTTAATTCAACACATCATTTGGTTTCAAAATAGTTAAGTAAATTATATTAAATAATTGTAAACATTCCAAATAGTCATCCAAAACAAATCATATTTTGCATAATTGTAACTTAGAAACAAAATATTAAAATATAAATCAGAGACAAGTAAAAATTAGTAAACAAACTCGTGACTTCATACACATTTAAGAAACTCACTCAAGTAGCCTCAGTAGAAAATTATCAGGGTTAACTAAATCATTATGGCTATTTAGGAAACGGAATAGAATTGCAGAAAGTGTATCAGGTTAAAAAATACTTTAGAATTATTAGAATAATTTTATTGCTACATCTTTTAGAGTGTTTATTTTCTGCCTTGCTTGTGAAGTATGGTTTATGCAATGCAATAGGCTTTTTAAAAAAGTGCCTAGAACTGTGTTGTATGACCAATTATACAAATGGAATTTTTACTTGGAAAGTGTCTAAAATGAACTCTGCTCTTTGGCCTCTTTTTCTTCCTACTACATTTTTTTGTAAGACGTATCTTTAAAAATCAGACAAACCAGTTCAGAAGGAGTCTAATCTTCTTCCATTTCCCCAAAAATGTAGAGTAGGTTTATTACAATTTAGACTTAGGCTCACTTAGACTTGTGGGAGTCTTTCATTAGAAAGCATACAATTACAAAGCACACACTTTACATTAAGAAACAGTAAATGATATCATAATTGTAAATGACATATCCGGTATAGCAAACCTTATGTATTCTTCAAAAGAGAATGCAAACGATAGGTAGAACAAAGTAAAATCAATGAAACGACATCGTATGAATATATCTGGTTCATTAGTTACGGGGAAATCTATTCTGTTCAATTTCAAATCACATTCAGTGTCTGAAATGGATAAATAAAAAACGTTAGGCCCCAATTCTGTAGTCCTTTCTCCCCTTTGAGCCTAATGACAGTTTTGAATGAAAAAGGACTTAAGGAGTAAGCCCTAAATTAACTATTGTGAAGCATGATTTCCAGCACACACACTCCCAAATGGGTTATATCCATAAAGTAAATTTATTGAATGGTGTTTTTATTATATACTTTTCTACAATTTTTGATGCATTTTAAAACAATAAAAATAACATTACAGTTTAAGAGAGACTTTTCACTTACTAAATGGTAGAGTATACCTATCCATTCAAGATCTGAACCTTGTAAAATGTGTCAGAAGTTTGCCAGTCTATTTGATTGCCTTCATTGTATGTCATATTTAAGCATATTAAATAGTTTGGGGAAAAGGAGTATCAGGAAAGAATATGCATGTAAGACTTCCTCCATCCCTAAAATTTTTAAAGGGGTAACTGGTTTTATATCTAGAATGTTTGATCTCTGAACACCAATTGTTAGTTGATTAAGGTCAATGATAGCACTTATTCAGTCCTTCTATTGACTTGGATCATGTGATAAATGTGATTGATTTAAGCACAGAACTGCTACTTTTCTATTGTAACAGTCTCCTGTATAGAGCCAGGTTTTACATTAACATGAGATATTTATACTCTATTTAAAAGCAATTCATTCTTTCCCTGCACAGGTACCAGTACCATTAAACACATGCAGAATTGCATATTTCACCAGTGCCAAAGTGCTTGTGCCAATGTTAGATGTACCCTTTGTTTCCATTTGGATAGGCTGAGATTTAGAATAGCAGATAATAACATGCAGTGTGTATTATTGATGTTGTCTTAATTGTCTTATTGACAACTCACTTGCACTTGAAGAGGCATGCTAATATTAGATGTTTTATGAGATTGCATATATTTTCATGCCTGAAACCATAGCTGCAGAATGATTTTAAAAACGCAACAAAATCTTACCTATTAAAACCTCTAGAATTTCTTTTTATTTTAAAGTATATTCAGGATCATCTCAGTTCTATTTCTTACTCTAGTTTGTTCAACTTTCCCATAATAACAGATAACAAAGCTACTTATATTTAGAATATTTATTCTGAAAGGGAAGAATAATGCACCATTATCCCCCAAATAATTGTCTTGTGTGTGGGAACGATGAATTGGAATCATATTTTAAGGTGTATATATGTGAAAAGAGAGAGTGTAGACTTTCTTGCCCATTTCAGTGAAAGGGGAAAGTGTAGGTACACGCGCATAGTCTAAAATGGTGTGTTGATTCTGAATCTACCTATTGTTGGGCTGTGCATTTTTGGATTTGATTTCTTTTGGTGCAGGTTCATTTGGATGTTGAACTAGTTCAGTTACGGTTGAGTTTTATTTTCTGTTATGTAACCCCATGAATTTGCTCATGACATCATTAAATGTTCAAATCAATTAACAAGAATAAAACTATCCTGTGCATCATTGTGACCTGATAAATGCACGTAAGGACTAAGAGAATGCTAGGAGTGATCACTGTCTGAAGTCTTCAACATATTAAACATACTACAGTTGTCTGATTCTATGGGTCCTTCTGCCTTTCTACATGTTAGTCAATGTAAACTAACGTATGTTGTCACCAGGATTGTTCTCCAGCTGCTACTTTTTCTCATTCTCCAGTCTCTAACTTGTCTCAAGTGGGGTTCTGTCATGGATTGACCCTTCTTCTCACAAACTCATTGGAAAGTTGAACCAATATGTTCCCACTCCATTGTGAATAATCAACTCTGCAATACAAATTCTGCTTTTTTTTGTTTGCTTCCTTTGTCAAAGGAATTTCAGAGGATGGCAGCGTTCTTCAGGTTCACTTTCTCCTTGTTTTTCTAGAGCAAGTGATCTGATTGGTGTCTTGGAGAAAGCTGGGGTTTCACCCAGGAGGTAAGTAGTGCAGTTTTACCTTTCTCCCCAGAATCTGCAGTGGCAGCTAGTTGTTTTCCATACCAAGAATATTTCTGTACTGAGGGCATGTCTGCATGGGACAATACAGTGCTGTGCAAGCTTTCAGAGCTAGCTTGGGCACTGGAAGCAGTGTAACTACATTTGCATGGTAAATTGCCTCAATGACTTGGTATCTCTGTACAACATTGCATCATTCTGTGTCCACATGCTTTCTAGGGGGCAGAAATTTAGCGAGTGCTTTCTAGAGGACAGAAATTTATACTACAAAATTCATAAACAATTGCCATCTTTTCAGTTCTCTCTTGGCTTGAAGATGAGCCTAGTTCTGGCCACTTTTTGCAGTTAAGCTTTATTGTATACTCTTGAACTCACAAAAGGAAGGTGCATTTTCTTTCAAAATCACAACTTCGGAATGGTCCTTTCAGATCAAGCACTTGAATAAGGATCTTGCCTACTTTTTGAAGCATTGTCAGATGTAGAGATCGCGCGCTCTCTCTCTTTCATGCAACAGGCCAGGGTCTGAAGCCAGAGATTTATATCTCGGGGCGGGAAGAAATGAAAGAAGTCTTTTCTATACCTCATTTATTGAAAACATACTGTCAAACTGACCCTGCATCCTTTATAAGCCTTATTTAATCCATCCAAATCCAATCAAGAATCTGCAGTTTGGGGGTCAGATTCTCTCTGGTAGGGCACCAACCTTGTGTAAACCACTGGTGTAGTCTGGCCTTAACTCCCAACTATCTGAGCCTGCTTGCTTCCCAATCTTTAGAATGGGGCAAATAATTCTTGCCTGCTTTTGAAAAGTACCCTGAAACCTACTGATAAAGATAAGTGTAAATTATTTTTACATCCTTTGCTCTACTAGCATGAGAGCATTTGAACAGATTTGGAATTTGACTTGGCTACACCAGTGGGGAGGGGGGGTGGGGGGGGGGGGGGGTTGGCGTGTTCTTTCTTTGTGCTGAATTTCTGTATTGTCTGAAACCCTGCACTCTACATAAAAAACTGCTTCCCTTAAGATTTTTGTATTTTAGGTCTTGTTTCTGCCTCTCTTCTTGCAGAACTCGTGCAGCAGAAATTCTTTTCTGAGAAACAGTCCCATTTCTGAGACATAGATATGTTGTATGGGTCTAGTGCACTGCTAGCTTGTCATATCCTTCAGACCTCCCTTCTTTATTCTACTGTATTAGTGCACAGTGTAGTCAAGGCAAGTAATGTTCGGTTTGCAAGTTCCAGTCTGGATGCCTTCCTGAAAGATGCTGAAGAGCTCAGTCAGAAGTTATGGGTTCAATATAGAAACCACTTGGTGAAATGCTTTGGCCCATCATCCAGGAAGTCAGACTATATAATTATAAAGGTCTTTTCTGGCCTTAAAATCCAGGAATATCTTAGACGCAAAAGTGTCCCATTGGGTTTCTTCATGTGCTAGAGCTGTTTCAGAATCTGACTGTGTCTGTTTTCTAGAATAGGCAGTCTCGACAATCACAGATTTTTGGTACCCAGGGCTTTCCTGATAATTTTGCTTGAAGTACAGTGATGACTAATTTGTTAGTTACACCAAAAAGACATTCATTCTTATACTCTAGTCCCATTTACAGAGAAGACAATTATTAAAAGATGGAGGTTTTCCAAAGGAAACTAGGGGAAAAGGAAATGTAACCATTTTAGTGTGGTGAAAAAAATCCTTGTGTCATAAGCTGTGTAAAGTCTTCTTGGGGCAATGTTGGAATGGTTGATGATTACAATCAAGATGCATTAGATTTCTTTCAGCAGTATAAGTGTTGTAATTTAATAGGAAAGTTTGGGCACTCAGATCCTTAAAAGCTCAGACTTAAGACTCAGAGAAGCAGGATAGTTTGTCATTATATTGAGGAATTTTCAGTTTAGTAGAACTCCAGGGGCTGAGGTAGAAGCTGTGAACATGACATTCATTTCAACAATGGCGATGGCTGTGTATATAAACTACCCCATGACACTAGAAGTCACCTGTTCTTCTGAGTCCTGATTTTTTTTCCTAGTAGACCAAATGCAGCACTCCTTATTTCAGGAGCTATCATGAGAAGAAGACCTGTTATAGCAGATGAGATCAGTGGAGTGCATTCTACTGCAATTGTGCCACCACCTATTTGTGGTGTGATTATTGTACTCTTGGCTGACATGAGGAATTGAACCAGGGACCTCCACAGCTGATAGCCTGAGCTAAATGTATGGGGTAGTAGCTGTGGCTCTAATAGACTTGCATCCTCATGCCCAGCTAACATGCTGCACAGTGGGTTACACTAACAGATACCTAATACTCAGCCCACAGGGTGCATCTACACATGCACTTTACTGCAGTTGACTAATTAGCTCCTCGGTAAAGTGTCACTGTCTACATGAGGGCACAGTACATTAATTAACTCTGCTGTAAGATAGTACTGTTGGGGACAGTACTGTCCTATGGCGGAGTTATTAATTGTGGTGAAATGCACACTGACCTGGGGATAAACGGCACCTGATCAACTCTGGAAGAAGGGGGCCAGACCTTTGCCTGCTGTCTAGCTACATGGCACCAGATTTTGGGTACTCTTGTGCCCTAGCCAGCCTCTCCTCTCCCAGGAGGCTGGGGCTGACCCCACAAGCCTGCTGCCAGCACAGGCCTGCTCCACCGCAGCTCAGTGCTGCTGTCCCAGGTGCACATGTCGACTCTGTGCCCAGGAGAACTGTGCCATTGTTTATTTTGTCATCTTAATTTCACATGTAGATGCATCCACACATTTCCTCTTGCAACTGGACTTTTCTGTCCAGTTCAATTCACCACACTACAATAGTTAAATTTCCTTCTTCCCTAGTTGATGAGGAGAGCCTCTGCAATAGCAGGGTGTTTTGTATTTTCCTCAACATTTAAAAGTACTGGGAATCCAGAGAAGGGGGAAGAGAATGGCTCCTCATCCTGGTAATTCCAAAATGACCCTAGAGGCCAGAATTGCAGTTAGTGTTCAAATGACTTGAATTCTACCTCTTTATCTCCTGTGCCCATAGACTCTTATTTCAGAACATCCTTCCACATTCCAGATTAGGACAATTCAGCATTCATTTTGCCAAAAGAATCGTGATAAAGATTGACACATCAGATTATGTTATCTTCTGATACCTTCTTTGTGCCATAAACTGGTTAAAGTGTTCTTGGGACAGTATTGGACAGAGGATGGTTACAAACAGGATGCATTAGATTTCTTCCAGCAAGATAATTGTTGTTGTTTAATAGGAAGGGTTGGGTATCCAGATCCTTAAACGTTCAGACTGAAGGCTCAGAGAAATAGGATAGTTTTCATCTTAAGGAATTTTTATGCTTTGAACTTGAATAAAATTTGTAGGTTCTATGTTTAGTGACTAGGGAAAGGTTGTGCAGTTGGCAAATAGCTGGTTCTTTTGTGTGTATTATCTTATCAGATGGATCAACTCACTACTTATTAAATATTCAGGACTTGCATTTCATTTAAGTGATTCTCGTGTAGAATTTAATTAAATATATCTCAAATACATAGGTTTAGATTTGCATTTGCAAAAGTGGCTACTGATTTAAGGCATCTCTCTTTCCCCCCCGCCTTTTTTTTTGGATCTAGGACCTGATTTGTTGAGGTGTAGCGGTTCTGTTGAAACTGAACTCCTCTAGAAATCGATCACTGATTGTCCTAAGAATGAAATCCAAAAACCAGGGTAACCAAAATCTTGAGTCAGCTGAGGTTAATGGTTAAAATAGTATCAAAGAATGAACACAAGCAGAAAGCTAAGGTGAACCGCATTAAAAAAACACAAAGGTAATATAGGATGAATTAAAATTCCGGTCTTATAAACCTGGAAAATGTGTGCTAGAAAAAGTAGAGTAGCATGTCTTCAAAGGTTGGTTAGTGCTTAAGGTGACAGAGAAAATTAATGCACATGAATGACAGTTGCTCCTCAGAGAGTCATCAGATGCAATAGTGAAGAGTCTTTTTGCCTTGAATTCCATATAAGTTAAGAAAGTTGTTCATAAATGTTTGATGGAACAAGATGGACACTTGCCCCAGGTAGGTCTGAGGTTTAACCTCTGTCACAAATGGTTGCAAAAAGTGCATCCTCCACAAGGCCTATTAGATTTAATTTCCTAACAGGATGACACTCGAATGGCTAAATCTTCAATTTCTTTGTCTTACAGCTTCACTTCTCTGTTAGTAGATCTAGGGAGATTAGGTATGCAGGACACAGCCTCACTATGTACAAAGTTTGTATCAAATAAAAGGATTCAATTTTCTGCCAAGTTGGGGTTTAACCTCTCCTAGATCCTGAGTTGTGCATAATTAATGTATTTTCAATATCTTTCGGCATTTGACTTTCAGAATTCTCTCACAGAATTAATCTTAAAGATGTTTCAGTATTCTGCCTTGAGGAAGACAACTTGCTTTTAGCTCATGCCATAATTTTTGGTTTCAGTTTTTGGATGTCATGTATCACTCTGATTAAATGTCTTCTTCCTGCAGAAGGCCATTCTCATAGAAAAAAAAAATCTAGCTATTATCTAACAAATGTGTGGCAGTTAGCGTTAGCAGGGGCTAGTATCTTTTTAACGGCACAATCTCTTCCATTTTGTTGCATGTGAACAAAACCTATTGCCTACTCTATATCATCAAAAAGCTTGTTCAGATTGGGCAGTTTAAGGTTGATGGGCGAGTTGACAATTCATTAAACCAAACATTTTCCATTCACTATCAGTGTTTTTCTGGGTATTTGCTATTAGTAAGTCTGCACAATCACACCAGTAAATAAGACATACTTTTCCTCTCCACTTGCATGGACAGCTAATGGTGGATGCCCACTCTCCGGAAAAAAGCCAGAATCTTTCTGGTTTTAATTTTTGATTCAGTACCGCTTGGTTATATGTACCATTGTAGAACTGCTTGTTCCTTCATTACATCAAAAGTGCTGTCACTGATACTACTGCTTTCCAAATAAGGTATAAAAATATTTTCTATTTATTTTAGTAGCAATTCAGGAACCAACTGGTGGTAATAGGTATGACCTATACCGTTTTACATGCAGTAGCTAGCTCCCTAGCCTGTTGAGTCACTATGAAGTTTGGGATACACATTCTTTGAAGATTACTTCTAAAGAAAGGCATCTAAATCCTTAATTCGAGATTCTGTCTATTCCTGTGGTGTTTACATTCCAGTATGGCAGAAGATCACTGAAGAAAGAAAAGATGAAAATGCACTTAAAAAAAAGGTTTCTCAAAACAGGTCTCCTTCAAAGATTCTGAATCCTCTACCTCCTCCCTTCTTGTAGAGACTGGGATTAATGTTCTGTGTAGGAAAGAATATACATTAGTAGATGACTTAAGAGTTCACCACGGTGCTATTAGTTATAGAACCCTAACACAATGAAGTACTGAGCAGCATGCTACAGATAGTATCTCCCAATGATTACAGCTATGTCATTTTATATTAACACAGCTGCAAAGTTAGTTACTTCTGCTCTACAGTTTATCTTCATACTCTGTTTTTACTTGCTATTTAAAAACTAAAGCCGAATTATCTCCCAGTTTTCGCAGTTTCAACTGTACAGTAAATGGATCAAATATTTCAAATTGCTTGCATGTTACTTTACTATATGCATTTTAATAGGAGAATTAGACTAGTCACTCTGCAGCACTGGTAGCAAGAGAGACTCCTCTGTTTAGTTTTGAACTAATACTACTTAAAATATGCAGCATTTTTTTTAATTTTGTGTGAATATGGTGTTCATTAAAGGGACTAATAACAAAGGCTAGAGCTTGGCACAGCATGGATGTTATGCAAGCTTTCCCACACACAGTTCTGCCAGTACCCCTCGATTCTGACCTGCAATAATACCCTAGCTATTATAGTCCAGGGCCTTGCCTGAACAGAGTCTGCAAACTGTGTCAAATCATGTGTATGTGTTTTTCTGATATAGACAAATGAGACATTCAAACTCATTTTCACTTGTGACCTACAAAAACCGGTATGTATTTTTATAAACAAGTAATTTTTAATAAACCAAGAGCAATGGCTGTAAACAGGAACAGTAAAAGAAATTGATGAACAATTTAAGGATACACTAGAAAGTCTTATTTGTATGGGAAGCTAATGATTTAGAAAATTTGTCTTCTGATTCAATTATCATTAACTTTCAGAAGTTTTAAAGATACCTTTGGTGTAATTAATTAAAATTCTATAAGCCTTTATATTTTCTACCAAGTGTTTAAGAGCTGCAGGAAGATTAAGATTGCCCCCCACCCTCCTGCAATTTTTAATTTGTTATAATACTCATGGCATCCTATTCCTCAGCCATGAATGTGGCAGAAAAACAGAATAGGAAAAGCTAATTCTTTAGAGATGCTTTATCTGTTTTCCCCAGCACTGTACCCACGTTGTTAGACAGGTGTTAAAAGATACTAATAATTATATGGTAATTTTAACTACTATTTTATAGGTGATCAGCAACATGTGGCATGCAAGTTGAGGGGGATGACATATTTATCATACAATCAGCAATAAGGAAATAAATAGATTCACCTACATATATAGATATCTAAATATTAAATCCTGGTATAAACTTAATTAAAAAATATACCTCCCCCCAATGTATATAAGGCTTGTCTCTGTCCTTTAAAAATCAGTTTCATGAAGGAACAGTTTAACCAAAATTGAAAAAAGGGGGCATGTAGCCTTTCAGGCTATGATGATTAGTATTAAGATGAGTTGCACTTTAGCTAGGCTGAAACTTGTTCGTAACAGAATGTTAAATACTTACTGAAAAGAAAGATTATGTCTATCTAGTTACACCATTCCTTGATATATGCACCATGTCAGAGTGCCATTGTCTCCTGGGTAAAGACTGAGAGTTCAAATACCCACTATCTCTCCCCTGGTGCTCCAAATGCTCTGCTTTGAAGTTTTTATAATCCATCTGTCATCTTCTAGCAGGGAGGGCACATGTTCTGTACCACTCAATTATAGAATTCTCTTTTGCCAGCTACAATGAGACAGGAAAGAATGTTATGGGTGGTTGAGAGAAACTGTCAGATATACTAAATTCCTAGGATTCATATGGATGATGTTATTCCAGTGTAGGAACACAGCATGTGTTATTGTTAAAATGTATTAAGAATACATTTTGTATTGTACAGTTTAGGCATTTTGATTTTCACATCGTTTTGTTCATATTTGCTTTTTATTAAAAAAAAAAAGGAACAACCAAAGAGGCTGGGGAATGATCATTTAATTTGTTCCAGCTACCAAAAAAGTAACCATAATATGCATATATTTTGGAGTATCAAAAATTCTTCTGATGATTTCTGCAACTCCTGTGAAATGAAAGGATTGCATTGTTTTTGTGTAAAAGCTGGGAAAGATGTGAAGGTTTATAGACCAGTAATATTTGCCATACCAATTGTTTGTATTATGTTATGAACTGAAGGCCTGAAAATTATATGTACTACCATCTGGTGAAAACAGAAGTAGCATTTCATTATGTGGCAAATATAAACAATAGAAGCAACATATTCTGAGAGTATAGTTAATATTTTGCTTAAAGAAATCCACCTTTTGGGGAGCTAGATTGCTTAAAGTATGCTGGGGGGGGAGGGGCGGGCTTCATGTACTAAATCCCTGGGGTGATTTATTTTGTTGTCTTATGTGAAATGAGTTTGATGATCTCAGCTCAGTCCCCAGTGGTTATTAATTCACATTATAAAACATCCCACATAATTTAGCTGGGAGTGGTACAATTTGCAAATTGCATTTTTTGCTCAGGATAGGGCCAGCCATGGAACTGAAATTATGAATATTTTTCGACAGTTGTCATAGGCAGACCGTAAAGAAGATGCAACGCAATCCCAAGGAAAAAGGCCGTTTATAAATGCAACCCTTCTATGCTATTAACAGTACAGACAGTCCTGGTATGCTTGTTCCTGCCACATGGGCCAGCCTGCAACCTTTATACCCAGTCTTATAATTATGCATCTTCCATTACCTCCAAGGCTCTTTAACTGGACCAGGAGACTGAGTGCTGTTCAGATGGCACAGACCACTGTTTTAGGTAGAAACTCACTCCCATAAAGGAGTTTTGAGTCCACTCTCCTGCCATTTCTGCCGCTGGGACGGGGAGGGGGCATACTTGTAGTATCAATTATTCCTTCTCTCCTACCCGAACTGCATGCCTGCCACTTTTGAAGTCTGAGATTTGCTTCCAGTATTACTGTCTTGCAAGAATTAACTCCTACTCATGACTTCTTAATTGGCACCCTACCAGCTTGTTGTCAGCCACCCCTGCAGCACAATGCGCAAAGCTGGGGTCATTGAGTTTAGACCACAACCACTTGGCATTTAGCTAGGACCAGCAAATCATCTGAAGCCACAGGTGAGGTGAGGAGACAGGCTTGTGCTCATGCTCTGCTAATAAGGCCCCAGAATGGTACTGTGATAGTGCGAGGGGACGGTGAGAGCTGTCTGAGTGAGCCAGGATGGTGGCTGGGTAGCCAAGCCATTTCCTATAGAAGCTGCAGTGGCTGCTCAGGCTTCAACCAGGGCTTGCTGTGTCTCACAATGGTAGCTTTTGGGGAGGGAGTTTAATGGGAAAGGTCGAGTAAGTGTGCAACATGGTGCAAGGCAAAATTATAAGTTCCCCCTGAAAGAACTAGACTAGGGTTAGGTACAGACATTCAAAAGTCTGAGGTGGAATCAGTCTAAGTTGTACGGTTTTGTGTCAATGGTGTAGTTTAGAAGGGTAGTGACGAGAATACACATTTACCCTTTGGTGGTGGTGGTGGTGGTGGTTGGGGTCCAATCTTAGACTGGCTTCCGCCATTTTTAAACCAGTCTATGTGTGCTGAACTTTGGTTCTGTTATGAGTATAGACCAGTTTCTGATCACTTATACTGGTAAAAATGTAACGTCTGTACCTGGCCCTATAGAAGGCTAGCCAGAGACGTTGTTTTAGGCATGGGCATCGATGATTTGCACTAGTAATGCAAGTATGGTTTACCTTGCTGGCTCCAGTCACCATTGCTTTCCTGTTCCCTTCCCATCCCCTGTGTCCCACCCTCCCCCCAAGGACACAGACAAGAGCAGTTGGGAAAATAGTGGAGAAGATTTTTTAGACTCTTGCAAATCCGGCCATCATGATGGGAGATGCTAGGTTGGGAATGAGGCACTTTTGCAAAGCAGACCCCAGTGAAACAGAGTAAAGTAAACAGAGCCTTTCTGTCAGCACCTACATGACGGGACTCTCTCTTTATTTTTTTAGTGAAAACAGTTCAACAGTCAGATTGTTCCACAGAAGTGGCTGCGTTTCGTTACTTGCCGAAGTGGACAGATTCTATCCTTGACCGGGCTTACACTGACTGCAGTGGAAGTTACCCTTGTATGCAGAGGACAAAATATAACCTGCAGTTTCTAAAACATTGCAGCTCTAATACTGTTAAGATTATTAATCATTATGATGCCAAATCTTGCAGTCCCTACTTACGCTCTACTCCCATTGGTCTTGAATTAACCGAAACCTAACTCTGATCCTGTTTAATGTGGTGAGATTGTATATTGTTAGCTGATAAGTGGGAAGACAAAAGAAAAAAAAATCTTTTTCCTAGAGGCCACTCAACTCACCAAGTGTTTCCTCATTGTTTTTGAATTTGCAGCCACTACAGGTTTCATAAATGACTGTATGCTCTGTGTGTATTACTATATATCAAGTACGTATATCTGTCTTATACAGGCACCTCTTAAGTGAAAAGGAAAATATTCCACCAATTTCCTCTGTTGTGATGGGTTTTATTTAAAAGAATAATAGAAAAACAATACCTGTGTGGGCTTTCCTAAGTACAGGCTACAGTTTTTTTAATATGCATGTTTTACGCCTGTCTTCTCTCTTCCATTTTTTCTATTTCTATTTTCTTCTTCTGGCTTAACCTTCTCTTATTTCTCTTTGCTGTTTTATTTGTTTTGGTATCACTTTCTCTGTTTCTTCTTACTTTCTCTCTCTTTCTCTCTCTCTGTATCTTACAGGTGTACAGTACAGGGGAAGCCCCAGTTGGAAGATTAACAGTGAAGAACCAGGTTTTAGGTCCCAGCAGAAACTTCATCACACTGAAAAGAGTGAAGATTGCAGTTTGCAGGACCCAGTGAAACCTTGAGAGTATGAAAAGTATTAGCAATTACTCTCCAACTTCCACTGGGTCTCATAACCTGCTCTCTTAAGGGTTTCACTGTATTTTAAAGCTGCCGTATCACAATTTTGTGTAAAAAGGCAGCTGAAAGTAGCCCCGTGATTATGGGCAACTGGTGAATCAATATGTCATTATATCACCATATCTTAAATTAATATTTTGATATAAATTTAAGTTTATGTAAAATATTAACATCCACCCAGTTGTAAAAATATTTTTATACATATATTAAAAGCTGCTTACAATCCTACTCCTTATCTCCCACAGGTGGTAAAATATATTTACCTACATTTGCTTTGAATAGTAAGCCAAAACAGCATTGCATAAATCTATTTACACAAGTAAATAATATTTTTGATGGGCAAGTAAAATGTTTTTTTTTTGTTGTTCTTTTAATTTATCTATCCATCATCATAGTAAATAGTGGTCAAGTAGATTTGGTGCCTGGGCAGGTAATTTTTCATTACCTTTTTGTAATCCTGATTTCAATTATAATAATATAAAATAACAAAATAGAATATGGAGGTTTTAAGCAGGCCTAATTGTGCAACAGCTTATTGTTCCATTGTAGGGGTAATGCATTAATTGAATGGGGCTATTCGGCTAAATTCTTTCTATTTATACGTTATAATTATATATCCCTGTTTTTCTTTGTGACATTCTATTTTATTAAACAGATTCTTTATAAAGATGTGAATTTCTGAAACTAGTGGTCATTTGGTAGAATGTTGCAGTTTGGGAAATATATATATGTATTTTGTTTTCTATCATATAACCTTTGTGGCTATCCTTTCTCTCTTTTCCCAGGAGAATAAGGTTGTATTTTTTATGCATGTTGAAAAATATTCACTTATCAGGATTGGTGCAACTGTAAACAGTGATAAAGTGACAGCATTTACAACAGTAGAACTGACAGCATTTGCTTTAATTTTCTGCCATTTTTGTAATTATATCAATCAAGACCAAAAACTAAAATGATATTTTAGCATGCTGTAAGAAATGAGGAATTCAGATCTTAAAAGACCATTACAATTAGCTTTGAAACATTCACCATTTTAACATAATTGTTTCATATAGCTTATACGTCTTCATTTACAGGCAAATATTCTGTTGATCTTTTATAAACAAAGTAGCACCCATCTGCTTCTTGAGACACTCCTGGCGCCTATTCATTGCAAAAATAATACATGTCCTAATGACTTCCACATATTTTGAAATCTCCCTTTTGAAATTGGTCTTGGCAGATTATTTGCAGGTACTTGAGTTGCATCTGTTTGCAATTTTGCAAATGCGGAAGACTTTAATGTTGAGCACTGCAAGAGGGCTATTTTAATCCTCAGATAACATAGGCTGTCATCAAAAGCCACATTTATCTTTTCGAAGGTGGGGCAAATGTTTAATGTTAAAAGACAGTAAAAGGTCAAGGTCAAGGCTGAGGTCTGAATATTTTCCTTCCATAAAACTGTGCCTTTTGTCATTTACATCTTGCATTTCTTTCATTTAAGTTTCAGCTTAACTACCCATTGCCAAGAGGATGTTTTGCTGATAAAATGAAAGATCAGGAAGAGAGCAAATCTGAAATAATTGTGAACTTCGGTCTGTTGTACTTATTATTACCATGTGGTTAGCAGCTGACCAACTTAAGCCGTTTTTATTTACACTACAAAACTGAGCAGCATTGTCTCAGGAAAGAAAAGTACAACTTTCCTTTTATTAAATCACTAGACTATGTTTAAGTGAAGTTAAGGGTCTCCCTTCATCTCACAAAAGCAAGGAGGTAAGGCAGAAATGACATCCTTAATGTACCTCATTGGGCCTTGTTATTGCAGCACATATGGTACAGTATGAAGGATTACCAATTGTTTAGAGGACCCCTGCAATAGTTAGGCACAGTGGGGGTGAGTTAAGGATGACGTCTCAGCTTTAATTCCTCTCTTGTTTTCTCTATTATTATCAGACTGTTAACATTTTATTAATCTTTCTGTGACTGCAACATTATAAAGTCCCTTTTTCCATGAAAGGGCCAGTGGTAATAAAGAAGGAAATCACAGAGCAAAAGCTTTTAAAAATAGTTCATTCTGAGCATCTACTTTCTGTTCATGTTGTTATGCAGCGAGAATAGCTGGAAATACGAAAAATGTGCCAAGGTTTTAAATGCTGCGAGGTTTAATATGAAAGAGGATTGAATGAATGTTTAGTGCAATACATGCTATTTTCATATTTCCTGATTAGCTCCATGGTTATAATAATAGAAGCGTGCACATACTTGGTAACTTTCATTCAAGGGTCTCAAAAGTTCTTTCCACTTATTGATTAAGCTACGTAAAGCTCCTGCAAATTAGCTGTTTAAGAGGGATCATTTCATTCCCCACTGAACTGCAGCCACCTCTGGCATAGGATATGGCAGCATGCAAGAGTTTAGGACAGGAAGACTATTTAAACACCTGAAAATAAAAGGAAAATTTAGGGAGGGAGACTGTAACAATCTAGGTTAGAATTTGACCAAGTGGCATCATTTTTGGAGGTGTTTAAGTATAGGGCCTTGTAGGCCCTATACAGGCCCCTTTATGACCCATAATATCACAGGTATTTAGGCTCCCAATGCCTATTTAGGGAATTAGGTGCCTAAATAGGAGAGAGGTGTCTAAATACCATTGTCGGGTTGGGCCTTATGTTTCATTTTCAAATGGGATTTAGACATGTAATTCACTGACAGATAAGGTTCTTTGGGTGAATCTGATATCTTTTATTAGATCAACTTAAATAGTTGGAAAAAAATTTCTTAGCAAGCTTTCGGGTTTAAAAACCCTTCATCAGGCTGCTGCTTCTCCTTGACGAAGGGTTTTTAAACCTGAAATCTTGCTAAGAAATTTTTTCCCCCAACTATTTAAGTTGGTCTAATAAAATAGATCAGATTCACCCAAAGAACCTGGTCTGCCTATGTCCTTAGACCAACACAGCTACAGTCAACATCCTTGAAATTCACTGAGGCACTTTTGAAGGCTTACCCCCTTCACACAAAAGATGATATCACTAGAATTGGTATTGGTATTGCCAACAGTGATAGGGGGAGCGGTGAAAGAAAGTGCATTGGAAGAAAAGAGTTGTCTAGCTTTAACCAGGGGAAATAAAGTGGTGGAAAGGTAGTTAGGAGATGTGATCTGAGAGACCAATGGAAATTCATGATTGGCTGGGAAAGAGGCAGATACAGAGGGAATATGCTGATTTGGGAAAGTAGTATGAATTTGGTAGCTGAAGACAAGCACAGGAGAGAATATCTGCAGAAAAGAGAAGAGCAGACTGGGTGCAAAGGACAGAGTCATGTGGGACATCTGTGAAAGTAGGAAGTGGGGAGAGGAGGTAAGAGATGCTTGCAGGAACAAAGGAATAGGTAGGAGGAGAACCAGGAATGATGCAGTCACAAAGGGAAGCACTGAGATATGCCTGTCTGGTCTTCCATTCAAGTGGTGATGTGGCTGCACCTGGCTTAGTATGCTAGATCTGACTGGGTTACAGCACACTGATATGGCTGTAATTTATAGTCAAAAGTAGTGACAATATCAGTGTGAGTTTGCCTATAAAAACTACTACTTCAGCCTGTTTTGAAATGATAATTTAGCCATTATCCTCATTTTCATAGTCCTAAATTAGCTTGCATTATGGATGAATACCTTCCAAAAGCACCAACCCATGAGTAAATGTTGATTATTTTTTCCATGTCCAAATATGCGGTAGCTGGAGTGACATGTGGGTGATCTCACAGGTAACACCCCCCCCCCCCCCCCACATGGTTCTGTGTTACCTCAAGATAGGATGTGATTGGACTGTGATATGCAGAGATGGTGTTCAGTTGCTTGAGCAAAGAGGTAGAATTGTAGTTGTTGAGTAAGCCAAACTTTTTAGATAATTTTCAGGTGAACCTGGTGAAACTGGAAAATTTCATACCAAGACCGTCCCATTAAATCCAACCCCTTGGATTATTACTTTTCTTGTCCTGAGGTGGGGTAGTGGCATAGGCGACTGGTAGGGGGTGCACGTGCCCCCCCTGGCAGCTGGTGCCCCCGCAATGGCTGACACTGATGCTGTCAGCAGGGCTGCTGCCCCCCCTGACAGGGCCACCGCCATCAGCAGCTTCTGCAGGTGCCCCCCCAGATCCAGGAGGCACCAGTCACTCATGGGTAGTGGCTTTTAGTCTTCCCTCCTAAAGTTTCCAAGAGGGATGGACTGCCTGCTGCTGCCTTTATAGTGTAGTGGGAATACTTCCAAGAAACCCTCAGTTATCGTTCAATCCACTGTAAAATCCTTTGTGGGGGTGGGCTTCTTGGAGCTGCATAAGGAGAAGAAATTTGAGTTCCCCAACTCCTCTCCGAGGTTCATTTTTTTCTGCTGAAGTCAGAACTGGGAGAAGTTTTCCTAACAATTACTGAGGCTGTATGTAGGAGTATAGGAGACAGTCGCTACAGTGCTTACCACTTTATTTTACTTAAACTGAAAATGCTTCAGCATTTCCCTTAAGAAGCAACTCTTTTCCTCTTGTTCTTTTCCCTTTTCTATTGTCTTTAGATATATATTGATGCTCAGCTGCCTGGATATCTCTACAGCTATGAATGAAAAAATACCTACATTTACAGCAGAGACGCAAGAGCACCTTGGGATGAATGTATTATTTATAAAGACCCATCATCACACCCCTCACAGTTACATTTTATGCTGCTTGTGGGTGTACTCCTGTGTCTTGTTGGCAATGCAATTAGTTGCACTGTGGGAGATTCCCAGGTTCAAAGCCAGCCATGTAAAATCTATTTCACCCCTTTTTAATATGTGGGTCTTTTTATAAATGCAAAAAAACCAAACAAACCAACAACAAAAAAACCTGCTGACGCCCCTTTATAAACAAAGCAGAATACTGCTATTTAAGACAGGCTAAAACAAGTCTGAACAGTCTCTATTCTGTCTTGTTATACATTACAGCTCGGCTAACTTGTACTAGACCACTACTCTGCAGGTGGAAGTGTGAGGACCATTGAACACTCCAAGTTTTTCCAGTGGATCACAATTACAGAAACATCTGTGCTGAATAACTTTGTGCAGATGCACTGTGAAAATTCAGTGTTCAATAGCCCTCAAAATTTCTAATTTCTTACTTATGGTGGGATAGCTTAGAAGTTGCACATTGGGCTGCAGCATAAAGCATATTGGGAATGATTGTGAAGGACCTTTTTAAAGCACATGCTTATGCTTCAGTGAAAGGACTCCTGAGCACTTTTGTTTCTTTATTCTATATTCCATTTAGAAGTGGACAAAATGCATGTTAAGGATGCTAATGTTCCAGGAGGGTGCAGACATGTCACATAATGAGTGGGAGTGAAAACCTATAAGGGTTCCCACCAGGGAACACACATAAAAGGCAAGTTTTTATGTTGTTGAATGCCACACGGGTAGCAGGTACAATTCTAGGGAGCTGAATAGATATGTTTCTTTAGGAAATATTCCTTCTGCCTTCCTTGACCTTACATCTGGGATAATAAAAAGCCTTACAACTTGAGTGTATAGGGGCATAGGAGAAATGTTGTTAACACCTTATTTTGGATGTGCACCTACATGGTTCCTATTGAAGCGATTAGAAGATGTGGCTTACATGTAAAGGCAAGATTCACCACCTCTTTTGGATGTTCTTTATACAGAGCTGGGTTAACTGTTTGACTTGACTCATTAAAAGTACTTTAAGTAGATCTTGACTTGAATTTGAACTGCGCCTGCAAAGGAAGAGTGGTTTGCTGGAATGTTGCTCTGTGCCCTAGCCATAGAGAGGCATGTAATACTTTCCTCCTTCATACGGATACCAGTGAAATTATTTGGGGTGGTGTTAATGATGCATTTCAAGTTCAAGCCTGCTCTCTTGGGATAGGTTGCACGGGACAATCCTTTGGTGGAAGGAGCTTGATGTTTATCTTGTGTTCCTCATTGGCTGAGCTCATCCCATGTCATGGTAGTCAGCCCAGCTCAGCAAAATCCATTTTCACTTCATTTCTGAATGCCTGGTTTTGCTTCTGTTAAAGTTAATGGCAAAACTTCCACTTTAAAGGAGGGCAAGATCAGTTAGTGAGGGGGAGCGGGGTACCTTTTTAGTGCTTTCATTGGCTTGAAAGTTAAGTTCTGGGCTTAGGATCTTTAAATCTGTTTGAAAAGTTAAGGCTTCCTTATTCTCACCCAAGCCCTCTCTCTGGCCTTGTACGCTACACACCTCTGTAATTCTTTCAGTTAATGGGAACTGCATCACTATTATTTTATATTTCAGTTCATGTAATGATTACATCTCAGTGCAAAAGTGGAAATTTGTTTCTCTGAGAGCATGGTTCTTTTGTTGCACTTTAAAAACGATTTCAACCAATCCATGTGCTTTTGCCTTTTCCCAGTAACAGTCATAACATGGCCAGCCATAAATAATTATATTTGTGTTAATGAAATACTTGGTCACATCTGTGACCTATTCTGATGCAAGTGTAAGTCACATAAACACAAATATGTTTTTCAGTGTGGATTTACATATATTTATGGATTAGAATCAGGCTCTATGCTCCCATTATAGTCAGTGTAGGTTTAACTAGGTTAAAAGGTTTTCTGAATATTCATCCAGACATTTCTTTGGAAGTAAGCTTCTGATTTAAGTTTTGCACAAATTAAAAAGTACCTAAAACCTGGGGAAGGGAGGAGAGTTAGAAGAAATTAAGAACAAAGTATATTTAAGTGTTATGGTTTAAGAAACCCCAAAGTTTGCAGCTTTCTGAAATTAAAAGGTTATCCATGAATAACCACAATCAAATCTTTTCTTTTGTCCATATTTAATTCAAATGAGATTGCTCCATATTGACTTCTAATGCTAAAAGGCCACCCATCATGGAATCCCTGCAGCCAATGAAGCAAGCAAGTGAATGCTTTCTTAAATGATGCTAATCAGTCCAGAGAGGCCTGCCCTCTATCCCCATCAGTATTCTGTAATTCAGATGTGCTGATAACCTGAAATTGAATGTGTCAGTATGCAGACATGTGAAGAAAAAGGGAAACTAGAAGGCAGGAAAGCCAGCTATGGAGACAATGCCGATTTGATTTTTTTTTTCAGGGTAAAGATTAAAAAGGGTAGTTGTAAATTGCCCCCAAATACTTACCAAAAGCTGTAAAAATACATGTTAAAAGGATAAATAGGCTAGACACTCAGTTTCCAAGGCACACTATGATCGAATATTAAAAAAGCAAAGAAAATCATAAGCAGTTTTTTAAAATGCCTTTCAATTAAAATCTTTTTGTATATATATTAAGAGTCCATGTGTTATAAAAAGGCGAAAGATTTATACGACTTGAAGAGAAACCAGAGTCCAAGTGTTATAAAAAATCGCCATTGCCCTTGCAGTAGCTAGTACCAGAAGTAAGTTTCCATATCTATTATAAATCCTGATTTTCCAAAATTAAAAATTCAGCTGCTCTAATTCACATCTGGTTTAAACTTTTGAACAGACACTTTCTTGTCAAATGTAGATTTTCTTCTGAAGAATGGCATATGTTTGCTGTGATATTAGGTATTGTTGTGCCAAAAGGGTTTTTTTGATGATTTTGGATTATTTCTTTGACTGGGTCTAATAGAAAAATGGCTTAATTTTATTACCTTATTTTTGCAGATAAGTGCCCAATTCTGTTCTCATAGGCATGCAGAGCTCCCACTCCTGCTTTAGTTGATATGACATACACATATCTGAAGGCAAAATTGGCTTCTTTGTTCTTAAAATGATAGTTGCTTTTTATTTGTAACATAAGGCATATGATTTATGTTTTAATTTGCCATGTTGTGTATGTACTGCTGGTCTCCATCATATTTTCATCTATACAAAGGAAGATTTAGATAACCTATTGAAATATATTCAGAAGTTTCATTGCCCAAAAAGAAGATGCAAAGGGAGGGTTTTGATGGCATGGACATCGATGGAGACATGATGATGTCACCGAAATGGAGATTTGTGTAGATGTTGGCAGAGGTTTTGTTTTTCTTAGCATGGTCGCATCAGTGCTTTGATACAAGACTAGGAAAACAAACAAGCACATTATTATAAAAAGATGAAAAACCAATTAATTCTTCTTTTAGTAGATCTCAAAAGAGACAAGTGTCTTTGGCGCCACTTTATAGGTGGGGGAACCAAAGCAAGGAACAGTGGCCGTAGTTACCCAAGTTTATCGTTAAGCTAGGGACAGAAATGGTAGTAGAATCCAGGTCCCTTAAGTTCAAGTCTAGTGCTCTATTTACTGGACTCTACTGTCTACCTGAATATTTGGAACTTCAGTCAGAAAATCTTTGAACCCTGTTGTGGACCCAAACATGCGCAAACAGGTACATGAAATGATTGGCATAATTTTAGAAGTAATAGCTGAAAATTCAAGACTTTAGAAAATTTAGAAAGAAATTAAGTACAGTTTTTCACCATAGAAACTTATCTCACCATCTTGAGTTATGAGATCACAAAGTATATAGTTATAGCATATTTTGTAGCTCGACCTATTATTCAAGACACTGGCAATACCTACAATCCACGGAAGGTATTAGGTTACAGAGAGAGGGTTGGAGGTTTAACCCAGTCCATTCTTTTCTAGCTTCAGTACATTTTAGTCTTCTTTTCTGGGCTGATAGGGAGGATTCTTAGATTTTTAAAGCCCAATTGGCCTTTATGATCATCTGTAGACGTTTGAGAATGTGACACTTAGGGGTCGCTTTTATGGCTGCTATGCTTTCCAGCAGAGGGGGCTGAAAAGACTTTTCAGGGTCCATTATCTCTGATCATTAATTGGCCAAATTGCTTCTGTGGAACAAAGGGCCCACTCCACTTCCAAACTGGCTGTGGAAACACTCCCACTGACTTCTGTGGCAGTTGTATATGGCCGTGTGCCAGGACGTTCCTGAGGTTCTGAGCAACCGCAGCTTCTGTTACGGTCCCTGGAAACTCTCTGCTCAGCACCTCCAAAACTTAGGGCATTACAATTCACAACTGCCATGTCTTTCCAAGTCCATATGCTGATGGAGGAACAGAAAGAGGCCAAGAACTGAACCTGTTTGCTTAGCTGCCACCAAGAAATTAGCAGGATATCCCCAACAGTTTTTAAATGACATTTTGAGTTTTAATTATTTATCTGTGCTTTTCTTTATCCTCACATTGCTTGGATATTTCATCTTATCTTAAAAATATTTATTTGAAATTGTCAGTGATCAAAGGCTGGAAACAAAACAGAGCTGGGTATGAAAATGATATTTTTTGTGAGGAAATTGGAGTGTCAGGGTAACTCTTGTGTGTGCAAACTTTACCAGCTGAAACCACGTATTATTCCCTTAAACTTCCAAAGTGAAGGATGAAGGTAGTCTATGTATGATCAACCTTTACCTATTGCCACAGTTCAGACTCAAAATATCATCTGTTTAATTTAAATTAACTGATTTTACTTGAACATTTTGCATACACACAAGCACACACACACACACACACACACATGCACACATCTGTGTACTGAATTGATAAAGAAAGAACTCTGGTTAAATAATCCACTTTTGTCTGACAACGGAATCAGTTATAGAGGTGCAAATATGCAGAAAGCTATTTGGAAATGCATCCTCGTAGTTGTCAGGTTTTATTATGCAGGAAGGTGTCATGTTTGTTACGAAGCTGAGTGCAGATGGCAGAGTGGAAGAAATGGATCACTAATTTTAACAATGATTAATGAACAGAGATAGAAAATGAATTACATTGGACTATCGGAGGCAAGAAATATTTTTGAGAAAATTTTGACTCATCTGCTGTGCTGTTCTCTGTAAATTATTTTCTGAAATTCTATATGTTGTCAACAGTTGACTGCATTTTCCATTACTGTCTATTTCTGTTCTTAAGTACTTTTGTGTTATTAGAGATACATAATTTCAAAATACCAATACATTCCTGATTACTTAGAGAAAATATATGTAACAATATGAATGTTCCAAAGACTCTAGCCATAAATGTCCTGTTGTATAATAATCTTTCATTCTTCCTCATTTTATCACTACATTAGAAATATTTGGTGTAAAAATAAAAAGGGAGGTATGGAAGGGTGGAGAAATCATTTCAAGTTTGGAGAATAAAGAAAAATGTAGAAGCAAAGGTAACAATAAAATGTAGCCAAGTGGGCTGACATGGTTTTAAGCTTACAGTGCTGATTCCCCCATTTGTGATTTCACAGTCTAACCAGGAAAAACATATACACAGCTGCTTTTTAAATTGTCAGCACACATGTGCTGCTTTCCTTCCCTATACATGCCACTGGATTATAGCTCCTACACACACACTCGGTGTCCAGTCTTATGAATTCCAGCCTGCAGAGAACATCAGAAGTGGCCACTAAGTTTTAATCATTGTTTACGCTCGCATTGCAACCTGCTGAGATGAACAGTCTCCCAGCTAGTTATAGCATCATCCACTTCTGACCTTGGACTAAGGCTAGGTTCACCCATTCTCAAAAGAAGGTTAGCTGTGCCTTGAGGGAACAATGTTCTAATTTCCCTCCTCCTCAAATGTCTTACTGGGCTCTTCTAGAAATTTTATCAGATTGAAATAAAAATATGAATTGTTTGAAACATAATGAAACATCTGATTTTTCTCTTACTACCTGAATGGATGTCTGGGAGTGGAAAGCTACAGAACCAGAGTCTGCTTTGCCCTTCCACAGTGGAGGAGAGGAGAAAAAAAGAGAAGGACAAGTAGTCTTCTTCATCCAATTCTGGTGCTTATGTGGTGGAAGGGCATACTCTGTATGTGGCTAGCACTGCCAAGGCTTCTATAGCAGCTGATTATGCTTATGGAGACCCAGGAATGCAAGACAATGAATCCAAGACAATGGAAGCATCTCTGAAGATCAGGCCTTTGACCTTTCTGGAGAGTTTTCTGTGCAGTGTGCGCATCCTTGGACCCCAAGAAAGAGTTTTGCTGATGTGAGAATCAACTCCAGTGAAGTCCCGAAAGTTTCACTTGTTTATTGTTTATACTTGGAGTTTGGCCAATCACACCTTAGTAACTGTGTGGTAGCTAACTACAGGCAAACTCCATTTCAAACGGTTTCTACTGTCTGATGATGTCTCATGTTAGCATAGCTGCCTTTATCTTCTGATAATTAAGGACATGATCCTGCCAACTCTTATTTGCATGAGAAGTCCTCCCCCATGCAAGAAATCCAATTGATTTCAAGGCCACTATTTGCATGTAAAAGAGCTGGTTTGCAGGATTGGGTCCTTAGCAATTAACTTCTGTGGCTACAGAACATCCAATTTACTATACATAAAAAACTTGCTAACTCTCAATAGCTCTTGTCTAAGAGAAAAAGACACAACAATAGCAATCCTTGAGGTAGGTGGAACATAAATGATTAGTTTAATACCTCCATATATTTTCCGCATAAGTGTTCTCTTTTCCACCTGTCTAGGTTTATATGGAGAGCTAAGTTTTCCAACAAGATATGTTTAGTTTGTGAAGAAATGGAAATTCCATGTCCCTTGCCTTCACTTACAAACATTGGGCTCGCTCCTGCTCCCATTAAGTTTTTATGGCAAGTTTGATTTTGACTTTAAAAGGAGCAAGAGCAGGCTTTGCAAGTTTCTGACCCTAGCCTTTAGATGCTTTATTTATAAATATATGTATATAAAATGTACTTAGGAATGACTGTTTGCCTATATTTGCAGAAATAGTTGAAAATTACACTGCAGGGAATCATTTTCTCAGTATTTCAAGTCTTTGTATATATACACTAACTCGGAAAGATGCAAACTTTGTCATCAGTTTGTACTGATGGGAAGGTTTGTGATTTCTTCCATCTTATCTTTACACTTTTGCCTGAACATTACTAAAAAGGTCTAGAGAAAAATTTAAGAGTCTTTTATGAATGACTCTAAGTCTAGTATTTTGCATGCAATTATGGTCCTGATGGGAACATACTTTAGAAAAACAACTACTGGAACAATACAAGTCCTGCTCAGGTTACCTAGCATATGCTAAACACTGAGAAAACATACACAGTGCTTTAGCGAACAAGGTAGGGGAATGCTCCTGGGAGCCAATTTAGAATGTGACTTAAGGCAAGCATGGCTTTTTGAGTCTGTTTCTTTTGGCAAACTAGTAAAATAGCAGTAGTAGTTGGAATTCCCTTGTAAGCACCAGAGGTTGCCTAAGCAGAGACAAGTCTTGTACATGGAACTTACTTAAGGAGGACTGATTGTTACTTATGGGTTTAGCCCTTACTTTGCGAGATTAGTATCGCTATGACCAGATTCTCTGTTGTCTTGCACTATAATGGTAGGGCAAAAAGTGGCATAGACAAGTTTGACACAGGTGTGTGGAAAATAATCAGGCTGGGCAGGCAAGTAAAGAAGGACTATTTTCCACCTCACTAATGAAAAGTTATAGTGCTGTTTTTTGTATCAGATCAATATATATGCAGTGAAGTGGCTATGCGATCAATGCTCTGATTTAGGTTATCAAAATTTCATTTTTGATAGCATAGTTGTGCTCACATGTGTGATTATATATATAAATGCATTGTATGTGTGCATGGAAGAACACAGGACTTAACTAAGCATCCCTACCATAAGACTCATGCAAGAATAGAAGAAGTCAGTGAAAATCCCACATGATTGTCCGTAGTCCAGAAGTGGGTCATCTTAATTTCTTATGGCATCTTACCAGTTTAAGTTAATCTAAGTTAAACTTAGTATGGTCTAGCTGTTTAATAAAAACAAGCATGTAAATTTTATTTTATTTTATTTTTTTTAGAAAATTAGGTCCTGATTATGTAAACACTGAAATGCATGAATCAAGTCTGCAGGAATGGATTCTACGTTTTTAATGTTTTCTTCTGTCTCAAAATAGCTTGAGGAAAGAGTCAGCTCTGTATTGATATTTTCAAATGTGTATTTAAATTAATTGTATTATATAACAAATATACAGAAATGAGTGTTTTATACCACTTAAATATATTTATATAATATATACATGTGCATAAATAAGAGGTCTGGGGGTATGCCTATATAGGATATTAATATTGATATTAATAGTATACAGAATATTAATATTAACATGAGCTATACCATGAACTAAAGGATATTCAAGAGGCCTGTCATACTTACAATACTTCAGGTAAATAACTGATTGACCTTTGTGGTGCACTGATACTTCACTAATCAGAACCTGAAATCTGTATAACAACACTTCATTTACTTGATAGACAAAAGAACAATTGCACTTGAAGTAATGTGATTTCTAAATAGACACTGCCTGTCAAAAATAAATGCATTAGAAGTAAAATGTAGCTCAAGGAGACAATTAGCAAACAGAGGTGACACTGTAAACAGGTGCACCCATTATTCCCAAAGCTTGTGGCAATATATTCACATCTTTTAGACTGATGGAAGATCATGTGACAGTTTGGTGAATTATCTATCTGTATCATCTGACTGATGAAGCCTGCTGCAGTTGCAGATCATTTAAAAATGCATCTCACAAATTACATGGTAGCTGGGAAAAATGCAGGTTTTTACGAACAATGCTTTTCTAAAGCTATGTGCTGGAATACCTAATTTTTCTTTGAATGGATGTAGACCATTTCATTATGCTATGTATACAGTCAGTTAAGGTTGTGCAAATTCATTACAATGTTTGTTAATCTATAAAACATTTTCTATTCCAGTTTTAGTGACATTGAATTTTTTTTTTTAATGTGCTCTTTCTGAAACACTTTTTCCTATGAGAGAAGGGGGGTAACACTTTTTTATGGAGACTTCTTAAATTGCTACTTATCAAGAAAGATTGGAGATGAGAACATCTGACCTACATCTTTTTGTGTGTTTTTGGATT
>NW_005841863.1:1646797-1649297 GCF_000455745.1 Alligator sinensis
ACTCTTTCCACTTGGTGATAAGGGTAGTATTACTTGTGCAGTGTCTTTTTATGTGAAGTGTTGGAAACCTGTTTTATGTGGTAGGTTACAATTTGATGAACTAACTGGCTAGAAAGGAAGGAAAAATACTTCTTTTCTAAAATGCCACTTCTTCAAAATGTTTTACATTATCTTCCCTTTGAAAATGAGAATTGATAAATCTACAAAAAATGTCTTGAGCCACATATCAGTTGCTAATTGTTTGTGATAACAGTTGAGAACCAGATAATACCCACACTACTTGACTGTAGTATTTCATATTCTTATTTGTATTACCACCAACTCAACAATAGTTAACACTGCACAGCTTGGAAGCTTTCTATTTGCTTCATTATACACATTTTCCTACATAGCTGCTAGTTATAGAGATAAGCCAGAACCAGAACTCTGCATTCTCAAACTTTTCCAGCGCTGAGCTTTGCAGTGTAGGCCTATTTTTACTTATGCACACCTAAAATGGTACTTCTTTAATTTTAAAATTATTTACAAACATGGGGCATCATCCTTCCAACCCCACAACTTGCACAGCTAGCTCCTTCTCATGCAAATAAATCCAGGCATCGGTGGGACTCAATCTGACTACTTTTGGGACTAAAGATTAGGTCTGTTATTTTGTGCATATTCGCAACACCACTCTTACATGATTCGACAGAGGAACTGACTCACCAGATGTTGCAGATGGTGTCAGTGTTAGTACTTATGTTTATACCTATGTCACACTCCTCTTTATAGTTATGGGTGGATGAACAAATTATATCAAGTTTAAAGTGGGGAGTCACTTCATGTTAGCTGCTCTGTGGTACCTGTTTTGTAGGTCCAGTCTGTCCCGCAGCAAGTGGAAGCTAAACCACATGACTTAATTCTGTTTTATTCAGGGGAAAGCTGGTTTAACTTCTACTTACCATGGGATAAGAAAAGAAACACGAAACATTTGCCTTTCCCTTTTAACTTAGAGTAATTTGTTAGTCTATCTGTAGTCTAAATCTTTTCATAGATAACCAGAAATATCTCAGTTTTGGCATTTTTATCCTGCTCTCAAGTTGAAACATTCTTTCTATATATGGAGTAGCCATGTGATTTATGCAGAGGGAAATGCCACTTTCCCCAGTTAGAGAGTACGCTGCATTGTTTTACTGCATCTATCATTCCCTATGTGCAGATTCATCTGTTAGTTAAACTCTAACCTGCAGATTATTTTGTTTCTTGGGCTGAAAATGAAGTAGGGTAACATTATGTCATCAGTAATCATCATCGTTTGGCTTGTTGCTATTTTTATCTTTAGTCAAGTCTAAAGGCTTGGCTCCAGATGCTGGCCCTCCAAGTCTGAGGAAAGGTAAAAGAAGATATAGTGGACTGATACCGTGTCCTTCCTTTCGTGCCATTTTGCTTGCGCTATTGGGCTGTAGGTAAAAATGGCTAATACTCTTTCATATAGCATTTGAATAGTGTGGGGAAAACAAGTATCATGTCCTCTGTCATTTTCTTTTCAGACAGCCCTTTTTCATGTTAGACACTATGCCATCAATAATCATCATCATTTGGCTTGTTGTAATCATGATTATTACATAGGTATTTATTAGAAGGACTGAGAAACATTATAGGATCAAGTTTGCCACTGGTGTACATGGGTACAACTCCCTTTACTTCAGTTAAATTACATCTACATATATTTAGCTTATAGGTTTGAACACTTCTGGTTGGGAATTTTCTGAAGTGTTTTTCTTTGGCAAAAACCTTTTTGTGGGAACATAACCATTTATGTGGGAGGGAGAGAAACACATGCAGCGCTAATGTTGGTTATGGTCTGGCTGCCCTTTAGGGTTCGCCAATCTTTCTTGCTGGCCCCTAGTATTGCCCTCTAGTCCTCTCTTCTGGGTTTGGAGGACCAGGACTCTATGAGCATCCACAGTTAATATTAAACTCTCATGAGGAAATGCAAAGGCTTCTCAGGTCCAGGACTGGATTTATAATCAAAACGATAGAGAGGGACTTTTTGACTTTTGTAAAAACTTTATTATAAAAATGTTAAGAGCAAAAAGGTGAACATGCCAAAGTATGCAAGTATAGCCTTCCCCCAGAGGCCAAGCACGAAACAGCTGTCAGTAACAAAACACCCATATCACTAGAGACTGAAACCCTCTCCTCCCCAGTGCCCTTCTTCACATGTATGACTAGCTGTCCATCTCCTGAGAGAGAGAAAGAGAAAGAAATATCTTTAGCCCAGTGGTGTTGGGGCTCTTGCCTGGGTAACTGGAGGCCCACATTCAAGCACTGTCTATGGCTGGTTTAAACCTTGGGGACCTGAGCTCATATATCTCATATCCCAGGTGAATGCTTTACACACCGAGATTCAATCTCTCTCGCCAATTAATATTTAATTGTATAAATGGAATAGGTCCCACAGGAGAGGCTAACATGGACTATGTTACTTAAGAGTATTCTTCTAGGGTGATGGGCTAGG
>NW_005841863.1:1654297-1668134 GCF_000455745.1 Alligator sinensis
CCTCAATGTGGGGAGATCTCTCTCTCTCTCTCTCTCTCTGATGTGATGCCTGTTAATGGGAGTGAGTTTTATGTGCATGTTGAGGTTAGGCTGGACATTTATGATAGAATTCACATCTCTACAGTACCCTTATTTTACCAGGCTTTGTGTAAAGGCACTCAGGGTTTATTTTTCTTCTGAGGTGGGGTTGTGCATGGTAGCTGGTCATATGTATTGGGAAAAATGGGTCTTTCATTGGGGAGGCCAAAACTACTGCTCTGGTATTTTGCTCCAAGAGGGATCAATTGTTTGATAAATTGGTCTGTAGGGGTTCGCAGTACACATTTTTTTTAACTGCAAGCAAGCATATTAGACACCAGTAAACTGGCCCAGTTTCACCTAAATGGAGCTATCTTATTTTGTTGTCATGCAGCTTTCAGCATACCCCTTTAAAATATCTGTTTTATGCAATCAATGTCAAATGCGGTTGAATAATATTAGTACAGGTAAGTAAAATATCTTTTTATAAGGTTTTAAATAATTTCTGCTATGTTTTGAAGTGTAAAGCTATAGATTTTCCCAACTTTTTCATAAGGTTATGTTTCACAGACCTTAAATCATTTAAGGTTTTAAACCTGAGGGGTTCACTCACATTCATGAACTGGAAAGCAGATTGCAAGAGACATTGACATGCTGATCAATGACACGAAGCCTCCAAACAAATCAGTACAGGACTTTAAGAGATGAAGCCTCACTGTGTTCTGTCTGTCATCAGAATTTATAAAGCATCTTAGTGAAAGCCCCTTGAGAATCATTCTTAGAATTTTGCAAGTCATGAGCATGGATGTAAAAACTGAAATATTTTTTAACACAAGTAGCCTTGTAATAGCATTGCAAAAATGTAGTCTACAATGCTAGCGTAGGAGGACTAGGAACCTGTTTAGTGAGATAAAATCTTTTCCAAAGCAACAGCTTATTATCTTCTTTGTTTCTAGTTCTCAGAAATCTTATTTTGAATGAGATACATGTAAACAGTAAAAAGGTATACCTGAGTTTTAAAACAGCAGTAACAACAAACCCCCAAACAAACAAGCTGTCACTTCTTTCCAGAAAATAATAGATGGTGGCTGATTTTAATGGGTACAGCAGTCCAGAAGTTTGCTTATGTCTGTTTTCAAATAATAGAATCTAGTTTCCAAATAGAGGAGGGCTATGCAAATAAGTCCTGTGCCAGTCTTGATTTTGGATTTAAAAAACTAAAGTCTGACTGACAAGATTTTGGCATCCAAACCATTTATGAACAGTTAAAATCCTGTAGACTCTGTTCGCACCTTGCATAGACATTTATGTCTGTGAAACACGGGAGACCAAATCGGAATGCTGGTGGTTTGTTGTACACCCTTATACAGGTGTGTTACTATTTGTATTGCAGTTGCATTGAGAAGTCAGGGCTGTCTTGTGCTCAGCACTGCACAAACATGAGTGAAGGAAACAGTCCCTGCCATAAAAACCTTGCAATCCAAGTATAAAATTATAGACAAATCAAAGGTAAAATAAACCACTGGCAGAAGCAAAAGGAAACAAAGAAGGCTTACCTATAAGCATGAAAAACAGTGGCTCTGCAATCAGTTGTCTAACTACTATTGAGGCTTTTTTGTTGTCATTGTGGCGAAAGTGAATTTGCAGGTTTTCACCCAAGAAGGGCACCAGAAGGCAATAAAGGTCCACATTAGAAATGTTTGTAAATAGATAACCAAGGCTGGTGTCATTTGCTGAATGAAGGTGAGGGCTGACATCAGTGTGTGGTATAAGAGAAGAAATGTTGGGCAAGAACGGACTGGGAAGGACCATATCAATGAAAACAGTAGTTTGTGTTGGATGCAATAGAGGATGAGTCCAGTGGAATGATGATAAGAGGAGGTGACTTGGGCAAAGGGAGAAAGTAGGAATGACCTTTGCAGCAGTACTTTGGAGTGAGGATAAATGGGACAAGTTGAGATTTTTAATGACCACAGTGGAAGAATAAAAACAACAGACAAACAGTATGTTCATTAGGTTTTTATAAGGCTATGTTGTTACAGAAGAAAAAGTTCAGGTTTTCTAATCAAGTCGTGTCTTGTAAAAGTATTTAATCTTCTTTTGACCATCAGCACAAATAAGCAAAATCATCATGTGTCTGTCATGGCAACAAGGGGCACAGCCCTGCAACTTTTTTCTCATTTAGGTGTTGAAGAACCCAACTGAAATACGGTAAAATTACTAAGAACTTAGTAATTATTCTCAGAAATTAAGCACAGGATCCTACAAACACTGATTACCAGGTATAACCATTGGGATTCCTTCAAGAAGTAGGTACTTAGCTTGGTAATAAAGCTGGGGTGTCTGTATTGGGCTTTGAAAATAGTTTATGCATACTAGGGCTGTGCAAAGCTTTGGTCCCTGATTTGATTTGGTGGAGATTTGGCCTGATTCGGTAGCCAAATCGCCAAATCCAAATCGAATCAGAAGGCTGTTTAATCTCTCCAAATCAAATTAGTTTCCTCTGAATCAATTCATAGAGATTTGGAAAGATTCAGAGATTTGAACATAGACACAGCTTTACATGTTTTTTCTACATACCTCGAGGTACCAGGTGGCTTGTGAATGCTGTGATGATGGGGTGGATGGAGCATCCCAGAGGAGCACGGGGGGCTCCCCAGCGCACTTGGCAGCAGACCCAGAAGTGGACCGGAAGCACTTCCAGTCCACTTCTGGGTCCACCAGGGAGCACACTGGGTGGCCCCTCCATGCCCTACTGGCTCAGTGACTGATGCCTCCTGGGTCTGGGGGGGGCCCCCGGGGCCCCCTCACAATCGATCACCAAACCGGGAGGGCACAGGGCAGCCCCCAGCATGCTCCCCGGTGGACCTGGAAGTGGGCTGGAAGTACTTTTGGTCCACTTCCAGGTTCACTGCCGAGCAAGCGGGGGGGCCTCCCCATGCTTCTGTGGGATGTTCCAACCACCCCAGCATTGCAGCGTTCATGAGCCACGCCTGGTACCTCAAGGTATGTAGAAAAAACATTTAAAGCGGTTTCTATGCCCAAATCTCTGATTCTCCAAATCAGCATCGAATCTTCAGATTCAGATTTGGCTGAATCAAATTGGGGACAGTGATCCGAATCCACTAATTGAATCACTGTCCTCGATTCGGGCCGAATCCAAATTCAAAATGAATACAGCCCATTTTGCACACCCCTAGTGCATGCAGCCTGATGTATGAGCTACTTGAGGTTGATATGCATACAGAAAGTACTTTAATTGAGAATGGCCTTTAATTTCAGTTGTCAGGCACACTTGGACACAAACAGAATTCTCAGCTTTAAATTCTGTAGATTATGCTTTCACTAAAGTGAACTTTATTTTGCTCGAAGAACTCCCTTTGTCTTTGTTTCTATTTTGCTTACTAATGTAATGGTCTTAAATTCACTACAGACCAATATGTTGGAAGACTTATGTCTTGGCTTTTACTTCTGGCTCTTATCTCTTTTCAGTGGGGTTTATTAGATGAGATCATCTACAAAGGACTTATTTCTGTCATAAAATGGAATTAAAAAAAAGTAAAAATACAATTAGTAGTTGTTTTTTTTCCGCCCTCAGTTGAGAGATTAGAATATCAGTGTCAAAGAGAATAACTGGGTTTCTAGATTAAATTTGCTTTGCAACTTTTGCTTTATCCTTTTCTTGTCCTCTGTTGCTGCACTGTCTAGGGGAAAGGATCAGAAGAGTTTCATTCTGTTCCTTGGCATTGTCTTGAAGAGAGGTTTTCCCTCGCAGCACAATCCAGAACTGAAAGAACTTTTCAGTTCTCAAAAACAAATGATCACCAAACACATGCATTATTGAGCCCTTAAAGAAAAAGGTGTTAATCCCGTTAATACCCCTACTCTCTGTATTCTCTTTCACTTTGTACATTGTCAGACTAGAACTGAGTTCATTGTAATATTTTAATTTAAATGTCTTGTTTAAGCAAAGGGATTTGACATTTTAAATTTCTCACAGGTCTTATTTTTACAGTTCCTGACCTTCTGTACCTATCCCTCATCTTTAAGAACTTCCCTCATCCAGGAGACAGAGTTGCTGGTTTAAAAGTAAGCTGGTAAGGATCATTCACTATGTTGTTCCCTAACATTTGTCTCCGTTTATAAATGAATGGTAGATGCAAAACAGCTTAGTTGTGCTGTCTTAAACTCCATTAAAATGACTTTCCAAAATTAGACCTTAATCTGGTTTTCATAGCAAACATGCATCCTTTTATCCCTAAAAGGAAATATTTTTATTTTTTCAGAGAAAACTGTTTATAGTAGATCTTTAGGGTGGGGAGGGGGGGCAAGTGGTTATGAATGGGTTTTTCCAAAAAAATTGCTTTGTAAAATCATGAATGTTTATCTTACACAGCTGCTATGTAATAATTGTATTAGAAATAAGTCATAGTTTATTATTTTATCAGCAAATTGCTGGGGGGGTTTTTTAATCCATGGAACCCTTGATTAGCTTCAGTTGTATTCATTTACCACTTGTATTTGAGTTTTTGCACAAGTTCAATAGAACATCCCTCATGCATATTATCAAAAAGCATATTCTGATTTATATTACCATGAGGGGAATACCTACCTAACCCAGTGGCGGTAGTGGGGTTTATGAGTATAGATCTGATTTTCCTCTGAGCTGCCATCTTGCGCAATTTGAGAATAAGTTCTCTAAAGTGTTTGGAGTCACAGTCGTGTAAAAATCAGTGTAACATCAAAATTGGACCCCTCGATTTGGAAAAAAAGGAATCTTGCTTCCTAATTAATTCCACATTTGACATACGTTAACTAATTCTGTAATCTAAATTTTTGATAGTTTCTGATATGAAGTCAAATTTCTATCATGTTACTTCCATACTATAATCTTAACACTTGCACTTGTGAGAATCAGTGCATGTCAAGGAAATCCTCTGGTTTATAACTGGTGTGAATGAGAGGTACACTGAAGCTTTGATCCTGCAAAGCCACATACAGGTGTGTAATTTTAAGTGTGGAAATTATTCTGTTGTGATTAATGGAAGTACTCACATGAGTAAAGATAAGCATTGGCTTAAGCATTTGCAAGATTGGTCTCTGTATGTGTGATGGAAAGAAAACACAACCACAATTTTTAAAATGTGGTTTAAATGCTTATGAAATATAATATATTGGGTCCATTCCTACAGTCCACTCAGACAGCATTACATTGGTTTAAATTTAGAACAACTTCACTGACCTCAGTGGGGCCAATTTTCATTGTTGTAAATGAGAACGTAATTTGGCCTATTTACTTCACTGACTTTTATCAGAGGCATAGAGGGTGTTGCCGGAGTAAGAGGGATACAGGACTGGGCTTTCAATAATAAAAATTGTACTGATCAAATGGTTAAACAGGTTAGCAAAGACTTACCTCATTTCTAATGGCTTCTGCATTTGGAAACCAAATTAAAGTAGTTGAGAAATCTGTTAATTGTTGTTATTTTAACAGACAGAAGATGAAAAGGGAAAATTAAGTACTGTAACACATCTTGAAATTTTGGGGGTTCAGTGCAATCTTTCCTTGGTAAGCTGAGGAATTTAAAATATATTTGCTTAAACTCGTATTCAGTTATAATTAGCTAAACCTACCTTTCCCTTGACCATATTCCTTAGAGGTCATCACATAAACCGTTTAAATTGATAGCAATATTATGCTCCCAGAAATTAATTTTACATTGTATACAGTTTTTATTGTGACTTTATCTTGTTTCAAAAGTGCTTACTTTCTGATTTTGTGGATATTACTGGCTGTGGATTACTTTTATTTTGGTTTTTACACAACAGTTATATTAGAAATTTGCTGTTTTATTCTTACCTTCTTAGTAAAAATCCTTTTATCACACAATGGGTAATTTATATCCATTACCAGCCCTTTCAATCCTTTTCAGTGGTGCTGTCAGTGCCTTTGGCACAGTAATGATTAATGTGATCTAATAATAGTGTGCCATTATATTACCTTAGTAAAACATGTACCAACATCCTATTCAGATCTACCAAATTCATAGCTTCCTATAATATTTTTGTTGAAAGACAGGATTACTATTTTTCAAAGCTGAATTTTTTTCCCTTTAACATATTTAATGAAATTCACAATTCTTTGCCATGGTAATCTGTGTGCATGTGTTTGGGCTTGATGGGTGAATTTTATATCATTCTGCATTATTATGATTTGTTAGGCAAATTGTTTGACACGTAAAGAGAGATAGGAGTTACATTGTTTTGCTTTGTTAAGGGTGCATTTTAAATGTTCTCCATCTTTTGAATATTCTCCTGGATTTATAATAAGTGATATATTTAGATCATAGTGCATAAAAATAAGCAATTGTGCTAAAATGTGCTTTTCTTTATTTTCACTCTTATCCTGAATTTACCAGCTGAGCACTATTCTCACACTATCAGTACCACTGTCCAGTATAAGCCTGTGCTACTTTACCCACCAATTTTTGTTAAAGTGATGTTCTCCTTTGGCTATTTCCTTACCTTCTTGTGCACGGATACCATGCACAGCAGCTGTCTTAACAGTGAGTTTGCGATTGGGATTATGCAGTTTTGGATGAAAAGGTATGGATTGAGATATTATTCCCCCATGTATCTTTGGCTGAGCAAGGGCAATAGCATTTCACAGTCCTAGCCTCCAGGTCAGAGATGAAGGCTGTCCACTCTGAGGCCAAGACTATCAAAACAGTGGATCAAATCAGAATAGTAAAAATGATATTGCTGGGTAGAATGGCTTGCAATTACATTTGAACCTGCCTCAGAGCTCTGGATAGTTTGCTACTGAGTCCTGGTTGGTTTTTTTGAGTGACGAGTTTTCTCTGTGAATCAAGGTGAAAATGTTTGCTCATGTTACTCTGACTAGACACATGCTCTGTGCGTCCCACCAGAAGCTTTTGTCATTATGCTCTTCCCAGTTTAGAATCTTAGATTCATTTACTTAATACCCCTCCTAATCAGCATGGTTTAAGAGTTTGGATAACACTTCATCCTTACAAAGCATCATAAATCTCCGTCACCCAAGACTAGCATTATTGTGGCCAGGGAGACATCCTTAATGTCACAGTTAAATCTAAATGGACTGGTAGGTTCACATTTTAAGTCTATTTGTAACATTGTATTAAATGCATATATGCTTTACTATTGTTTCATTGCACCAAGATAAATAATGAATGAAGAAATTATTTTCATCTTGTAAAGCAAAAGTGTGTAAAACCACCCAAAATATGTGTGCTTGCTTGTATGTGGTTCCTAATTTGATTTAGGCTAAAAGGTACAACTGTAACAGGGTTTGAAACATGCAGTCAATTTAAATGAGGAAAAATATTTTAAATATAAAATCTATAAACTGTGTGAATCTTTATACACATTTTAGTTAAAAAATTATCCTGTGATTGTCATCTCAAAAAACAATAATGTTACTTGCAATATATGCAATCATATTATTCCGTGCCATGCCAGATACAGTCTTTATACCTTGATCATTTAAAGAGGAGGCATTCTTATCTGCTTTATATAACTGATTTTTGATGTTGTAAGAGCAAGTGAGGGAAAAAAAAAGCCTGAAGCTTTGGTTTAACATTGTATTTCAAAGAATTTAAACAAGTTTATACTTCCCCATTTTAAATAATCAAGTAAATATTTAAATATATGGCAAAACATGTCTTATGAGAATATCCAGAGATCTGGTGCATAGTACAGATGGACATATATCTAGCAAACTGTAAAGGTCCTGAACTAGGGGTGACTCCAAGTTAAGTCACTAGATTGTTTGTTGGAACCAAACCTTTGTTCGGATTACATTGCACTGGTTTGGTTAATTACAACATGAAACCTGACAAGGTGCGTCTACACGTGCAACTAATTTGCAGGAATAAACTCCAGAGCAGTTTGAGCCGGAGTTAACTACTCCCAGGCACAGCATCTATAGGTGTACCTGGCACAGCACTACTCCTGGGCACAGCAATTTGAGCCAGGGCAGACCAGTTTACCTCATACCCAGGTCTGCTACTGGCCTGCTCTGTTTCAGGCTCCAGGTGGTGGCATGAGGTGGCAGAGGGGCTGGCTGGAGCATGAGGATACTGAAAGTGTGGAGCCATGTGGTTAGGTGGCAGGTAGGAGTCTGGTTTCCTGCTGCCTGGGCTGACCGGGTGTAATATATGCCCATGATCAGTGTCTATATATGCGTTTAATCACAGTTAATTACTCCACCGTAAGATAGTACTGTGCTGACAGGACTATCTTCTGGCAGTGGTAATTAGTTTACTGCAGCCCAATACCATTGCACATGTAGGCAGTGACACTTTACTCCACAGCTAATTAGTCTACTCCACAGTAAAGTGCGCATGTAGATGTGGCCAAAGCGTAGCAGGCATAGCTTCAAGTCCCAGGGTATGCCATCATTTTCTTAAGATTGAATTGTAAATGGAATATTTCCTCAACTTTTCTGCCACATTCCATAATGGCTTTGACAGACTTTACAAGAAACTGTCTGTCTGCTTGTACACACCGTGGGGGTTTAATTGGCTTAGTTCTTCCTAGATTGAAATGGTGGGTTTTTTAAAACCACTTCAATTTAGGGAGAATTAAACTGAACAAAATCCCCGTGGCGTGTACACAAGGGTGGGGGCCCAATCCTTACCCGCCTCTTCAGCAGTGGGAGTGGAGCGGGGCGAGCTGCTGGTGGGCAGAGTGGTCCCTGAGCTGTGCGGAGCCCCCCCAGGTGGCACCTGTCCGCTGGCACCCAGCCTGGGTGGTCCTGGGCTGGGGGTGCTGCAGCTGTGGAGGGAAGCACCAGGCCCCCTCACAGCTCAGGCAGGCAGGCAGTCTCCAGGGAGCAAAAAAAACGAAAAATCAGATTCGCTGCTTTTTTCTTCTTCTTCAGTGGAGCCTGCCTGTGCCGGCTGCCACAGGGTCCCACAGCCCCTGAGCTGTGCGGGGTCTGCCAAGCCCCGAGCACATTGATTTTCAGTGCCCCGTGTGCTGTTGTACTTTGTTCGGTAGCAAACTAAAACACCTTGGAGGGGTTTTATCTTGCTACATACCAAAGTAATTTAAAGCGGCATACGCTGCCGAGCATGCAATCAGCAACGCCATTAAAGCGGAATATGCCGCCGAATGTGCAAACAGCAATGCAATTAAAGCTGTGCAAAAGGTCATTTAAACCGCTTTGAAGGCCAATTTTGTGGTGTGTGCAAAGGCCCTCTGTGACCTAAAGAATATTTCAAATCCCAATTAATTGTTTTCTGGAAATTATCTTGTTCCTTCCAATAAGTATCCTAGCATTTATTACAGTAGGAGATCTTGCAAAGATAACAGAATTTGGTTTGTGGGCCAAATTCTCCATCCAATGAGGCAATTTTGTGTCAGTCTTTCTCCATAGACTAGCTTTCAACAGTGGATCCTGCTAATGAAGAATCTTTCCTCATATGCAGGGGAGCCCTGGGGTATTGCAAAGCTATTGTACTAAGCTTACTCATGGCAGAAGGCATATATGTCTGGAAAGAAGAGGGGAAGGTGGGTATGACTTCCCTATGCTTTGGTAATCCTATTGGCAGCCAGGGCAGTTTCCTTCACTCTGGAGGCTGCTCTCATATGCATCAAGAGACAAGCCTAGGACTGAGTTGTTTAGTGAACAAGGACCACAAAAATTACTCCAAGTCATCTTTGCGTGGTTCAGCTGAGTGCAGTTTGGCTAGAATAAACTGTTTGGCTGTGTCACTCTGCTTTGAACAGTTGTTTACAGAGAAATAAAGATGGACATCACAATATTTCAGCAAAGGTAAACATTAATCACTCTCTTTCATATATCATAGTGGATAGAGAGTTTTTGGATTGAAATCATCAGTGCAGTCATGCATCTTGTTGTTTTAGGGTCAGATAGGATCCAAATCTACATGAAACCTATTTTCTGTTTCAGATCCTGACAACCTAGACCCAATTCATTGCTCTAAATTAGCCTCACACCTTAATTTCTCTGGGTCCAAACATGAATTCCTCAACCACAATTCAAAGCAATATTGGTAGAACAGAAGGTATGCTTCCTTTGGCATTACTGTAACTGGAGGCCTTTCTGATAAATGAGGAGTATTTTTACTTTATCCTATAAATAAAACATAACAAATGAATGTTTTTGTCTTCATAAGACTATTTTTGCTTCACAAGAAGCCGGTAGGTCCATGTCTTAGAGTTGGTGACTGGTACATTTAGCTCTTGGGCTATAATCCTAGAATTATTGGGAATTGCTACGGGGGTGTTGATTGTAGCTGTGTTGGTCTAAGGACAGGGGCAGACGAGGTTCTTTGGGTAAATGTGATATCTTTTATTAGATGAACTAAATAGTTCGAAAAAAAAATTATTTGCAAGCTTTAAGGTATAAACACCCTTCTTTAGACTTTCCCTTGGCCTGAAGAAGGGTGTTTGTACCCGAAAGCTTGCAAAGAACAATTCTTTCAGCTATTTAGTTGGTCTAATAAAGGATATCACATTTACCCGAAGAACCTTGTCTGCCTAGGAATTGCTACTAAATTACTGTTTGGTTTTGATCATGGAACATAAATGTTTTGTTTCCCAGTGGAAAAAGCATGATTTACCTGTCTCACCAGAGGCATTGTAATTGAATTAATTCTCAAGAAGTGTTTGGAAATCCTTTCAAATCAAGTGAATGATTTGCTATAGAAATGCAGATATTACCTTTTTTCCCCCCTCCACATTGCTATAACTTGTTCAGGCTTCTAAACAGTGTTTCATTTGAGTTTTGGGACATGGTTCCAACTCGTCCTTGTGATCACTGTTTTCAGTCATTTGCATGAGTCTATACTGTAGATGCAGCTTTTTTGGTCCCCTGAACCTTTGAGGTAGCTAGTATCTTACCATGTTTACCAGAAGTCTCCTCTTCTCTTGAGAAATGTACAATTTCAGGACAGGATAGAATAAGGTTTAACACACAAACACTTACTTTATGGAATGATTTCATAATTTTCGCTCAAAATAACTTTAATGGTTTGCTTTTTGTTTTATCAAGTATGGCAGTATCTTTCTGATAAATTACATATGACTGTGTTAGCTTAACTAGTACTATTCAACATCATATGTAATTGCCAAATCTTGTCATGGCCAGATCAATGACTGATGGCAAATCTAAATATTTCCAGAATATAGAAAATTCCCATCTGTTTGCCTTTCATCCTATCATTTGACTGCCCTGAATATTTTGTGTGTATCTATGTTTATGTGTATATCAATGGTTAGAATAAATACACTTTTCCAGTGCCAATACACAAGCAAAGTACAAAGGAATACGGAGATAAGTGAAGCTTTGGGGGTGCTCCTTAGAAACCAAGCAGGGAAAGTGTTCTCCCCCTTGGCCCCAGAAGGCCTTCCATAAAGAGAAGCAGAAGCACTTGCAGTATGCAGGCTACATCTTCATTCTGTCTTTGTTCTCCATTTTATCCTGTAAACATTAAGACATATTCCTCTTCAATCTCATCAAAACCATCTCTCTACTTTTAGCTACCTAATTCACCTTCACATCTTCCAGCTCCTTAGCTACTTCACCCATTAATTTGGGGTTAGCTGCCTACCACTCATTTTCTTTTCATAAAACATGGAAGCAGCAAACATGCTTTTATCTGGATACAGCTAGGCTCAAGGTAAGGTTCCTTGGAAATAATACAGGTATTCAGATATTTTCCCTTTTTAGCTTTTCTTAGCCACTTGCTGTACATTACTAGTGATACCACATTTCTGCAACTCAAATGCAGTTTAACCACTCTTTTAGATAAGCAGATAATGTGAACAAGCTCTTATTGCTGCATAATAGATCAAACAAAAGGAAAATGTTGCTTACCTATATGTACTCTACTTTACCTAAGAAGAGTGGAGCTAAACAAGTCAGCAAGCTTAAAAGTGATATACTTAAAATACTGTTTCAAGAAGTTTTAAGATGAACTACTTGAGTCCAGCATGTTACACCTACCAGAGTGCTGGTTTATTGCCTCCAGGATCCTTTCCTTTTATCCATTTTGGCCCTTGTCTAATTTGTAAATTAGGGGTCTGATCTAACTCCTAGGACAATGTATAGGAGGGTTCAAATGCCTCTAAAAAACTCCCGGGAGCCTTTGCTGTTCCTTTAAAAATATTCAGAATAAAAAATACACTTTTCTTTAAAATACAGTTTTGTATCTCTTAATTATAGCCATTTTTCTGTTTACCCAAGGTATTCTATCCCCTACATATATAAAATTATTTTTTATTAACAATAATAATGAAGAATTTGGAGAAAGGCTGCAATGGGGAGGCTGCTGTAAGGTCAAGGTCATAGTGCTTTTTCTCTGTGATTCTGCTAAGGGATTGTTCAGCAGTTGTGCTGTTAACAAGAGTGCTAGTAGAAGGAGGAAAATCAGAATTATGAGTGACATCTACTCATGTAGAAACCATTTCCTAGAAACATTCCTAGAAACTATTTTGGTGGTGGTCTGCTTGGGAGTAGCCAAAGCCCACAGGTCTAATACTGACCCAGTTGCCATATCCCTTCCCCCCAGTCTTTGGTGACTGCTCTAGACTGTCATATTTTTTAATGGGGCTGCATAAAATTAGAGAGTATCTAGCCTCCCTAACCAGTAATCGCAAACCCTGGTCTGAAGTGTCATTGTCCTGCATGCAAAACGCTGGAGGAAAATTATTGCGCTCTTTTTCTGTGGGTTAGTGCAGATTGCATAGCTGACCAAATATGCCAAGGGTATGGAAAATAAGAAAACGGCAAGACTTGATGATTTCCAAAGAAAAGTAAACACATGTACGACCCTGCTTTATATTTGAGAATTCAAGATTTTACTTTTTGAATAACTACTGTATTTTAACAATAGGCATCAAGTGGTTGCTATGTGATACACAACAGTGTTTTTCATGAACTTTTGGCTGGTGAATAAGCCCAGCAAATATGGGTTCTTACCCTTTTAGTTTTCTGGGTCAATTCATTTTGCACAAAGGAGAGAATGATAATTTGAGTTGTAGGCAGAGAATGTTTTCTTCCCATGCTAGGAAAGATGAAAGCTGTTTTTATTTGATTTTTTTTTTAAATTAAAAATTATAATTCTTTATAGAGTTACAAATAATTATCTTATTACTAAAGGCATCCTGTTCATTTCTACAGAGGCTTCTTCTGTAAAATAATTGCTGATTGTAGTGACGCACTCTTGGGGAAGGGGATGGCGCTTTTTACATGTAAAAAAAAATCCCAAATGAAAAATCCCACATTCATTTTTATTTCTGGGACTCAGCTACAACCTGTTGAAAAAAAACAGCTAATGGGAGTCCCTTTACTCTACATTAATCAAGCTGGTGATTGTTGGTTACAAGACCAGATACTTGTGTCCTTTGACCTGCCACCCTTCTGCTCTGGAAGTGCTCAGCCATCCCCTTTCTCTTGGGTTGAAGAAGACCTGTTTTTTAGTGGCTTCCCTCAGGAACACTGCAGTTTATATGAACTCACACAGCAAGCCATGGAGTTCCTTTTGACTTCTGCAGGCTAATATAAAGCGTTTTTCAAAAGTGGGCAGTTAAGCAAGGGAAGCCACTGGTTTATCATTTGCAGCTATGTTATACTTACCAGCAACTTCAAGATGTGTACACCATGATTTCTCTCTGTTGATTTTGAATGCATTTGCCAATCAGGAATTCATCAGTGCACTGAGGCCCCACTAAGACAGATACTTTACAAAAAAGATAGCAATGACTCATGTTTTCATACTCTGGCCTTTCATTCTGCCCCACACTCTTT
>NW_005841863.1:1668201-1708179 GCF_000455745.1 Alligator sinensis
CTTTCCCACTATTCAGAAGGAATCTCTGGAAAGGCTCCATTTCCTTCAGTCTGAATGATTAATCATGATGGTGCATATCCTCAGCTGATGAAAGGGACACAGCTCCACTGAAGTAAATGGATTTACACTGATTTACCCCTAGTCCTTTCTCTTCTGCTTAGAAGCTTTCGGCCCCTACTCCACCCTGTAGAAGTGTTTAAGCTTCTCCTGTTATCATGAGGTCCTTTCAGCAAGTGTTTCCACCTGGTTCAGAGCATTCCCTCCCATAGAAAATGAAGGAACCAAGTTAATGGTGGATCTGAGGCTGTATCGTTCTAACAGTCTAGAGCAGAGAGAATCCTTTCCCTCTCTGCTCTCAGCTCGAGCACCTTGAGCTCCTCAGTCAGTCTCAACAACGCCTACCATCTCTTTTTGGTTAGGCTCAAAGCCACTGTAGTTTTGAGTTTTGTTTTTTGTTTTTTTTTCCTTTTTAATCTCTTTTCTTTCGAGACCAGGCATTTTTCTAAGTAAAATGTTGAAGTTATAATGATGGTTCCTTCTTCAAAGAAAGGGAAATCGCTCTCAGAAGTTATTTTGGTTATTTGTTCTTGAGATGCTCTATAATGATCTCTTAATTTGGAGTAAGAAAACCTTTTTGTTGGCCTGGTTCTTTTTTCTATCACTTTGGCCTGAAAAAGGGAGCAAAGGGCATAGACAGTTGAACTACTAAAACATTTGAAATTCCTTTATGGCTGATCTTCAGTAACAATTTCCTTTGCCTGCTCTATTCCACTTGAAGTGGAAACTAAACGGTTGTATTTTTAGATCTATTGTATTTCGTTCAAATTTAAAGTCACAACATACCAATGTAGCAGCAGACATGTGAAATGGTTTCATTGGTTCAGTTGTTGTGTGTTCCCAAGTAGTAAGTCTCTTTTGCCTTTCACAGTAACTTTGCGTTATGTGTCTGTGCAGAGGTTAAGACTCAGAAGCCTTTAGTTACATTTGCCAGGTAATATGAATTTTCGGCTTCAAGGTTTTTTATCCTGTTGACTGTTAAGGGGGTCTTTGACCCTTGCTTTCCCTGCCTAGGAAATTGCATCAATATATTCTACCAGGACATTTCTTTTGGTCCTTAATTTTATCTCTTGTTTCTCTCCCTACCCAAAGGATGTTACTCAGAACACATTTTCACTGATGAGAACCATGTCATGAACAAAATGTTTTCTTATCCCTGTGACTTGACTGATGCATTGTACCACCCCTCTTTTCAAGGGCACTTTTGGACATATTATAGTGCTTTGTAGTAGAAAGTTTCTCCTCAGTGCGTGCATCTACAGAAGATGGTAACTGCGTAGTAGCCTAATAACACGATGCAGTAGCATGCCGGGCAAAACCCATGCTAATACGTTACTGTGCAGTAGTATTAGGCTACCACACAGTTAGCATCTGTAAAACTCCCTGCACTGGTGTTACTGCACATTGATTTAGTACTAGGTTATCCAAGGACTAAACTTAATGCGCAGTAACTATGGCACATTAGTGAATGTGTAGGTGCGCCCAGTATATTAGCTTGGCAGGGTCTCAGCTAGAGATTTTCTGTAGAAAAGGAGTAGAGTAATGGAAAGAATAAAAACCCCAAATAGGTTGTTGCCTGTCTAACTGGCATGAAGTGCAGCACTTATTCATTATTCTGCATTTGTGCAACGAATCACAGTAAAATAATTAAAAGGTAATAGATTCCTTTTTGTTAATTAATTTATTACTAATTATCATTTACTCTGTTCTGTAATGCTAATCTAAAAAAGACTTGAAGTATATTAAATATTCCTTGTGTTAAGAAAAAAAACCCCAAAATATTTTATTCAAACATTTTAATAAATGATGTGCATATATGTTAACTGTGTTTACTTTTACTGCATGTCCTTTCATCCATCACTTTGGGGTGAGATATACAACAGAAATTAGGTGCTCCAATGCTGAGCATTGTGGTGCCTAACTTTTAGGCACTTTTCTCCTTAATGGAGCCTGCATTCTTGAGTTAGGAATCTAAGCTCATTATAAAATGCATGGGGAGAATTAGATACTGAAGAAGGGATCCACAAAAGTTGGCTTGCTAGACAGTAGGACATGTTGAGCAGAGGCGAGTGGCTTAAATTATCATTCTCATAGAGAATCAGAAATCTTTGATTTAAGATTCATAGCTGTGGACCCTCCCCTGCAGTTAAGTACTTAAGCCATCCCTCTCTCACAAACATCAGGGAAGAGATTTAGTAGTTCAGAACACTTACCTTGGATGTGCAATTCCTTCCTCTACATAAGGGAACTTTTACCTCCCAGGAGAATGTCTTAACCACCTAATTCATGGGTCCAGTTGGCTTGGGAAGGTCTAAGGATGTCGAGAGCCAGACAACAGTCTAATAACTCAATGTGCCACCATGATTAAATGGCAGCTGAGGAGGGGGGACAGATGAGGATCTAAATTTAGACACAGGTGCCTAAAGTGGCAGTTAAACTCAGGACCTTCTGAGCCCTTGCAGTCTTTAATTAAAAGTTGGTTAAGAATTTTTTCCAGGAAATGATGTGTATTGGAAAATATGGATTAATCAAACCTAACTGTTTTTGGAAGGAGCATACCAGTTTTTTGAAGAAATGTTTGTTTGTCACCTCCAGTTAGACTTCCTGATCAAAATGAGAGAGAAGAATGGAGACATAACCTTTAGCATGAATAGGTAATAGTGGTCAGAGCACTCACCTGGGATAAGGGAAAGGCTGCTCTCTGTCTTCATCATCCTATGGGAAAATCCTGTCCCTAAAAGCCATTTGTTATTCTAGTCTCTCTCTCTCTCTTTTTCTCTAATATTTGCCAAAGCGTTTTTTTTTTAAAGTCTTGATTTAATCCCTATGCAGAATTGGAAATTTTTAAATCTCTGAAACTGCTCAGGAGGGGAAAAATGCATAACAGACATGTAGCATGTCATGGACAGTCCCTTGAAAAGTGTACCATTTGAAGGTCCTGATCCTCCCATTGCCAGACCCTTGCCTTCAGTGGGGCTCTTCCTGGATGCATAGATCTACTGATGCCTGTCAGGTTTGGTTTAATAAGGACCACAGGTTAGGGTGACAAAAAGAGAGGGAAGGGTGAGCTGAGTGCATTGGTTTCTTATAGTTATTGGCTAACAACTGCCCAGATCCCTAACACCTCATAGCAAATGAAAGTCATTGCCTCTCATGGTCTTTGGATCACAGTGAAAATAGCCGTTACTGTATTGAAAGTAGCAGTAACTGTATTGAATTAGACCAGTGGGCCATCTAGTCTGCTGTTTAATCATAGAGAGGAGGAAGGAGAAGATGATTCAAACAAAGGTACAAGAAAACCTCCAATAAGCAGTAACAGGATAATCTGTCCCTTAGGGAAGTTTTGTCCTAAGCCTCAATTGTTAGAGACAGGACACATGACCAGCACGCTCAGCTTGATGGTTCCAAATCAAGTAAAAGCACTAGAGAGGATTTTGTTCCCCTTTGCTTTGAAATACATAAAGATCAGCTTTGTTTAATCAATAGTCTAGGATTTGACGTATGGATGAAAACTTACAAGCAGTGGAATAGTATTTCTCCTTAAGTACTTCTCATCAGAAACTTGTTTGACCTATGGGCCACCTTCATTTTTTAAGCATAGATGTCTCTATTATAAAACTTCTAAAAATTGCACAGTGCCAACATTTAATGTATTTTTTTTAATAAAGATGCATCTTGTAAGAAAGGAGATAAACCTTTCTCCTTGTACACAAACACATACATGATTTATCAAATATATTGTATTACTCTATCTTTACAGTAAAACATGCTATGGATGTGAATTACTCTATCTCTGCAGGATTAGAAACTCTGATATTCTATCTTGTATTCAAGAAGAGGATTACTATACAGATAAAATAAAGATAATTTACTTTTGGCGAAGCATTGCAGTTTTAAGGACAGCAAAAACAGCCTACCTTAGAGGAAAAGGAAGAGACACTGGTAGCAAACAATACTGTTCAATTGACCATTGTTATAGTAACTCAAAGGTAACACCAGCAAAATATCATTATGTGTTTATTGGACAATCATTTTTTCAATTGTCTGAAATGATCACTTGATTAAAAAAATCTAGTGTAAATGCTGAATACCTGGAAGTTCACAAGTTTTATCACATGTTTGATTGGCAGCATTAAATGCCAACATCTCATTTAAATAAAGAACATCTGTACATTATTATTTAGGGATTTTTTATCTGTTGATTTAGAAATTTGGGCTTTTATGAGTTTTTGCATGCATATTCGTACATTACCTGCATATATGAACTGTCAATAACAAGGAAATAGACCGAAAATATACTGTCTGGTGGTTTTGTGATTAAGGAGACAAAAGCACTGTGTATGGAGAGGGATGTATTGTGCAATGCATTTGATTTTAGGTGTGGCAGTAGCAGCTTGATTTCGTAACAGTGGAAGTAACATGACAGTTCAAAAGCACAGCGAGAAGATTATGATTTTTATACATACCAATGTAAATTCTTAAAATAACAATGTAATTTTTACACTCCTCACTGCATCTCAGGATAATCCAATTTAGAACAAATTATTCTGAACAGGTATGGTAAAAATAGAAGATATATCATTAGAGAGTGTGGTGTAATGCATTAATTTTTATGAGTGAGTTATGAAGATGTACAACTCAGTTAGGGCTTAGGATAAACATAATATTCCTTAATTAATCCATTATGCTATGGTACATATGTGCCCTTTTTATTACCCTAAGGATGAAAAATGTTTAAAAAAAAAAAGGAAATTGCTGCTTTTTAATACTAAAAAGCCTTTTTTCTAAAATCATAAAAAATGTATAATGGAATGCACCAAATAGTATTAATGAATTAAGCATGGAAATTCAGTAAAGAGTTTTAAAATGAAGAGCCATCATCATCTGGCAGCCAGATTCTTTAGTCCAAGTGTTTTAATGTGTGGAAGAACGGTAGAAAGCCCCCATACCACTTAAGCCCCAGCCAGGTACTGATGGGGAATACACTGACAAGGTAGCATGTGGAGGTCTCACGTGCTTCAGAAAAGGTTTTAATGACTTCCCTGCCTGGGTACATCAGGATGGAGATGTCTTTCTGTGGCATGGAGACTAGGCTTATTGATGCTCTACATGGCTGTGCAGGCAGCAATGCCCTTGTGTACACTGAACTGGTAAGGAGGGCTTGCTCTGGAGCTTTGCTTGGAGAGCAAGGCTGGCAAGGGATCAGGGCTGTGGATCTACTTTGACAAGAATCCATTGGCTCCAGAACTCTGTGCAGCTTGCTCTGCCTTGGCTCAGGGTATGGGTAGATACCACATTTCAAAATGTTTTGCACAGTATCTTTATAAAAACTAGATTCTCAGGCTTCGTGCATGGATTCCACCCTGGTAATATTAATATTTTGCATTTACAGTGGAGGATCTGCAAGAGATTTCATCATTATTTCACTCATGAACAAAGCCTGCCAACACTCCTGTTAGCCAGGTAAGTACTATCAGCTCGGTTTTCACAAATGTCCATGTGGCAAATGTATTATCCTTAGAGGCAGTACCCTCAAGCTTACTATACTGCTCTGAGTGGCCTGTCTCTTAAACTAGAAGCAGTTTAGCCATGGTAAATTAGCATGGGGCAGACTAATCAATCAGCAATACTACTTAGATTGCTTCCGGTGCTGCACTAATGTGGCTATGCTGCTTCTGGTTATGGTGACAAGCAGCTCAGAGCAGGACATTGGGCTCAGGGTATCCTTGACAAGCACTTAGTGTATGGATGTGGTCCAAAAATAAGACAAATTAAGTGACTTTCTTAGGTTTTGTGGGAAGTTTTGGGGCAGAGCTGGGAACTGAACCCAGCCTGCCTGTGACTTAGGAAAGAACCCCTACATAGTACACATTTGACTCTGGAACTGGAAAACCCATTCTTCTCATGTAAGTCTCTTCAAATGATATTCACATGCCATGTTTGGATGCTGAAATATTTCCATTGGTAATCCCAAACCCATTGAAATATATTGGAATCTCCCAGGATTAGACCTATTGCTGCATGGAAGTGTACTTTATATGCCCAAGGGCAGATGGATCTTTAAGGTATCTGATTGGAAATTAGGCTGTGAATGCATATGAAGATGTATTTTTATAACCTAAGGGCACCTGTCACTACATTTCTTAGGTTTGATAGCTATTAATAGGATCTAATGTTTTCTGTAGTACATTAAAATAAGAATAGACTTAAGACAATATAAAGCCAAATGTCATTAGTGAAAAGAGAATCAAATTAGATACTTTTATTTTGTATTAAAAGGCATTAAATGCAATATAAATCTGCACAATACAAAGGAATATACTTTTCTGCTGCCTCAGCATTAGGAGAATAGCATTCCTTTTCTCCATATGTCTCTGTCACCAGGTTGTTATTTCTTTTGTTTAGTCATATAATAGAATGTGTTGAGGCATATTATCCTCAACTTGTGTAGCAGTCTACAAATACTGATTGCAGTTTGAGCTTGTTATGGAAAAGTATTGCCCTGTGGATTGAGAAAATGACCAACAGTGGACTATAATCTATGAAGCTGAGAGTAAAATTACCAACTAGAGGTCATTTTTCAAACCAAGGGGCAATAGTTTTCTCCTATAAACCGAATATTACAGTCAGTATATGTTTTATTAAACCATTTAAGAAACTTGGGAGCAGTTTCATTTAAACTTCTTGCTTGATGTGGCTCAGAGAACAGGCCCAGGGCAGCTTGCAAAAGAGGCATGGCATAGCCTGTATAATAAATATACCGTATACTCAATAATTATGAAGGCTCAGTGCATTAATGGCTAAGGGCTGTATCCTGCTATCATTTTGCATCCCTACCACACACTGAGGTCAACGGGATTTTTTTGTATAGAAATCAATGTTGGACAGTGTTTCTTGCTGTATTACCATGATATCCCAAGGCCAAACTATCTATGAAAAAGTCCTGGATTATTGTTGCTGTTATAGGTTAAAAGCTTAAAGGATAAAACTGCTCCCCCCGTTCCTATCCTTCTTTATTGTTTTCTTTTTCTTCTGAAGTGTGCACAGAATTGTACTCTGCATAGCTACTCACATAGGGATTGTTGCCCGGTGTCTTAGTCAATAAGAGGATCTCCGTTCTTGAAATCCTATTTATCTTGCAATTCCATATATAGAAAGCCAGATTGAAGCCTTCATCCTCCCTCTTTCGGCCCACTTTGCATACTTGTAGAGGCCAGCCACCCTGTGATTTGAGTGCGCTGTCATTATCTGTGGATCTCTATCTGTTTTATGAATTGGCATTGTGGACCATGGTGTTATATGTGAGTGATTTCCAGCTTCAAATAGATTGGCAGAGTAAGGTCCTAAGGGTACTATCTGGCTTTTCTAAGTGTTCTCATTTTGTGTTCTAAGTGTTCTCTAAAAAGTGTCTTGAAAAGCACTAGCCTCCACAAAAGGGGCGAAACAAAGGAACAAAGTTGGGGCCATGCTTCATTTCTCCCTATTAATAAATCTTGGTTAGGTAAAAGGAAGCACACAATGTAGTCTCTTCCACGTCAGTATACTTGTTGTTCCCTCAGAGCCCTAACTGGAATTATAGCTTTTCTATTGCCCCTTTCAGCTACCTTTACTTCAAACCATGATCCTCTATATAGAATTTCAGATTTATTTCTTTGGGCATAGCCCAGTGTTTCTTTGGGTTAAGCAGGTCACATGGCCAAACTGGTTTTGCTGCACTATTGAATTAATTTTGAAAAACATAAGCATAACATATGTGCAAAAGAATGCTGATTTTGTGAGTCCAGTAAACACATTTATGGATACAAATTGCATATTCAAATAATAACAATTAGTTATTTGTATCTGGTTATATCAGATGGATATATACAATCACTGCTCTAGTATGTACACTTAAAAAAAGTATGTTTTAAAACCAAACCTTATATCTATGTATGTGTGTATATATATTATACTGACATGCAGTCATAATTTTCTCACTAGCATAATTTTTAAGGTCTACATAAAACTTTGCCACCTGAATAAGGGTGATGGATTAGAATAATAAAAATCAGCAGCAAAAGACCTATTATGTATCTAGTCCATCTTCTTGACATTGCAGGATTGTTCCCTGCAGGATATTTGCTAATGCTTTGTCCAGTCTAGGTTTAAATGTCCCAAGCAGTAAGGTTCCCACTACTTAACTTCCATAATCTTGGATATAATTTGAGGGATATTTTTTCATGACATCTTTTCTTAAATCTCCTATTTTCCTCATTGTAACCTCCAGAACCACCTGGAAAAATTCTTCTTTCTCTTTAGTATTTGCACCTTTTAAAATATTTATAGAGGTTTATTATAAATCCCTTTGTCATTGACCATGATTTTTCTCTCTTTCAAGCTAATTTATGTTGTGACATTGTGCATAGTTGCTTTTTTGAAGTCATCTTAAACATCAAAGGATTAGGCCAAGTAAGAGTGACACCAAGACTTTGAGGTTGTATCTTTTCATATGCCTATTTATTATTTCTTTCTCCCTATAGAGGTGTCATCTAGGGACTTCAGTCTTATTGTGCTGGGCACTGTAAAAACATATGCATAAGTGCATTCACAGCAATGCTTAAATATAGGCAGCTAATATGGAAATAGAGGATTACTCATTTCTAGAACATGTTTTTATTATGCAATTTACATTTTGATTGACAGCTATTAGTATGATAGGATGGCAGAACTGAAACTTAAACTTTGATGCCAGATAACATCAAATATAATGTATGTTAAATAAACAGAGACATGTGAGTGGGATAATATTTAGTGCATAGCTACATGGCAATGTGGTGAAGAGAGTAAGGGTAAAAATTATGCTGAGAAAGGCTATTTACAATTTTGTATTACTAAGAAATACCAACACAGAACCAAATGCCTCTGATTTATTGCTTCTCCAAGCTGTGCAAACATCTATGAAGTCTGCTCCTTTCTCATTCATGTCTTTCCTGGAACTAGGCTGAAGTGAGTGGAGAAGAGGATCAGTTCCCTTTGAAGCATAATGTGCAACAGTTGTAGGGTATATTTTACTATTATTTATTTGTGTTACAGTAGTGCCTAGTAGCTCCAGCCAGGATGTCTATGACCACAGTATACACAGTGATAGACAGATTTAGGCCCAGGGAGTTTATTGCCTATTTAGACAGAGGTGGAGAGAAAAGAGTGTCTCAGGTAGGAAAGGATCTCTGGATTGATCAGTGGCAGAACCACATCTTATGAGATACAGTTCTAGCTTGTTATATCCTGGACCTCTTTAATTCCATCATCTCCTCCTATTCCAGTTTACCTGGGGGGAATGCTCATCCCATTGGGCCCACAGTCTCATGTTACTAATATCTCTGTGCCAGTGCTGTCAACTATGACCTCTGCTTTCATTTGTAGAATCAGAGATATGCTGCACTTGCACACTACTTCCTTGATGTCATCTCTCTAGTTCTTGGATATAGTCTCTAGCCATAGCAGTCCCTTAGAAAACAAAGCTCTCTTTGCATGAGAGAGAATTGAGGCAGAGCCTCCCTGCTTTGTCCCCCAACATTTATGATTATTATTTGGGGCAAAAAATACAAACACTAATTTTAAATAAGTAAATATTAATTTGTCATTGCTAAAGAGGATATTCATTTTAATAATGTTTCATTGCTAAAGAGGATAGCCAATGTGAAGCATGTTCATTTTTTCATATATTGCTAATGAAGGTCTACTGCATGAAATCAAGACCTACTTGTTTCTCTCACTTGATGTACTAATGTCAGTAACTTATAATGAGATGCAGGTTAAAAACAGTAAGTCAAAAGGTTCATGATTGGCCTCAGATTGTGGATGCTTCTGTTTTTGGATCTTCAACTTCACACATCTAGGGTTGTAGACTGTACCGAACTTGAGCCAACTCTGGCTCTAATTTGGGAACAGACATGCATCTTGAGAAAACAGGTGTAAACAGTGGAAGCTGAATTAATAGGAATGTGAATTCCTTTTGCCATGTGCACAAGAAGATAGGGATGTAGTTTTGGCCTAAGGCAAAAAAAGAAAAAAAAAGTCTTCAGATATGAATGCATACTAGCCTATGCTCTTTTCTGCAAACATTGATACATCTGAGCCTTAGAGGCTTGAATTTTTTCAGTGAGCAAGTTTCAAAGTCACCCTGTATTCAGGGCTTTTATATTCACATGCGGAAAAAACGGGCCCAACTCTAGTATACGCAAAAAATTTCAGTGGCCAGAAAATTATAAAATATTATCAAACATTTTGAATCTGACAACAAATATTATCTGAAGAGTGGCAGAAGCAACAAAAAGGATGGTACATCATCATTATTCACTCTTGCAGTTAAATCATTCATAAGGAAAAGCATCTTAAGTTTCCCTTCCCCCTGCTCCCTCATTGTCTTTCTACATTTAGAACCTGAGAAACACAGGATGAGGATGCTACTCTTGAGTATGTCCCACTCACCACTTGTACTCTTTGGCTAGGTACAAAGAAACAGTCAGAAAGTCCAAGGCTGAATGGATTCAGTCTTTGCAGGTCAGTCTAAGATGCACAGATTAAACTGAAACAGAAGTGAACAGACATTTACCTTTGATTCAGAAAATGCAGCCACATGCTTGCAGTGGCTTAGGCCAGAAGCCGGGGGGCAGAAGGGCACAGCTCTTTGTCTGTGTGTTCATTTCCTCTTCCTGCTGCCCCCAAGGTCTCTGGGATTTGCAATCCTAAATTACAGCAGCAGGACTCTGCAGGGTTGCTCCTCACTTCTGCTTCCAGATGCCTGTGGGATTTGTAGTCCACAGTTGCAGCTAGCAGTAAGTTTGAGTAGGGGACGAGGTGTTTAACCCCCCTCCCTGGCCCCAGATCTCAGCTGGGGTTTGTCTGGGGGGGAGGTCCCCCTGCAGACTGGGCTGTATCTCCATCCGGGCTTGCCTCCCCTCACTACCTTGTCAGCCAGCTCTTATTGCTCCAGCTTGGGAGCAGAGGGGTGGGGCCAGCCCTGCTCTCTGGAGAAGACAGCACGGCCGAGTCCAGGGCTGGAAAGCATGCTGGGATACTGGGGGACCGTGATTTAACTTGAACCAGGAAGGGGTCTGGGACAGAAGTTTCATAAACTGGTTTGACCCAGATCAGTTAAGTCTGATACTACATTCAACCACGTTTATCCTAAACTAGTTTCAGACATTTTGAAACTGGTTTATGTTCACTGAGTTTCTGTTCTGTTACAGGTTTAAACCAGTTTATGATGGCTTAAACCGGTTTATGTGTCACTTCTGTCCCTAGCCAATAGGCACCAAGCCTGGAAATGAGGTGGTGAGGCCATATTGAGGGCATTCCCTACCACTGCTTTCAAACATGCCAAAAACCAGAGGGGGGCCTCACTGCTTTGTTCCTGTTTTGGTGTGTGCAGAGTAAGTATAGGTGGGGCATCCCATACCTATCTAGTGTCCTCACAACCTCTGAGGAAGTGGTGTAGACCTACCCAATGGAGCTTTGAGGAAGCCATTTTGTGTTGCTTTAAAATGGATTTGGAACTGAATTTTCTATTTATTTAAAATAATCCAAAAAAAATTGAGAAAACTCCATCTAATATATATCTTCAGCTCTCCAATCTAATCATTCAGTGTACCTTTCATAACTGCTATGGCTGCTGTCTCATCATTCTTTGAAAGCAGGTTGAATATTTAATTGTGCTTTATGAAGGTGTTTGGCACCCTTGAATCATAACAAGAAATACCAGTCTGAAATATTTGAGTTATGCAGAACAACATAGATAGCCATGTTAGTCTGAAGTCCAGCAGAAGGCAGGGTAGGTGCAAGGATTTGTACCTTATAGACTGACTGACTAACTAACTATATATATAGCATAAGCTTGCACCTTTGGACAGTGCTCTTTGGTAAGTGTACTGACCTTATGGAAGAATCTGTTTTCTGAATGGTATTTCTTGTCAGTCAATGTTGTAGATTATTGTATATCTCTCATGCAATCTATGTAGATAATTGTGTCTCTCTCATGCAAAGAGAGCTTTGTTTTCTAAGGGACTACTATATTTTGCAAGTAAGTTGGCATCCAGTTACTAGTCTATCTTTATCCTTATAATTGACCTTTGATGCACATAGTCCCTGTTATCTGCATCCATAATTTAATATAATATCTCATAAAGTGACAGGAACAGCTAGACTCAACTCCACTATACAGAACCAGGTTTTGATGGATTATAGAAGCCATGATTATAGGCAGTTGGTCTTAAGGATATGTAATACTTTTGGTCAGCATCAGGGTGACAAAGCCAATTTGTCTGGAGGAAAACACAAAGAAAAATCTTTGAACATATTTATTTTAATAAAGTAAATCCTTTGATAGGCTCTAGAAGAGGCTTTATGTATGTCTCCTTCATAGCTAGAGAGATGATAGTTATGTGTGGGTTATGATGATCATAACCAACATATTGAAGACGACTTTTAGGTGAGCATGTAAAGTTCTTGGAACAAAGTTTCCATTAAGCTGCTCAGGTGTATTCCAGTTTTTACTCAACTAGTTTGCTGTATGCAATTCATAATACTGAACCCCAGGATTCAGGAGGAATTGGGTGTGTTCATGCAAAGTCCCCTCCAAATTCAGTTTCATGCCAGTGAATCCAGGACTTCAGTCTGAGTTTTGGCTTTTTTTAAATGCTTTCTTGTGTCTCCTATAAGTTTAAAGCCTGTCCTCTATTGCATGCTTAGTGATGCTATTAATATTCAGTGGGAGCTACATGCATGCATCAGAGGCCAAATGGAAAATATGTATATAATGTTAATGTATCTATGTATTGTAAGCAGCTGGGAATAGTAATAGAATAGTGCATTAATACGCACAATATATTTGTTATCCAGTCAAGACAAAGGAGTGGATGTTTCTATTTGTTAGTTGTTTTTGTTTTTGGTTTTTTTTGTTTTGGGTGTTTCTACCTTTGACTGATACAAATATTTTGGAATCTAAACATATCTCCACAGTACCCTACTGTCTTTGTTCTGGATTTCTTTCATCTTAACTTATCAACACAGTATATGAGCCATTTTCCCCTACAGGATGATCATCATCTTAGTGTGTATTTGCTCATTAATGTCAGGTTAAGATCTAAAGAAATGTGAAAGTAGGAAAGTTGTTTGTACTAATTTTTTATACCAATAATAATGGAAATATCAAATCTACAGGACTGTAGCTTTGAAAGACAGGAAAATTATGTACACCTTTTTTTTGCTTTTCACAAGTACTGTATTTTCAGTCTTGGCTTTACTTGAACAATTTCACTCTAAACAAATTTGACACTAACGCCCAGTACAGACATTACACTTTTCCCAATATAAGTGTTTGAAATCCAGTCTATACCTGTAACAGAACAGAAGTTTGGCACACGTAACCTGGTTTAAAAATGGCTAAGATTTGTGCCTCCTGCCCCGCCAAAGAGTGAATATATGTGTTTTTTCACAACCGATCTAAACTACGCCACTTACAAAAAAGTACATAACTTAGATCGATTCTACCCCAGGCTTTTTGAGTGTCTGTATCTAGCCTATAATTGAAAGCTTTAAGCAAGTCTCTCTCTCTCTCTCCCCCTCTCACTTGCTCTTTCTCTCTTCCTCTTGCTCTCTTTTACATAAACATAAACATTTCTTTTTCTTTTTAGCATTATGTAAAACCTCAGAAAAATATCCCAGTTAAATATTCTGTTAGATCAAATCTTTATATTCTTGAAGGTCTACGGTGTTTTAACACACAGTTTTTTTCTTTTGCTTCTTTTATATCGGCTCACATTTGTTTACTGAATTATGAACTGTAATATCGCTTGGTTTTATATAGTCAGTGTTCATAATGGAAGATTTTGAAAAAACCCCAGAAATTCAAGGTAAAAGACATAAGAAAAAGTGAGCATAAGTAGATGGGGCTGTTTGAAATGTTTACATCAATCTGTTTTTTGAAGCTTTCTGTGGAAAAAATTGGTTTCTAGAACATGTTGGCTCATGTAATAGCCTGATGTTTTAATTTTTGTGCCTGTTATGGGATGAAATGAAATTTTGAAATTTCGGAATTTTCTGTTGGATGTTTTTTGACTAGCTATAGCTATGAAATGTAATGCTACTTAACAAAGGTGGCGGGGGGGGGGTGTTCTTCATTAGTAGATTTTCTTCCATTTCATTCTCTTGTGAATCATCATTCTGCCCCCGCATGTTACTTTATAATATTTAGGAGCTGTCAGTTTTTAGTCATCTTTTGAATCATGGGTTTCTTTATTCTTTTTTTTCCCCAAACATTATAGCACAGTAATGTCTTGATTCTATTTTTCATGTTTCAGCATATGACAAACAAACACAGAACCTAATACTTTTGTTATTGGGTTATGTTTACTGCAGTAAGTTGGCATCGTAGGGCATTTTCTTTCCAACATCTTGAAGCTTTTAGCAAGTCTTTTCTCTTACTCTAAAACTGGCACAACTTGGCTTCTGTTTACTTAGGAGTCAAACATTCCTTTAACACTGATGCTTGCTGTCCTAGCCCCGCATTAGCCCGCTTTCAGTGACTTCAGAATCTAGCATGAGAGGCGTATCAAGGCTAAGTACAGACATTCAAAAACCTGAGCCTGAATTGATTCAATCTTTGCAGGTGAGTCTAACCTGCAATAGACTGAACCAATTTGCAAGTGAATAGACATTCACTTTTGATTCCTGAAATGGAGACACATACCTGCAGTGCTCAGGCTAGAAGCCGGGGGCCGCTAGAGCGAACCCTCCCTTCCCTTCAGCAGCAGCTGCAAGGCTGGAGGGAAGCTGATCTGGGGGAGGCATGGACAGGCCCTGGCAGCCCCCTGAGTATGACTGGGGAGGGGTTTAAACCCCCACTGGGACCCCAGCTGGGGTGTGTCTGGAGGGGGAAGGGGGAAGCAGCCCTTGCCAGGTTTGTCCCCAAGGAGGCAGGGGGAGCCTGGCCCAACACCAGCCAGGGCAGTACTTTAGGCGAAGGGAGGGTAGGGAGAAGGATTAACCCCTCCCCATTTCCCCTCTCTCCCACCAGCTTTCTCCCCCCACTGGCTATTCACATAGGGGGAGGTGTGGCAAGAGGCAGCCCGGGCAGCATCCTCAGGCACTGCCCAGGCCGACTCTGACTACACCCTGCACAGTGCGAGTGGCCAGCGGGGGGAAAAGCCAGGCAGACCCCGGCTGGGGTCCCCGTGCTGGTGGGAGAGAGGGGAGATGGGAGGGGGGTTAATCCACCTCACTGCCCCCCTTTTGCCTGATGTGCTGCCTGATCTGGTTCTGGCCATGCCCTCCGCTGTGTGAGTAGCCAGCAAGGCAGAAAACAGGGCAGGCCCTGTCTAGGGTGCACATGCCCATGGGAAAGAGGGGAGATAGGGTAGTTTAATCCCCCTCCCTGTACCCCCTCTGCCTGAGGCATTGCGCAGCCAGCCCTGGCCATGCCCTCTGCCGTGTGAGCAACCAGAGGCTGGGAAAGCTGGGCAGACTCTGGCTGTGGTCCTGTGTGGGTGGGAGAAGAGATGCAGGGGGTTTAATCGTCCTCCCTCCCCCTGAGCCTGATGGTCCATGTCCCCTGCCCCCTCCATTCCAGCAGGGGAAGGTCTGGCAGGGGCTGCTCTGCCCCTGTCAGGCAGACCAGGCTGTGCCAGCCAGGTTTCCCACCCCCATCCCCTTGTCAGCCAGCCCTCACTGCTCTGGGTACAAGAGGGGTGAGGTGGAGAGCACAGCCCAGCACAGCCCAGGGCTGCAAAACATGCTGGGGGACTCTGATTTAACTTGAACCGGGAAGGGGTCTGGGACAGAAGTTCCATAAACTGGTTTGACCCAAATCAGTTAAGTCTGATACTACATTCAACCAGGTTTATCTTAACCAGTTTCAGCCATTTTGAAACTGGTTTATGTGCACTGAACTTTTATTCTGTCACAGGTTTAAACCAGTTTCTCATCACTTAAACCAGTTTTTGTGTAACATCTGTCCCTAGCCCCAGTTATGTTTGGGAAAACTGTAAAACACACCATTCATCATCTGAAAGCTTGTATTTATGTCAGCCTTAGCAGTGGGCTGTCCCTTCATTTGTGAATATCACACGGCAGAATTGTACCAGAAAGGTGTATGAAATAAGACTATCCAGGCAGGATTATTATTATTATTAGTAGTAGCAGTACTGGTAGCAGTAGCAGGAGCAATAGTAGTATATTTTATCATTTAAAAATGCAACAATTAGAATATTGATGAACTTTGTTAAATTTGACAGACCTGTATACTAAAGCCTTCCAGTTATTCAGAGAACAGACATATTCAATATAAACTTTGCCATCTATCCCAGTCCACTATTTCTAGGAGTCAATACTCAAGTTTTGAGCTTACTGCTATTACTGTCAACTTAGATGCCAATCAAGGCAATAGAGATCTGTGTGTGTGTGTTGTGACAGTTTTTACACTTGGAACTGCACAGGAATTAACAAACTCATTACATAAATATTTGGAGAGATATCACCTCTCTGGAAATAACACTCTCATTTTTCCCTCTTTGACAACAATTATTATATTTTTAAAAGGCTCTTAACAACGATTTAATTTATTGCTAAAATCACCTTAGTTGAAAAATGTCTCTTAAATATTTTTCTGTGAGTTACAGTACCCTCCTTAGGATAGCAAGGCCTCTTTATTCAAATAAGAAGAAATTGGCATAGAATGTGGCTTCAAAGTCATGATGAATAAAGCATACCTGAAGGCATTAAAGTGCCTTCAACTTTCTACCTTCTTTCCTTAAATCCAGATTATTGACAAGTGTAAATCATTAGAGTGCTACAGATCTTGATGCATCCGTAACATTGTACAGAAGTTCAGAATCTGACCCTCCAACTTCTCCCCTGGATAACTAAAGGGTTCATATATGAACCCTTCTGGTATGGCCAAGGCATGATTGTTGGTAGCCTTTCTGAGAACAGCTTCATTTGAGTGAAGGGGTTGGAGCCCAGGTTAAGTGGGATGTGGCAGAGAACTGGAGGAGAGGAGGTTGAAGTTGGGGACAAAGGAGAGAAGAAGGTCTGTTGAACTTTGGAGAGGCAGGTGGAGTCAAAAAAGAGGTTTTAAGAATTAGGGTAACTAGATTCTCTTGGGAGCTATCAGAACAAAGTTCAGAGGGAAAGAACAATCAAGTTTGGAGGAGATAGAATTGAAAAGGTAAAGGATAAAGAAGGGAATAAGAAATGAATAAAACAACTCCCTCCCTGAAAAGAAAGATTGTGTAGAAAACTTTTGAAAGACAGAAAATGCCTCTCTTTCAAAAACCTAAAGAATGAAAATTTCCCAATTCTTTAGATCTTTAATGAAAAACTATTAGCAAGTGTTGACAGGCCCTAGGTATAAGTATGTTAACTGTTGGAGAACAGGTTACTTCTGAAGGTACAGACCAGTGAGTCAGTGGATGAGAGAGAAGTTGAGGCAAAGGGAGTACCGGGAACTGTGGCAACTGCACACAATGCAATCTAATGGTTTTAGAGAACAAATGGACAATCTCAGGCATCTTTAATTGTCCTCTTTTAAAAAAAAAAATACAATACAAATTCGAGCTGTGGTGCTTAAAAAAAGGGAACCCAACTGAGTTATTAGTTATCTAACTGGTATCAAGTGGCTAAATGTCTGGTCTCCTCCCATGTATAAAAATGATTTTGTTAGTATGTAGGTCACATTACAGTACTGTCTAGTTATTGGACATTGGCTTAGATAACTGTTTGTGGAGTATTAAATGGTTTTGCTGCCTCAGCACACTTTCTAACTGGTATTTTTCACACAGTTGTGCTACTGAAAAGGAGCAACACTGCAGCAAAAATCAATTTATCTTTCCCTCTGCTATTTGTGTATTGTGAGTTCTTGTAGTGTTTTACAATTTGATTAATTGATATTCATTGTACTGGATATCATTTGTAATACTCCTGTCTAACTCTTGGTACTTTAAAAACTTTTATCAGAATAGGACATTATATAGGAGACCTCCCCAAAACAAACAGCCAAAATAGGGCACTGAAGGGAAAATTAGAGTTAAAAATCTTCAGGCCCATCTGCAAATGTAAGATTAATCAAGCTAGAGCAGTATATTTGTCTCAAGTGCTTCCTTTTGTCATATCCGTGCCAGCTATTTTAGTGGGATGTATCATGAGCAGAGTGAAAAGTTGGGTAAAGCTTCAGTTATATGAAGGGATCAAATTCTCAGGGTTTGAAGTAACTTGTTTGTATGCATTTCACATGCTCTTGGTCTGTAGGTATTATTAATATCTATTTTTAGAATCAAGATTGTGATGCACAAAGGTACGTAGGCACAATGTGATAAAAACACAGCAATACTGTTTCTTTTCCGTTTCATTATAAAGTTTCTTTGACCCTGCGGTTTATTTTCAAACATTCAAGTTATTTGTTCTGGTGTCTTCTTAAACAGGGGTTGTTTTTCTCCCTTTCAGAAAATGAGCACAGATGGTGATTGATTTTTCAAGTGCTGACATCCCTGCTTGAGAAAATGTTCCCACCTTCTTTGTGCTGAGCAAGTCAGGCAAACTAACATGATGATGCGATCATCAGTTTCATGCAGACATGCAGAATTGATTGACAGGGAAAATTTTAACATAAACCGCACATTCTTCCAGTGTCTTCAATTTTTTAATGATGTTTATTTGCAGGATATTAGCAGCAGTAGGGATTTCATTTAACAGACATGAAAACTTATTTCAGCAACAAGGTTAAATGGAGAAATGTTGCTGCCCTAGCCCAGCACATATCAGTACAATTTGTAATAGCTCTTCTGAGCCAGTTCTGAAGCTAAATGCTGTCACTGGCTAACTAGCCATTCTCAGGCCATTGCTTCTGTTTGCGTGACTAAATACATACAATTAAAGCCTAGCACTTTCATTCTCTATGAACTCATTGTTATCCAGGGTTCAAGTACTCAGATAATGGGCCAGAAGAAAACAGGCATATCATCAGCCTGCAGTGGCAGAAAACTGGTTGGTAAAATACATTTCTCATTATCTGATGCAGAATGAATGGTGCTCTCAATTCTTTCCATAGATTTTATAAAAATTACCAAAAAAATCTATAAGTTCCCCAAGCATACTGCAATAAGTCCATAGTCAATGCCTACACCATAATTAAGGCTTTCTATGATAAGCCTTTGCATTTATTCAGGGGATATCTCAACCTTAAAAAAGAAATCACTCAGGGTTCAAGATAACTATACTCTGTGAAGTCTCAGTTTGGGATTAAGCATTTAGCTTTTTTTCCTGTGTGTTTGTGTAAATTTGAACTAGAATATGAAAGCAAACCAAATAGAAAAGATACCTGATATTAAGATCCGTGCATGTGTTTTCAAAGAAAAGAGTTCTTTTGGGTCAGATTTGCAACTCTTCTTCACTTGGGGAAGTGTCTTATTTGAAGACTAGCCCCAGAGATTCTCACGACTGTCTACTCTGTGGGTAAGAGCAGCAGAATCTGGCCCTAAAGAGGTGGAGAGCCACATGTGTGAGAAAGTGAAGTTATTTGTCCAGGGGTTATCCCAAATAAAATTTGAAGCCAGCTAAGTGAACCAAGTAATATTCCAATGAAAGAGAAAAATTACCTTTCCAAGCATGCAGAGTAATTTTTGTCATCAACAATTTCTTAATGATTTTTTGCATGCCTACTTAATGTGCATGTATGGCACTACAGTGACCTGATAGATCATAATGGCTCCAGAGGAGCCATTGCAGGCTATTGGGCAAGTGATCTATGAATTAAAAATTCTTTAACAGTTTTGAAGAAGCTATTATGGCTTATTGTGTCGATGACACCTGCCTTTTTAGTATGTGGACTTATTGCGCATGCATACCACTTCCATGGACCTGGGAAATTATACCGCTCTGCAAGGAAATGCTACACAGCAATAGGCCTGAACAGCAAAAGAAGGATGTGGGCAGGTTCACTTCTGGATTCTGAAATCCCTCTCACCAAATTCAGGGGACTTTGGCTCTGTGGCTCAGGTTCAGCTCATCAGAGATAGGTATTAATTACATCTGGGCTCAGATTTAGATTTCTTTAGTATTTCAGCATGTCTGGATTCAGGTTCACATTTGTGTCCGTTTCTGATCCCCTCTGTCCAGCCCTGTTGAAAGCTGTAGTTTACAGAGCTCTAAATTCTAACCCAAGAGCAGCAGAACAAATGCATAACAATTTCTGCAATGGGAAGATCATGTGGTTCTATTGCTGGGCTGTAATGAGCAAGATCTTCTTTTTCACATATCTGACGTGTGCACTATCCAGGCTCCCACGGTAAAGGTGATTGTTTGGAAGATGAAAGAGCACATGAACTTCTGTAAACATTATCACCTGAAAATGTGCTGATAGAGTAACTGTTGTCAGTGGAAATTAAGGATTACACTGAAGCTTGTACTTAAACTTGGGCTCTGGAGTCCTTGCAGCCATGTACTCAAAAGACAACTAGTAAAGAAGAAAAAAAAGCATTTTCTTTTCCAAGCATTAGGGGAATAGGTATAAATGGTTTGGGTAAAGACATGTGAACTGAAGTGCAATGCATGTATTCCTGGTCATGGTACACTGTCTTTGTGTAATCATTTCTACTTGTGTCAGAACTTTAACATCAAATCTTTATCTTTCTACCCATTTATTGATAAACACGGGGTGGGGGGGGAAATGCTGGGACCCTCTTGTGACATTTTTTCTATGAAGTGAAAGGCAGGTGACATACTCTGGGGCTGGGATATACTACAAGCTTCCTGCATGGCAAAGCACAGCATTTACCCTTCTGAGCTCTTTTATGCACTGAAATGGATGCAGCCCTACTGCTTTTCTAACAGCATTGTTAGGTTGAAGAGGTTGTGACTTAGCAGAGGGTCTGGAACATGATTAGTTAAATAACTTTTACCCATTTTTTTTTGGGTTATGTAATACCGGAGTATTTCTTAAGGGGCAATAAATATGCTTTCATTCTCAGTTAGGATGTGTTGTTTAGAAACCACAATTTGCAGTAAAACAGGAATTTGCTCTGTTTGGCAGCTAGATTTATGTATTTGAAATATATTCCAGGGAATCTGAGGGTAGTAGCCCTAACACTGGATCTAGTAGTTGGCCAAACACCATTCCTATGCTTGACTGGTGTTTGTCATGTTACTGCTTCCTGTGCCAAATCTCCATTTCAAAATGAGCAGAATGTGGGAAGAAATTGGCAAATCTTGAGGCACACAGGGATTAGCCTTTATTTGGTATTTGTACGAAAGCCTCTACTGAGGGGATTTAGCCCTAAATCTTTTTCTAAATAAGCCTTGCCCACACAGAACCTGTATCGTGCAATTACAGAACAAGGCAAAACTCTTAAGCATGTGCACTGAAGCTGCTGGGACTTAAGTACAAGCTTAAAGTTAGGCACATGGTTAAAGGCCAGATCCAGAGGAATAAAAAAGAGGCTTAGATACCTGAAGCAGGACTGGGGGGTTAGGGGAAGGGGTTAGACACCTACATCCAAGACTGATCACAGGCATAGTACATTTTGAACATGTTTGAGTATGTCTGAACACCACAGACATCTTACTTTTTTTACTTTAAAGTTCCATAGGCACCTAGAGTCGTGCCTTTCTCCATATCCAAAACTGCCCTGACTTGACTGATCTGAGCAGATATGTGTCTAGCTCATGCCCACATGCTGTTCAGGTTCCAGAAAGGAGAATTTCCATGCCTAAGTCCCTTTGGAGGAGTTGCTAGTTTGAGATATTATATACAGGAGTAGCCTCCACATAGAATGCCATAATGCCTGGCACTTTTTTTTAACAAAGCTGTTGAAGAAGGAAAGAAGAAGTGGGATAGCAGTAAATGCCTCTTTCCAGTCCCTGTCCCTGTCTCTGTATTTTAATCAAATGTCTGTTTAATATTTAAAAAAAAAGCATTCAGTTCAGGTGGGACATGTGCTTGTCTGAGGTGGTTTACATAGGGGGTGATCCAGCCATGTGCAGGATCTAGCAGACTAGATGAGATTATAGAACACAGAAGCAGTCCTGAGAATAGGGACTGGAACCCAAGACGCTCCCTCTTCCCAAGTGAGGACTCTCACCACTAGGCAATAAAGTCAGGATCCCTCTTGCAGTCTTTGGTGTAATGAATTTTGAATTCTTTTCAGTCCAGGGGCATGGTTTCAATGGCATAGTCTTTCAGGGCTCTGTCCAGCCCTCTCCCAAGATTCTGCTAGTCCTGAGAGATGGCTGCTATAAAAGTGGGTGGCACTCATCATCCTCTCCTTTTCTGTTTTAAAAAGTAGAAGAGCTATCCATGCTTATCTCTTTGAAATAAAGAATGTAGGTGCTAACCTCCAAGGGATGGAAGTGCCTTTGTGCAGGTGAGAGTTGAGGTCCCTAAGCCACAGAGAGGGGTGGGATTTAAGGCACACCATTATCTTCAGTATTTTCTCCTGGCTATCTCTAGGCAGTCACATGCTCACTGGGTGTGCTGCCTTCATCACCTCCATGCTCAGCATGTTGGCTTTGTGTATCCCATTCTAAGACACCCTTCCTAAACATTGTGTAGGCAAACAAGACGTAGTACAGGGCTCTAGATTTGTAACCGGGGCCTGTTATCTGTCAAATTTAGGTGTTGTGCTTGACTTTTAGGTACCTAAGTCTTTTATTGGCTGCATTCCTATGTGCTTCACTAAAACAGGTCCTATGTGTGCAAGCATCTAGATCATTAAAGGGCACATCTACATGTGCATTAATGTGCTATGGTTACTGCGTGTTAAACTTAGTACCTGCAATAGGTACTAACTAAATGCACAGTAACTAGCACTAGTGTGCAGTAGCATCGGCTCACACCTTTTAAGTGACACTAATGCTTAGTAGACTGATTTTACTGAACATTCGTGCATCAGCATGTGCATCAGCATTAGCACATCTTTTGCCATGATGCGCTAATGTGCAGTAGAATTAGTCTATTGTGCATTTTGTGTTTCATGTAGATGTGCCTAAAGTGTATTCAGTAGGTCCAGCTAATAGCCGCATAAAGCTGTTCTTTGTTTTTTTGGTAAATATGTAACTAAAAGTCACATTTCAAATTTGTACTTTGCTTACATGGTTTATGAGAGATGTGGGAAGTCTAGACGTTGAGACTGAGACCTCACCTAGAGGTAGGACAGGTAGGATAAGTTGTCTTGCTCATTTGGCCCTGTTTCTTCTTCATTGAGATATGGCTGTGTTCTTGAAAGATCATGTTCAGGACTAAGGAAGTAGACTGAACTCTTCCTGTGGCCTTTCAGTCCTTGGTCTCTTTGCATAGGGCATGAATTAATGACATCTGTTGTGTTGATTTCTGTGAGTTGGACATCTCTCCAGGTCACCAACTCATTTTGCGTAGGCCTCTGCAGAGCCATCAGTTGGTAACAATTTTAGAACATTGGCTATTCAGTAGTGACTTAGAGGTACAAATCTGTATTGGATTCCCAGGGCCCTGAGCTATCCAGTTGCCTGTGTCAAATAACCCCTATGTTCCCCATGTCAAATTTTACTGGTGTCACTATTGAAATCATGTCAAAAAATGTCATACCTAATGTCTGTCACTGTAGAACGTTGGTAGATTCAAAGTTTGACAAAAAACACTTAGAGACAGATATTGAAAGTGCTATTTATCTTTCTCATTCCCTGAAGAGTGTCTACACAAACATTTCTGTGCACTGAACATTCAGAGGGTGTTTGTGTCTAACCAGAGAGATTAATGCATTTGACTTTCCTAAAAATGAATAGTGAACAGTGGAAGTTACCTCTTACAGGTTCATGACTCAGGTCAGTGCACTAAGCTGCTGTTGATGCTGGTTAGTTCTGCACATTGATCTTGGGCAGCATCTAGCTTCAAGTGTACAACTGAAATTTTCTCCGAAATTTCCTGTAGGGTAGTACATTCTGTGAAAAGCCATAATGAAGAAAGAAAAAATGAAGAAAAAAGATTTGAGAAGGCTTAATATGATTGTGAATTAATAGCTTGACCCTAGAAGAGACTTCTAGAAGTTCAGAATCCATCAGCTTATATGAGAGTTTGTTCTTGCTAGTAATCATTACTTTACAAATATATAAATTAAATTGCATCTGCCTTTATTCTACTAAAACGCTCAGTGCATTTGAATTCATTCAGATTTTCTCACAATCTTCCACAATTGGAGGTTGAGAATCTGACCCCTTTACTGATGCTTGGAACAAATTACTCCAAATTATTTAGTTAATTAATTAATGTATGGCTCTTTTGTACCAAATAGGTAACGCAAAAGAGTCCAATATTGGTGTTAAGTTATGGAGCCTAGTTTTAGCCTCCTGTTTTGAAAGATCTTGGTCTAAAACATACTATCAAGTTGACTAGCTATTGTCTTCTATATCAGGACTACATGACTAAGAACTGAGAAGATATGAGCTCATTGGACTAAAAATTGCCTCATGTTTAGGTAACCAAAATATAAATGAAGAAACCCTGCAGGGTTACTTGTACAACTAGATGTTTCAAACATTCATGACCAAATAGATTGATTTGTGGCTTCCACTTAATTACTCTGAGATATTTTGAAATTACAGCAGTTTCTTCAGTCATATGAATTTTCACCTCCGAAATAGACAGTAGCTTGGCAAAGTGTAGTGCCAGCAGTTAGGATAAATTAAACAAGCTAAAATGATATTTAGGATCTTTTCATGTACAATGAGTGGGCCATATGCTGCTCTACATATAAACCCAGAGTAAGATGAAGTATGTACTCAAAACTGTGTGTACTAGTACATGTGGACTTGCTGACAAATTGTCTCCTTGAGGGAGCCAAATAAACACATTCTGCCTATTTGCTGGGAACTTTGCACAGCCCTGCCTAGTTCCATTGAGAGTTATCCCTCTTCCATACCCAGGCTTTTCAGCTTTTCCCAGCCTGGCCTCCTCCTCCTCTAAAAAAGCTGCTGACATTTGCCATGGTTTCCATACATGTATCATCTCTGAGGAAATAGAAATGGGTAGCTCTTTCTGGGCCAGCCTTCAATAACTGCTATGGGGATTTGTGCTTAGAACCAAGAGCAGGGCTAGCCCAGGAGAATGGTTGTTCTTTAGAACATCTTATAGCTTACCCGAAACTGTGGAATGGAGCCAGGCAAGAATTGGTTTTCCTATCCGGAAAATATTTGTGATATATTTTGGGATGAATCCAAAATCTTTTTAAATTTTTTGAGTTGCTCCAATTGTGTAAATAACTATTTTTATTGCAATATAGGGCTGTATGGCTCATTGCTTATGACATTCACCTGTTACACGGGAGTCCCAAGGGACCCAGCTCTGTATCATTGACAACAGGGATTTGTATCTCAGTCTCCCACGTTCTGAGTGTCCTAACCAGTGGGCAATGGGTGATGCCTTCTCTCTCTCTCCCTCCCTTTTTTTTTCTCTCTGACCAGCTAGTGTGTGGAATCCCTATGGTGTGGAATTTGCCCTATATTGAACTCATATTAAGGCTCTTCAGTCTCAGTTTTCTTCACTCTACACTTTGGAGGGGAGAGCATGTGATTCTGAATGTGTATTAGGATAACTATAAAAAGGGGGCTGGGGTGGCACGGGCACTAAGGTGCACAGCTGGCAGCCCAGAGGTGGCACATTTGAGGCCATAGCAGCAAGCGCTCATGGTGCAGTCTGTCCGATTCCAATGAAATCTGTGAATTCTGCTAAATACCTTGTCACAAGGACAGGAGAAAGGAAAGCTACTGAAAGTTAAAACTTCACAGCGATGCACTGAGTTAACAGTTGAAACTATAGTGTTTGATACAAGTTCTTAGGACAGTGAAAATTGTTTCCACAAACTAGCACCTTTCCATCCTTTGGTGTAAACATTTCATTTCTCGGTTTTTAGCATTCTATACAGAAAATACCAGTGCTACTTTAATAATTTGATGGTATTTACTAATATAAATATTTGCTTTCTAAAAGCAATGTTACACAAAATTCCTGGCCTGCAGTCTAAGCAACTGTTGGAATGTTTGAGGTAAGAAACCTGACCTTTGTGAAGATCAACGTAATGAAAACAGGGTTTCCACTGTTTGTAACTTGTGTCCATAGTGAGAGGCCTCAGAACAGCGGGACAGTAATCAACACAGACATTGTTACTTTTGAATTCCAGTGGAAAGTTCTTGTCATTTGTAATTACATTGATAACTGAAAATATTTTACATGAATTTCAACATATCTGTGAGAGTTTGAAATGGACGGTGTGGCAAGGACTTCTTGTAAAAGAGAAGGGAAAATAAATAGACTGAGATCTTAATTTATTCTAAACTTTACCAGTCACAAAACCTGCATGAAGGGAAAGAATCTTGATTTAGCTTTGTCATGGCAAGCAGGTGAAGTTGTATTAGCCACAAACTGAAAACGGGGGTCATCCTGGTTTTTCTTGCAAATTTCATTAAGATTTGATTCCCCCAAAATATTCAATTATTTAGTTTTTTTCTATTTTTAACTGTTTCAATAAAGCAAACATCTGAGATTAACATATCTATACCATACTGCTACAGTTGTTATTTGAATGACATTAGTTTATAATGTATAGTTCAAACAGTTGCTTTGGTTGTTTTATAATGTATAGTTTAACCAACTGCTTTGGTTGGCCATATGAAAATCAGTTATATATGTGTAAAAGAATAAAGTTTTCCCATCTTTCCCTCACTTGAAGCTTTTTCCAGATCATAGACAAATATACGGTAGCCTTCTAAAATAGTACACCAAGCCACAAGTTTATTCTGGAGAGCTAAGGAATTTGCATGATATAGCCAGGTGAGTATTTATATTAGACCCCTGTGCAGTCTGGAACTGGGGAATAGTAGAATTTTATCCAGGGTGGGCTCATAGTTGAGGCATGCAGGGAGGATGCACATTCTTGTTTATTCATTTTTTTATTGTTTTGGTTTTATTTTTGGTTTTAATGATTTTTTGCGAGAGGTCTCATACTGATTTAATTTTTTTTCTTAGCAAAATAGTTCTACTTAGCTAATTTATTTTTCAGCTTTAAAACATCAGCATTTTATAGATCTGAATTTCACAATGTGAGGATGATTGCTACGTACAATTTGCAAAATTGTGATTAACCAGTCCCTGCTTCGAGTCAGTTCTCCCTAATTCACAAAAGGCTTCCAAGAATAGTAAGCACAAAATTCAGTTTGCAAATTGTAGGGCAGATTTTTAGAGGGCAGTTTAAAGAATGAAGTCCTAAGGGTTTTATCTATATTTATATCTCTTGTTAAACCAAACTCTTATGTAAATGTTACAATCTGTAAATAACAAGCCGAGCAGCTTTCTTAAAGGAAAGATTGCATCTACATTTTTTGAGATTTAGCAAAATTATTAACCTTAACAATAGACTAATATACAAGTATATTTGGAAATAACTAACCTTGTCTGTTGTATTTTATAGATATTTAAAGGTTTTAAAATATATAGACCTTTCATTTTGCAGTAAAAATTGTCTCATATTGAAAAACACTGCCCTTAGTGATGGCTTGAAAAAATGGAGATAGCTTTTGTATACTTTTACTTTTTATAGCCATTAATGTTGTAGTAAATCTTCTATTATTGTATACAGTCTAGATTATTCTTCATTCTTTTGCCTTTGGACAGGAAAGAAATTACTGGCTTCCATCAGTGTTATTGGCAATCCCTATATTCTGACATCTGTTCCTTTCTAAACATTTTACCAACCTTGATGAAATGTAGTTTAGTGTTAGAAGCTGACTTGAAGAAAAAATTGGATGATAAAAAAATAACATTGATTAAACACCAGAAGTAATTTACCAATGACTATCAATATTTTGATGGCCACTGCAGCTTATTTCAGAAAAGCTAGACATCTTATAGAAATTTTAATCATATTTAATCTTTGAATTAAGCTGAATAAATGAGTTCTCATTTTTTAAATAGAAGGGCGAGAGTCTGATTCTGGTCAATTTTAATCAAACTCTTTGGGCTCTGTTGCTAAGGAATATTTTGGGCATATTATATAGATATCAAACAATGCACTGGTCCCAAATAAAAAAAAAAACCAAACAACTTTCTCAATTAATATTTAAAAAAACAGCTGAGAGCGCATTCACTACTGTATTACTCCCATGTTTCTGTGCAGTTGTACCAATTTATCACTGGTACTGTACAGTGGTGAATCATGTCCCTGGAGTGTATACCACCTAGAAGCATTTGTCTCCTTGAAAGGAGATGGCCACTAAAACAATGAAGGAGCCCAAAGAAGGTTACCCTGAAGGTTTAGCTTTTTTAAACTCTAAAGAGCAGCATATTATGTACTCACTGGGTATGTCTACATGAGATGCTTTACTGCTTATTAGATTAATATAATGCACAGTAAAGTGTCACTGTCTACACATACACATCAATTAATGTGCATTAAATTAGTCTAATGTGCCTTGTGCTAGTACCAATACATATAGGTACTAGAAAAATGGTGCATTAACTAATGTGCCAAAGTACACGTGGACCCTGACAGGGACCAATTTGCTCCCGGTCGGCCCAGGCAGCAGAAGGCCACTGCTGCCTGGCTAAACTGATCTCTGCAGGACAGGAGGAGCTCTCTCAGCTTCAGGGCAGCTCTCTTCCAGCTGCATGGCGTTGAGGCTGGCCCCAAACACCACATGGTTGGGAGAGAGCTGCCCTGCAGCCAGGATAGCTTTCCCCCTCCCTCAGACCCCAGGCCTGTCCCCTGGGCCACCTACCAGCCCAGGGGGGCAGAGCAGAGCAGAAGCAGCCCTGAACTGAACTGCTCCCATTGGAAGCAAATTTTCTCCCAATAGGTGCATGTTCAGATGCATGCCTGGGTGCAGTTTAGTGTGCCTGAATTTTCTGCACCGAAAATTCAGGCAGATTAATTGTATGTGTAGATATGCCTACCATGTATATTATTACAGTTCATTGAAATCAAAGAAGCTACATTAGATTATAACTATTCTATGTTATATATAGTGTGAATGTATCACATGAACATACACATACATATCTGTATACTGGTTCGTGCATCTGTCTGTACACACGCACATATATGTTTTAGGAGGGATTTTGTATTCAGGATTGGTTTTCAAAAGCACTTAGCTTTGGCTTGACTGTTTCCACTGGAATCAAAAGAAGTATTACTTATGTCTCCAGAGCAGAGTTTGGCAAATGCTAAACTAATCTAAAGATCCTAATGATTATGGGACTGATTCTCAGCTTTGTCGTAGTCACTGGAGCTCGGACAGTTTGCAGCAGTGGTGGATATGCTACTCAAAGTCATTGGCGATGTGTAGGGGGTGCACATGGATGCACGTGCACCCCCTGAAATTGGTGGTGCACCCCCTGAAAGAAGCGCCACCTTCGCTGCCAGCGGTGCCGGCAGGCAGTCGCCGCTCACCACCCCCCCACCGTTGCTGCCAACAATGCTCCCAGCATCTGTGGGCAGTCACTGATTGTCGCTGGCTGCCACTGCCACTGCCAGTGACATCTGCGGGTGGTCGCTGACCGCCAATCAGCGCTTGCCACTGCCCCATGCCCCATTGCTGACACTGCCATGGCTGCCTGTGGGAGCTCCCTGCTCACCACTATGCCCCCGCTGCTGACACTGTCGCTGCCGCCTGCTTGCAGTCACCATTCTCTCCCAGCCTCTGGGGACACGTGTCGTTCATGCTTGAAGTTGTATAGATCTGCAAAAATAGTGCATTTTGTTTGTACCATTTCAGGGCCTTATGTGCATTTGCAGCTCCCCGTGATGTCAGTTAGTGCTATACATGAAAATTCAAAGCCCTTTGACTAGAGGGACTTGTATAACTCATTTTAAAGCCTTTAGCAGCTTGTATCTTTTCACTGCTTCAGCCCAAACTATGCCGATTACAATGCTACTATTGGACTATTTGAAGTGTCTTAGAGGTTATTTTTATTCAAAGGAAGAAACATTTTCCCTAACATGGGTCTATTACAGAATGCTCTTCATGTTTGGTATGAAATGCCTTTCCTCTTGTTTCCTAAAAGTCACGATTTTGAATGGCAGAAACTGAGCCGTCTAGGTTAAAGTGGATGGTAAACTGTTAGCTGGTAGATTCTATTCGTCTTTGCTAATAATAAATATTCACACATTTCATCTGTGGATCTCTCAACATGTTTTACAAAGATTAATGAATTCTCACAGTTCCTCTGTGAAGGATAGTTAGTAGAAGCAGTGAACATTTCTGACAAAATTTCATTTAATAGAAATATGCTGTTTCCGTGAATCCAAAATGTTTTGTGGAAATATATCAGCTTCAACAAAGTTTTCGTGGGGGTGAGAAGAGGAAGAAGAAGAGACTTGCTCACATGCCATAAGCTGATGATTAGGGGAGAGGCTGATTCAAGCTGTTGTTCTTCTGATTCTGAACAATCTTCTAGGGCAGGAGTGGGCAAAATGCAGCCCGCGGGCTGGATGCGGCCCACCAGGCCACTCTATCCAGCCTGTGGGGGCCCCTAAAAATTTTAGAAAATTAATATTTACCTCCCCCTGGCTGCCTGTCATGTGGCCCTCGATGGCTTGCCAAAACTCAGTAAGCAGCCCTCTGCCCAAAATAATTGCCCACCCCGTGTTAGGGGGAAACCCCTGGCTCAGGAAGAGTAACCAGGACTTGAACCGCTGCCTCCCATGTTCTTGGCATTCCTACAACTGTTGGAAGATAGAATCTCTTCTCCCTCTTCCCCCACCTGGCCCACAAAAACAAATTTCAAAACCTTGAAATTAGCTTCAAACAGAATAGTTGCCTCCTGGTCAGCTTTAAACCTCAGGTTTACAGATAGGGGAAGAGAGACAAAGCCCCAATATCATAGATCTCATCAGCAGAAGTCTAGAATAGAATAGAATAGAAGTCTGGAATCCTGACTACTTAGGCCTGTATTATAGATGCACTTCCCCCTTGTTATACCCACAGTGTCTGATAATCCTCTCACACCACCTTGCAACCCTTCTGTAACATATGGTCTAAAAGCTGCTGAGGTTCACCTGCTTAGATATCTGTACAAACTACTAGTAGGGACTGTATAAATATCTAACAGATGCACACATTCACCCTGGGATTAATGCATTCTGGACACAGACCCATCAGCATCACACTCCTTCACAATCACATTTTATTTTTTCACTTGCTCATGTGGTGTACACCTGTGACATGCTGGCAGTGCACTTGCTTGCAGTGCGAGAGACCCTTAGGTTCAAAGCTATCCTTATATCTTTGTTCCCTTATGTGTGAACCTTTTGAGATTTTCTCTTAGTGTTCAAAAGACTTGTGCATGCTATTACATCTTTAAATCCCACTCTGACCCTTTTTTTGAATATGTTGAATATAAAGACAGAAACAAAGCAAGTCGAACTAAATAAATAGATGCAGAGAGACAGCAGAAGAAAAAAAATATTTTCAGCTCGAGCTTGCCAATATTACTTCATGCTTTTTTATTGCAAACCTGTATACTAACAATAGACCACAACCCCACCACCCCACACAGCTGGGTGTGTGAATTGGAGGGGCACTGAATGCTGTGGGTTTTCCAAATGCAGCACAATTATAGGAACACCTGCACTAACTAACTTTGCAATGAATCTTTTTCAGTATTCACATTCCTCAACATTTTTGTTATTCTGCTGAGAAAAAAAATAGGACTTTTTCAGTTTTGGCTTTAGTCATAGGAGTTGGTCTTGCAAAGTGTTGAAACCTTAGGATCAAGTCTTTGGAATTGTGACAGATTCATAAGATTGTGAGGAGATGTATTGGCAAGATTGGGAGATGTATTGTTCAACTTCCATATCCAGTTCTCGTAGGCTAGGGACAGATATTATACATAAACTGGTATAAGTGATTGGAAACTGGTTCAGATCTGTAACATAACAGAAGTTCAGTGCACATAAACCACTTTTAAAATGGCTGAAGTAAGTTAAGATAACCCTGGATGGATGTAGTAGCAGACTTATCTTATTTAGGTTAAATTGGTTTATTGAACTTCTGCCTCAGATCTCCTCCAGATTCAAGTTAACTCAGTCCCCCAGTATTCCAGGATGCTTTGCACTGCTCCCAGAAATGCTTCCCATGCAGGGTGTGCAGATTAGCCTTGGCTCAAGCTGTCTGCTCCAGCTGAGCAGGGAAGTGTTCCCTAGTGCTGCCTGGCTTCTAGCTTGGGCCACTGCAGACATGCGGCTGCATTTCCAAAAGTAAATGTCTGTTCACTTGCTTATTGGTTCAATCTACACAGCTTAGACTAACCTGATTGAATCAATTCAGCCTCAGGTTTTTTTGACTGTTTGTACTTAGCCCATATGTATGTAAGTCCTAACCAGTAGTCCCAGTGCTGTACTTAACTGAGTAGCTCATGTCTCAATAACCAATACAACAGTCATCAGAAGAAAAAGCCACCTTTCCTCAACTCTCCCCCTGCAACAAGTAGTTTGCAAATTTAAATCCTAATGAGTATTAATTTTCCTTTAACATTTTATTAAAGTATTTGACATTGTTCTGAATAATTACAATTTAATGAATATCAAGTCACTAGTGGGAAAAGCGAGGGACTTTTAGGCATCTGAATATCATCCCTGTTGGATCCTATATTACAATTATTTGTATTGTGATAGCAACATGGAGCACCAGTGCTGGATCAGGACCTTACTGTGGTAGATACTGTACAGATATAAAAACAAGATAGTTCCTACTTCAAAGAGTTTACCATGCTACCTTGAATGATGATCCTTAGAATCATACTAAACATTAATAAAATAGACAGCCTGTTAGATGAGTAGTGGACAATGTGGGCCCAGCATCCAGAGAACTTTTCTCTTGTAATGATTCCTGATTTTCAGGTTTACTCTCAGTATTTCAAGATTGACATCCATAATTCCTATTAATACTAAATATTTCTGCACACAGACTTGAGAATATATTTCATTGTTACCTTGTTGCTACTCCTTTGTGTAGCCTTGTGAATGAATACTTAGTGCAGCACGTAACTTCCTGGGATGTTGGGAAAGGAAATTATCTTAGGGCCTTATGTAATTCCCACTGCAGTCTCTTCCTTGGATCAAATTTAGAACTCTTATGATGGCTGTTAGGGCTGTGCAGAGCGTCGGTCCCTGATTCAATTCGGCAGAGATTTGGCCCGATTCAGAAGTATTTCTCGTCCACTTCTGGGTTCACTGCCGAGCACGTCGAGGGCCCACCCCCAAAACACTCCTGTGGGACACTCCATCCTCCCCGGCATTGCAATGTTCACAAGCCGTGCCTGCTACTTCAAGGTAGATACAAAAAACTTTTAAAGCTGTGTCTACGTCCAAATTGCTGATTCTCTGAATCAGCATTGAATCTTCAGATTTGGATTCAGCCAAATCGAATTGGGGACAGTGATCCAAATCTACAAATCGAATCACTATCCCCAATTCGGGCCGAATCTGAATCGAATAGGGCCCATTTCGCACACCCCTATTGGCTGTATTCTGTCAGGAAGAGAAGAGGAGATTCAGTGATAAAGGAAAGGTGGGATTTTCTGCGAAGAAATAGTGACTCCTCTTAATTACCGCTTCCAAGCTATCAGTAGCCAGAGTCTTTTTGCCCTCTTTCATTCACTAGCAGCTGTGTGCCAGAGATCTGTGTGCTCCAAAGGCTGCATAGGGCATAGCCTGGGTAAGTAACTCATGGCCCTTTGGCTGGTGAATTCAACTGGCAGTTTTTACTGAAGGATTCACCTCTACTTTACAGGCAACATCTCTTTCTGGGTTGCAGGAGCTTTCCTCTATAGATTATGACATCTCTTCAAGTGCCACCTAATTAGGGTTACCATGTTTTCAGTTTCAAAAAAGAGATCACCTGTTGGGGAGAGAGGGGGTATATGATTGTTGATGGGGCAATGATATGCCTGTGCCCTGCCCCTACCCCTCACTCCCAAGCCATGCTGGTGCCCCGCACTTCCAAGCCGTGCTCATTCCCAACCCACAGCACCCTGGTACTACTTGTGCCCCCTGCTCCTGACCCACAGTCCCCTACCTCCCCTGGTGCCCCTCCCTCCCAAGCCACAGGCCCCCCAGCCCTTCTGGTACCCCCTCACTCCTGACCCACAGCCTTCTGCTTCCCCCCATCCCCCTGCTTCTGGGAGCAGCCCTACAGCATCTCCTGGCTGCCATACCCCTGCAAGCACAGGCACCAGCTCCGGTGCCACCAGCTGGGCCATACAGCTCCCTGCACCCCTTTGCCCCCTTCCTGCGCTGGAGGGGCATACGTCTCCCCTGCAGTCTCAGCACCCAGATAGCTTCCCCCAGTGCTGGCAGGCACCCACCCCCAATCTCACACTCATACGCTTCACACACCTCTGCCACACACACACACACACACACCAGACAGTCTCCAAGCCCTGGCCCTACAACCCTTGCCCCAGCCCCATAGACTTACCTGCATGCAGCTGCCGGAGCCGCTCCCATCCTTCTGCCTGGCTGCATGCAGGCCATGTGTGAGCACGCGCAAGCCGGGAAGTGCTGGGAAAAATTTTGATGCTGAGCAGAACAAAATCTTGGACATTTGTTGATATTTAAAAAAATTGCCCAGATGGAGATAGGAGGACCCAAAAAGGACATGTTTGGGAAAACCCGGATATGTGGTAACCTTACATCTAATGTATTTTTAACCATAAAAAAAAAAGCAACACTATCTTTTAAATGTCAAAACCAACCAGTCTGACACATGTTTTGCATGTGAAAAATCACATGACTATACTGAACTAGAATCCACATGTCTTTTGGATATGAACATGACTGCAGTGTAGTTCAGTTTTGCCTACAGGCCTGTGTGGGTGTGGGCTGTCTTTGCATAGACCCCAGATTTTTCTTAGTAAATAACACACAAAATTTGAACTCAGGGTTGCATGTAAAGTCATAAGTTCAAGGTTTGTTTGTTTTTTTTTCTTGTGTAGTGTTCTGTGTTTACAATCAAAACCCTCTAAAGATAAAACTTTAAAATGACTGTGTGATTTAATGGATTTAGGGTCAGATTCTAACCTGCAGAGTAAAGCAGGCGTGGCTTCAAAGTTCAACAAGTGGTAGAGGGTTGTTTGCAGTTATGGAATAATGACCACAAGCCTTGTTCTGAGGAAAGATGCTGGTACCGATAGCTGTAGTACTAAAAGGGATGGCTGCTTTATTCAAATGGGTATAAAACTGAATACAAGGAGACAGAGATGCACATCAGGAGCAAAGGGGAATTCTGTTTTATTAATAAGCCTTTTGAGCTGCACTTGCATTTATCCAAGAATGTGTTTGAACAAACTTGATAAAGTTGCCTTATATCCCCATCCTGCCCAAGAATGCCTGCAGCTGGAAGCTTCTGCCTGCAAAAAGCTTGTTTTCAGGAATGGGACTTGAATTAATGGTGGTTTTAACCAAAGAACTAAATGGGAAGTGGAGGTGTTTTTATAAAAGAGAGCAGGAAATCAGATACTTCAGAGGGACTTTAGCATGGCTTCATACATCAGTTGCTAAAGATGCACTTTTTTCCAGTGTGCGCATATGTGTGTGCACACACACACACACACTGCAAGTTTGGGATCAGGTTCTGGTTTCTGTTCCAGATGACTTGTACCTTTCCGATGATGCAAAGTAGCCAGGACCTACTAACTGGTCTCTGAAAGATCCCACATCCCACGTCTAAGGGAATCCTACAACAATGTAGATCTGCTGTAATAGGTTGCAAATCATGCTCAGGGGGCATGGCTGAGGGAAAACAGCTTTCTCTGGTTACCAGACTAGTTCCTGGTTGGGCTGGGGCTGGGGGGAGAGGAAGGGAGGGCACTGCTGGTAGACAGTTTAGGCAGCTGGAACAGTTCTGAAGTTTGTTCTATCATACATCAAGGACTGGGTCAGCAGTTGGATGACCCCAGGATTGTAGGAGGGTAATGGCAGCTTGTAGCCACATCTTCACCCTCCAACTAGCCAGCCTAAGTGCTCAAGATGTGATGAGTGCTCGGGGGCATCAATTGCAAATTTTCTCGAGGTCAGCTTCCACTATGTCTGTACAGCCCCTACACATTGTGGGTGTTAATGCTATAGTAGTAAAGCAAGTAGTGTCAAGTAACGCTTTGGGCAGAAGGAACGTTGGGTGAGGGAGATGCTCTGGGGTCTGTCTGATGTTTATTTTTTTCCTCTCGTCACCAGTGTTGCTGCTGAAAGATACTACAAAATGCTTTCCACCAATAATTTATCATATAGTATTATATAGTAATAATTTATTATTATCTGCAAATTCCTGCGGTGACCAGCCAATCGGTTATTTTATCTGGAAAAGGGGGTGTTTCCAATGCCTGTGTTTTATTTTCACTTATAATTATCTCCACATAAGTCTTCAATTTTGAATCTTGAATTGGATACACATGCAAATTGACTTGTATGGAAAAGATCAGTGACAAAAGTCACATGACATTTCCATACCATAATTGTTCTCTGAATTAGGCCCAGAGACTTTGGGGGTTCTGGAAAACCTACATAAAGCTGTTTTGTGTTTACCTACAGGTCTTAGGACTTAACAGTTTTTTTTTATTTGATGAGTAAATCTTACTATAAGGGAAAAGTTTCTTACACATTTTTACAGAACTATTTTTATAGTACAGGGTAGTTTATCAAAACATTAGAAACGTAAGAGGGGTTACCATCAACTTGGAGTCTATTCATTTTATTAAAAAAAACAACTCAGTTAAATAACTTATTTAAATTATACCTTTCCCTGGCTCCTCAGTTAATGTTGGGGCTTTGCAGTCACATTTTCCTATTCTTAAAATATATGTATTTCTAGTATCTGTTGCTGACAGCAACTCCTATAAAGATGAGAGGTGTATTCACATATTTTACAGAGGAACTGGTTAAACTGACTGTATATCAGTGCTGTCATACAAGCAAGGTACATGCACATGTGTGTTTCCCTGTAAAGTCCCTATAATTACTTGGCTTTCATATTTGCAAACTTAAGAAACATTCAGACCGATTTTTGATTTTTAAGTTGACCCTTTAATATCTTGGTGCATCAGTAAGCCTGGAATTTTCATGTATTCTACATATCTTTAACACATTATCTTTCCAAAAGAGCAGTAGGCCCTAGAGAGCTCAGCCTAAACACACTGGGAGTAGGTCCATGAAGGAGCAGTCCAAAATAAGATTAGAATGAAGAGGTATTAGCAATATAAATACATCATTATTTTGCAACAAATCAGGAAATCTCAGAGAAGGAGATCCATCAAATTGCAATTTTTCTATCTCCCCAGTGTCTGAAATGTATTTGAGCTTGCCTTCTAGTTTTATACTGTGGGCCTCTTCCCATTCTGGTGGGTACTTCATCTGTGAAATAACTTTGCCTTGCAGTTGATGTACAGATTCCAGGCCATATTCATAAGGTGTTTGCACTAACACATGTGCAAAATTGTTTTCACATTTTCACATAAGTACAAATTGCTACAGTTGGGCTTCATTCTGAACTTGTGGCCCACACAGAATCCTATGGCTTCTAATGTACAGCTCAAACACCACTGAATATAACCTGTGTACCACACACGATCATAGGACTACATCAGACTAATAAAGACAGGCAGCAACCACAGCAGCAACGCTGGCCTTCTCCACAGCAGGGTACCACAGATGTTTTAGATAACAAAGTGAGCTTCACTGACAGAACATGTGTGTAATATATGAAATAATGGGAACCGAAAGAAAAAACAGGGCTGTTCCAACCCACCCATGTAAAAATGATTTCTATTTACAAGTGAGCAGCTGAATACAACTGTTGTTCAGCTACATGGAGACAGAAAGAGAAACAGGGGTGAGACAGGGGTGGTATCTACTAAACTAAGCTGGGGATTGAAATCTCACTTGCTTTTCTTTTCTCCATTATCCAAGCCCAGGGACATTACGTGTGCATCCAGATGCTCAGCTGGTGTAAATCAGTGTGACTCCATTGACTTGCATTAAGCCAAGCTGATTTACATTAGCTGAGGCTGTATCTCAGTGTGTGGTGGGAGTGATGAATAATATTGCAAAATCCTGCTTTTCTAATGTTGGGAGATACCTATGTCAGGTGTAATGCAGAAGGAACCCTTGAATTGCTGATATAATAGAGCTCGTGTGTGCTGCTTCACTGATGCCAAGCTAGGTCCTAAAGCAAAAGTGAGGTCCTCTCAGAGATGAAGTAGAGTGGTATAGGGCATGCACTGCTTAGCTGCTGATACAGCAGTGGAGTTCTGCAGGAAGTTCGCTGGGGAGAAAGGGAAAACAGGGACTCTAGCTATCCAAAGGCCCATTGGGTACCACTGATAGCTGATGTATGTTCAAGGAGCCCTCAGGATCTTTAAGTATCCAGCCCATTGTTGGATTGGCCCCAAGATCAGAGAAGGACTTACCCCCATCCTTGAGCCATACTGTAATGGGGTGGAGTCCTAGGGGTTGCCGTGCTCTCCCCTGATGCCCCCTTACCATGCCAAGTTAGCCACAAGGGCACCCTCAATTCTCGCCCGCCATGCCTTTGATATTAGAATATGTAAGGGAGGCTGCCTTTACGTCTCCTTGGACATGGTTTTTGATGTACTCTGAGTTTGTGGACTCTTGGACCCCTTGTGGGCCCTGTTCTGTAATGGGTGTTTCGGTGCACCCCAGCCTTATGGGCTATGCGTGGCTTCAACCACTCCTGTACCATGCCCCAAGCCTCGCAGATGTAACAGATGTTGTTCCGTCTCACTCTACACCTCACTGGCGCTTGGGCTCTCTGCAGCCCTGTCTCGCTTTGCCCTCTCTCTGGGGCTCCTCAATCGCTGCCCCCCTCTCTGGGGCTGGGGACCCCACGCTATCGTGAGCCCCCTATGAGGCCTCCTCCAACCTCTAATAGCCTCACCCAAACCTCCAGTGAAAACAGCAAACAAAACAAGCCCCTGGGCTGTAACATAAACTCTAGCCGCCTGGCCATAATGTTATTCCAGCCACCCCCGGGGTGCTCCATCCTTCCTCAATCTCAGGGCTGTACCTGCAGTCAGACCTCTCCCTTTGGCTTACTCTGGGAGAGCTCCTTCTCCTTTGGCAGGTGGCAGGGAACTGCCCCCTTGGTCTCAATCCTGGGATTTATATAGGAGCCAGGCCCTGCCCCTTCCGGCCAGTGGGCCAGGTGCAGGTGCGGCTACTTCCCTCATTAAACGGTTGTCCCAGCAACCTGCACCTGGATTCCTACCTCTGCTTTCAAAGTAGCAGGCACCTTAGTGCCCTGCTACACATACCACTAGAGCTTGTTGGCCACAGCTCAGGGTCTGGACAAGAGTGTGCACCTTGTAGGCTGCTTTTGAGGAATGTAATGCTGTGGGGTCCAGCATAATGAGTCCAGTGCGATGAGGCAGCAAACTCAGATCAGAGACTCATAAATTTATCCTTGTAAAATAGGGAGATATTTACGTTAGGTCAAATATAAAGTGAAAGTAAGACAGTTCCCAAAGGAACTGATGAAGGTAATAAGCATACCATCCTTACTAGGCCAGTATGTGTGAGAGCCAGCTAGGAACGGGGCTAGAACCTAAAGAAAGTCCAGTCCCATCCCTAAGTTGAATCAGAGCAGCCAGCTGAAATTCAACCTTTCCCCATGAGAAAATGAATATAAATTTGCTGATCTAGGTAGAGCATCTTGATCATCTGGGATTGGCTTAATCAATCAACAGCATAGAAGTATATGATTCCCACCATCCTGGCTGCCTCAGACTCAAAAAACAGCAACCAGAACATTGAGGATCTAATTCTATATAGATAGATACCTTTGTGTTTGTGCTCAGATTGTGCTCACTATACTGGTCCTATGTGATCAATATGTATTTAGTTACACTTTGAAAGAGTG